>NC_081412.1:369319301-369645134 GCF_030272615.1 Cryptomeria japonica
GAAGTTTTTTTTGATGACATCATTTTTGGAGGTGAAGATAAGTTGTGCATGGAATTTTCTAAAAGTATGGAGAATGAATTTGAAATGTCTATGATTGGGGAAATGAAATTTTTCTTAGGTTTGCAGATTAGTCAAATTGATAAAGGTATTTTCATATGTCAAACTAAGTATACTAGGGAGATGTTGAAGAAAATTGGTATGGAAGATTCTAAACCGGTAAGTAATCCTATGGTTACCAGTGAAAAATTGTCAAGGAAAGACGAATCTGCACCGGTAAATCCTACAAGATACAAGTCTATGATTGGAGGTCTTCTTTATTTGACTCAAACTAGGCCTGATATAATGAATGCTATTTTTATTGCATCAAGATATCAAAGTGATCCTAGAGAGAATCATCAGAGTGCTATGAATAGAATTTTTTGATACTTGCAAGGTACATCTGAATATGGTTTATAGTACCCTAAGGATGATGACTCTACTTTATGTGCATATACAGATGTAGATTGGGTAGGTGATGTTGATGACCCAAAAGGTACTTCTGGTGGAGTTTTCTTTCTTGGAAAGAAAACTATTTCACGGATCAACAAGAAATAATCATGTACTTCTTTATCTACTGCTAAAGTCAAGTATGTTGCTGCTATTACTAACTGTACACAAGTTCTATGGATGAAGAAAATGTTGAAGGACATTAAAGTGCATTGCAATGAACCGGTAGTTATTCACTATGATAACTCTTTTTCTATAGACATATCAAAGAATCTGATATTTCACTCTAAGACAAAGCACATATCTATCAAGTACAACTTTTTGAAGGAGAAGGTGCAAGAAAATGAGGTTAGACTGGTTTATGTGAACACTAAAGAACAGATTGCAGATATTTTCACTAAACCTTTGCCTAAAGAATCATTTGAGTACCTGAGAGATAGGTTAGGGGTTTCCGCCCCTCCGACAGAAAATTGAATGATGTTATTTTGCATCAGTCCGACATGCATTATCAGAGATATTATTCAATTTGGGATGAATAACAGTGATGTGGGGATGCTACTGCTCAGGGGGAGTAGTTATCCTTGTGATTCAGTGGTTTTTGTTTTTTCTTTGATATTTATGTCAGATTTATGGCATTGATGTCAAAGCGGGAGCAGATATATGTGAAAAATAGAGCTTTATAGAGATATCATTCACAGGGGGAGTTTGGTCTTTGGTTCAGAACTTCATTGTTATTGTTGTCACTAAGGATTGCACCTATGATGCTAAGTTAAAAAACAAGCAATCCTGTGAAACATGGAAACACCTTCGAGCCTATGGGTTTCTCAAAGTGAAGGTGAATCTCCAGAGATTAGGTCGGCTTCCTATTCTGATGGATCTCCTACACTAACACCTTGTGGGAAAAGGGTAAAAGTCTTGCATGTAATGAAAAACCTATCCTAATGGAGGCGATACACCAAAATGATGCAGTTCTACTTACTGTCCTAAAAAAATAACCAGCTACAACAAGACCCAAAAATTATCTCATGAATCAAATAAGATCATGAAATTCATAAACATTTCATGTGAAGGCTCGAAGTTATCTAACTTCTACATGTAGGAAAAGTGATTTTTCACAAACATGCAAATAACTAGAAACCAAATGAACACAAACCACAACCTGAATTTACTATGAAATCTTCCTATTTCTGCAAAGGATAAATGAGACAAAGAAAAGGATTTAGAATTAAATCACAATAACTTCGTCAAATCATTCATCTGACAATGGAAAAATAAGAAAAATTGACAAGGAAACTGAAACTCTCTATTACAATGCTGAAAACTGAAAAAAAAGTGTTGAGATACAAAATTTTGCACAATACCAAATTTGGTGCCCTAATGAAGCCTTGCATTCATTTAAAAAAGGTCCAAATCATGAACTAGGAAGAAATGCACTATTTTTTCTAACTTGTTTGCTTCATGTGCAGATACAGGAAAGTAAGACAACATGTGGGTTAAAATATGGCTCCCACGAGGGTTGAGCTCAGCATGCTGTAGATCACAGAAAAATCTATGCTGTAGATCACAGAAACATCTATGCTCTATTGCAGATGAAATTGCATGGCTATTAAACCCTTAAGGCCAAAAGAAACTCAGAGCAAAATGCAGTCAGCCTATGTAAAGTTTTAATTGGGGGCCAAAGAGGGTTATTTAAAAAGCCAGAGAACTTCCAAGCGTTTTCAGTCACCAGGCAGGAGAACCTTTTATCCCACATTGGCCATGCGGAGGGATTTTATCATATTTAAATATAAGGTCACATATAAATATAGTGTCAAAGCTTACGAGCTTTTGGCAAGAAGAGGCAGCTCATGGCCTGGTGGACCCCACGCGTGCACATCTCAAGGTGACCCAAATTTTACATCAGACTGTAAATAAGAAGGTAAAGATCGAGCAGATTGATCACATCCAATGGTCAGGCAAGAGATTTAATGGTTGTTGCTAAGGTGCTATGGTTAGATGCTCACCGATTATTACTGCGACTTGGCGACTAATGACATGACATAACATAGGGTATAAGATGATAGACAGGTGGTTCCCAGGTGGATCTCATGAGCTAATAAGGGGGTGACACATGTTGACACGTGACACAAGAGAGAAAATTAGTCAGGGTTAAAGGTCGAGCAGTTGAGGAAAGATCAATGGTGATCGCAGAGATCTAACTGATGTTGCTATGCCGCAATGAAAAGATGCACACCAGATTATCATCGTGACTTGGCGACTGATGACGTGGTAGAACAAAGAGTATAAGACCAAGGATAGGTGGAGATAGGTTGCAGTCTAGTGGTTGGTGACATGGCATGGATGGGCAACATCGTACAGATCTTGGCCGCGATGAGTCTTGTAAAGGTTTCATCAAAATCTCAGTTTCATCCACATAATAATATCGATGAAATTGTAGGTTCAATGAAACTGGTAAGTGGCTTGCCGAAGGAATACTTTGGCTGAAAGAATGAGATCCGATAGAGCAGGACGCGTGGTAGCCCGACAGATAGGTGGTTCCCATGCAGATGTCATGAGCCAATCAGAGGGTGACACACATTGACACATGACACAAGAGAGAAGATCGGCCAAGATTAAAGGTCGAGCAAGTTTAGGAAAGATCAATGGTAATCTGAAGGGTCTAAGGGCCTTCGCTATACCGTGAGATAAAAATGCTCACTAGTTATCTCATGTGACTTGGCAACTGATGATGTGGCTGTCCAGGTGGACTCAGAATGAACAAGGATGCACCACATGGTAGAGAGAAGATGAAGAACCATGGGCAAACCAAGAGTAAAGATCGAGCAGATTGATCACATCCAATGGTCAGGCAAAAGATCAGACGGTGGTCGCTAAGGCGCTAATGAAAGCTGCACACCAGGTTATCGCCGCGACTTGGTGGCAAGGTGGGTCCAGTCCAGATGATGATCCAAATGGAAGACAAAGTGGACCAGTGAGAAAATCAGAGGATGACACGTGGCAAAAATTCTACAGATGAGCGGATGTCTAAGTCAACCTTGAACTTGAACTTCAAAGTGGATCACCTTTTCTAAATGGTTCAATAGTTCAAATTTCATTAGCATCACTTGTTCCCATGGGCCCAGGAAGATAAAAGCAAAGAAGCAGACTAAAAGGCAAGCAGGTTCCTGACAGATCGACGACCGTTGCTATATCGCAAGATAAAAATGCTCGATGGATAATTATAACGACCTGGCGATAAATGGTGGGGCTCGCTAAGAAGTAAACAAAAAGTTAAATGCAAGATGTCATCGTTCATGTAGGCGATCCAATGGCTGGCAAATAAAAATTGCACGGTAGACTCAAAACTGGTTGTTCGAACAGTGAAAAGCCCACCAAGCAAGGGGATGATTTCTACATGAAAGATTGATGCAATTGATTATCTGAATATGCAAGTGTCACATACCATTGGAAAGTGCACAAAATAGGAAGATCATTTCCACAATTATTTTTTAACAGAAGTTTCAACACGGAGAGTAGTTGCTAGAGAATGCATAAGTTTTTCTCAGTGGGATTTCGTTTTTAATATAGTCACAATTCAGTTCATCATGCAACTTTCACATGGGGATAACTATTTTTCGCATTTAGATATGCAGATTTTCTTATAGGAGGATCAGTGGAAGTCCTTTTGAGTAGTAAAGATTATTATTTTACAGATTGTGCATGAGTTTTTATGCCATTTTTGGGGCAGATTCTCCCAAGGCTTTTCTCATGTAGTAATTTTAGGGTTTTTGAAGGGGATTCATCATGATTTCTATATATTCCTTCTCTCCTTTTTTCCCTCTGGTTCTTTCTTTTTGCTTACACATACAACAAAAAGCATTGTATCTCAACACTTTTTTTTTTCTTTTTTTTTTTTTTTTCAGTTTTCAGCATTGTAATAGAGATTATCTTTAGTTTGCAATAGAGAGTTTCAGTTTCCTTGTCAATTTTTCTTATTTTTCCATTGTCAAATGAATGATTTGATGAAGTTATTGTGATTTAATTTTGAATCATTTTCTTTGTCTCATTTATGCTTTGAAGAAATAGGAAGATTTCATAGTAAATTCAGGTTGTGGGTTGTGTTCATTTGGTTTCTAGTTCTTTGCATGTTTGTGAAAAATCAATTTTCCTACATGCAGAAGTTAGATAACTTTGAGCCTTCACATGAAGTGTTTATGAATTTCATGATCTTATTTGATTCGTGAGATAATTTTTGGGTCCTATTGTAGTTGGTTATAGTTTTAGGACAACAAGTAGAACTGCATCATTTTGGTGTATCACCTCCATTAGGATAGGTTTTTCATTACATGCAAGACTTTTACCCTTTTTCCACAAGAAGTTAGTGTAGGAGATCCATCAGAACAGGAAGTCGGCGTGAACTCCAGAGATTCACCTTCACTTTGAGCAACCCACAGGCTCGAAGGTGTTTCCATGTTTCACAGGATTGCTTATTTTTGAACTTAGCATCACGGGTACAATCCTTCATGACAACAGTTATATGATCTTGGAGAGTTTGTTGGATGTCTTCCATTGGGCGAGACTTGTTTGGGATTTTCTTGGCATTTGGATGTTTTTCACATCTAGTGTTGCCATCAATGCCAAAGGGGGATATTGTTGGCCATTTGGAGGAATTTATTATGTGTTGCATTGATGTTTTTTCATTGATGTCAGCACTAGCTATTTTGGCTACTTTACTAGTATCCTTCTAGTCTTGGTAGGTTGTTTGGTTTCTAGTTGGATTAGATCATGATGATCCGGTATGCTTTGGTATGTTTGGCTTATGGAATTGGCTTATTTATGCTACTCAAATTCATGTTCAGTCAGTTGGTTTCGATTTGGTGATCAAATGCTATCATGTATGCTAGTAAGCTTGGTTTGTTGTTCCGACGAGGGTTTTACCGACAAAGCGTTATTGAAGATCTTTGATGTTATACATAAGTGGTGTTGGTGTGGCTTCTAGTGGAGATTCATGATGCTAATGGTGATCATGTTCGAGACTTGGTTGATTGAGATCATTGCTTTAGCATGTGTGGGCCTAAATTGGGTCTCGATTTATCTAGGTTATAGACCGACTTAATGTAACGTGTTTATTGGACTTCTCGATGTGTTTCCGGAATGTCTTATGGGTTGGATATTATTTGTTTGGTCTCAGGTCGACATGTTTTATAATTATGTAATATGGTTTATTATCTAGTGGCTGACCTTATTATTTATGGTCGAGGGTTTGTATATATATATATATATGATGTAAGATCTCATTGTAGAAGATATGTGTAAGGGACATGGATATGTAAGGAGCGATTAATGTAATAATCATTCATGAATAGGATTTGGCCAATCATTGGTGATCAAGTTGGGTTTATGTAAGAAGATATAGTCCTTTGGTATTGAGCTTAACTGGAATTGTACTCAGGCATAGGAGATGCTATCATTGCAGTTCATTCATTCTTCTGGATTTTTATGTAGTCAGTGAGACTCCTTTTGTAATGAGCAGTATGCTCTAGGCTGTTGCCCTTCCGGCAAGTGTAGGCCCCTCTATTTGTAACCACATACTTATTGTAGAAGTATTATTTGACTGTGGGTAGGCTTCCCATCGTGGTTTTTCCCTTTACTGAGTTTTCCATGTACAAATATTGGTGTCATGTGGATGGTATTTATTCTCTAATTATTGCTTGTGCTTAATTGGTATATTTGCTATTTTGGTATTTGGTTTATGCATTTCGGTATTGATCTTTTGGGTTCTAGTATTAATGTTTTAATTGCTTAAGGTTCTGGTATTCTGGTGACAACTGATTCGCCCCCCTCTCAGTTTTCTTCCGATTATTTGAACTGTCTAAAAATGTGTAGATGGAAAAGAAAGTATGCAAGTACACATGTTGAATACATGTAAAATAATATTTATACCCTTATTTATGGTTGATTCCCAACTCCCCCTATCAAGAATTTCAAAAGGAAATCCTTTGTATTTGTGAGGGTTGAATGAGAATTGTTGTAATGTGTTTAAGCATGTAAATGTTCAAAGTTTGAAGTGTTATTGGTGTAGTCACTAGTTAGGAGGGACCTCAAGGAGATCAATCTAGACCGGGCAACAAGAGTAAACACAATGGAAACAAGAGGATATGATGGAGGCAATGCATAAATGGATGAATTAGATCATGAAAACTGATTACAGATAAGTGGTAACATCCGGGTTACAAGATTCAACTCACAGGCTTGCCACATACATGCTCAATTATAGAATTGGTTAACTCCGGACCTCTAAAACTTAAGATCTATCTTCTATGTTCTATTTGACTGATCTCTAATGCTCAATTACAATCATTTATATGATCCAAGAAGATCCGATCAACCCAAAAGGGATCAAATGTTGAAGAACAAGATCAAATGTGTAAAACCAACAAGTCCGCCTCCGCCAAAGAGATTCCTTTGGAAAATCCAAAGGATGAAGTGTGGATCAAAGGGAAGGTCAGCCACATGCCAAGGAACATTGGAAACAATGAAATGTGACTCTGTAAGCTACATAAAAGGTCCATAAGATTCTCCAATAGACAAATATGTCTAGGCGGTTCTAGTGTCCAAAGCTGGAAAATTGTCTCGGAATCAAGAACCGATAACTTGCTGAAAAATGGTCCAAATGCTCTGTGGTTTAGGAATAAGGAAGATGATCATGTCCTAAAAAAAATCCAGCTTTGCAAGATTTGATGAGCCAATATAGAAAGAAATTCTGAAACTGTAAAATAGAAAACAAACTGAAAAGGAAATGTTTTTGGTTGATGCAAGATTGCCAAGAACCAGGGATGCTCCTGCATCAGAAATCCGAGGTTGTTGAAAGAGTGAGTCTCTCACTTTTTTGAGGTCAGAGGAAAACCAAGGCGATCTACCTCTGCCTGAGAAATCCAAGATGAATCTTCAACTTGTCTATCCTTCCATTTCACAGGATACTCTTTGTACTGACTGCTCCGAGTACTATGCTTAATCCCGCTGTCCAAAATATCTTCAATCTGCTCTGGTTCTTTCTAGGGAAGCTATTTCTCCGAGTCTACAACATTGTCTTAACTGAAATCTTGATTCATGATACTGATGCAGATCTGCAATGTTGAATATAGGTTAAATACTTAAACTATCTGGTAGCTTCACTTCATATGCATTTCTGGAACTGAATTTCCTCAAGATCTTACAAGGTCCAAACTTCCTCATCTACAACTTTTTATAGGTTTCAACTAGAAATATTTCTTTTCTTAGATACACCATCACTTCATCGCCAACTTCAAATTTCGTATGTCTTCTCTTCTTATCCTCTTTCTCCTTATACTTGTTATTAATGTCCTCCAAATGTTGTTTAAATTGAATATGTAAAGCCTTCATGTGATCTGCAAATTCTTCAGCTTCTGCACTCTGCTTGCCTTCATTACTGATATCTCTTAATTCTGATATACCTCTATGGTGTACTCTGGTAACAATCTCAAAAGGTTTTTATTCCGGTACTCCTGTTCACTGAATTATTGTAGGAAAACTCTACTTGTGCAAGAATCAAATCCCAACTTCCGGTTTTATCTCCAACTAAGCATCTCAACAAATTTCCCAAGCTTCAGTTAACTACCCCTATTTGTCCATCAGTCTGTGGGTGAAAAGTAGAGATGAACTTCAATTTTGTCTTCATCTTCTTTCAAAGTGTTCTCCAAAAATAACCAACAAACTTAGTGTCTCTGTCTAAAACTATGCTTTTAGGTAATCCATGCAATCTCACCACTTCCTTGAAAAATTAGTTAACTATATGCACTGCATCTAATGTCTTCTTAGAAGGTATGAAATAATCCATCTTCAAGAATCTATCCACCACCACAAATATAGAATCATTCCCTCTATGTGTCCTAGGTAATCCAAGTATGAAATCCATGCTTATGTCTTCCAAATGTCTCTCTGGTACTATCAAAGGTTTATACAATCCCACATTTTGACTACTGCCTTTTGCAACTTGACAAACTCTACAAATCTACACAAATTTACTAACATCCTTATGAATCTGAGACCAAAAGTAATGTTCACTCACCAATGCCATAGTTTTGTCAATACCAAAGTGTCCGGCTAATCCTCCACTACACTTCTCCTTTTTTAGATTCTCCCTCATAGAACTCTTAGGTATGCACAAATAAAATCTAAATAACATCCCATCCTAAATGAAATAATCTAACCACTTACTTCTATCTACCAGAACCGATTCTCTATAGGCTTTCCAAGGTTCTGCAAAATCCGGGTCATCATCAAAGAAGGTCTTCAACTCAAATCCTAATACTGTCACTCTTATTTCTGTCAGCAAATTCCTCCTTCTACTCAATGTATCAACAACTTTGACTTCCCACTCCTATGATTCAACACAAAGGTGTAACTTTGTAAGAACTCTACCCATCTCATATGTCTCTGATTGAACTTATTCTGACTGTTCAAATACTACAAGACTTGATGGTCAGTATACAACACAAATTCCTTAGGCAATAGTTAATGTCTCCATTTCTTCAAAGCTTGAACTATGATATAAAATTATTGATCATACACTGAATATCTCCTCCTAACATCATTCAACTTGTCATTAAAATAAGATACTTCCCTTCCTTCCCGACTTAACACAACTCCAATTGCAGTTCCACTTGCTTCAGAATCTATTTGGAACACTTTATTGAAATCCGGTAAAGCTAACACATGTTGTTCTGTCACTTTATGCTTCAACACTTCAAACCTTTTATTTTCTCCGGTTGTCCACTTTAATTGTTTCTTGTCTCCTCTCATTGTCTCATTCATAGGGCTACAAACATAACTGAAATTTCTGATAAAGTTCCTGTAAAAACTAGCCAATCCATGAAATGATCTAACCTCTCCAATGCTTTCCAGTATAGGCCATTCAATAATTGCTTTTACCTTCTTAGGGTCCATATTTAATCCATTCATAGATATCACAAATCCAAAATAAACTAACTCTTCCTTCATGAAAGTGCACTTCTTAAGGTTTATCAACAACTTTTCCTCTCTTAATCTCTGCAAAACTTGTCTTAGATGCAACAAATGCTCCTCTTTTGTCTTACTGAAAAATTAGAATGTCATGCAAATATACAATCAAAAACTTACCTAAGAATTTCTTCAATACCTCATTCATCAATCTCATGAAAGTACTTGGTGCATTAGTCAACCCAAAAGGCATTACCAACTATTCATAGAGTCCTTCATTTGTCTTGAATGCTATCTTCCACTCATCTCCTTCTTTGATTTTGATATGATGATATCCACTCTTCAAGTCTATCTTTGTGTAGTAATTGGCTCCACTCAAACAATGCATTATGTCATCCATCCTAGGTAAAGGAAATCGGTACTTCACAATGATCTTTTTTATTGCTCTGGAATCAGTACACATCCTCCTTTATCCATTCTTCTTAGGTGCTAATACTGCTAGCACTACACATGGACTCAAACTTTCTCTGATCAAACCTTTCTTCAACAATTTCTGCACTTGTCTATTCAACTCCTCATTCTCTACTAGTGTCATCCTATGTGAAACTTTGTTAGGCAAACTAGCTTTGGGAATCAGGTCCATGCAATGAATGATACTCCTTACAGGTGGTAATCCACCAGACACATTATCTGAAATGATGTCTATGTATTCTATCAACAACTCTTTTATCTCCTCCAGTTGTTCTTCTTCACACTCCGAGTTCTTAGTCTTCTTAGGAAATAAGGCAAAACACACATTCTCATGTCTCATTCCTTCCATCCACCAAAAATATTCTAGCATTCGTAAAAACTTCACTCTTCAAGGGCTCCTCCAAGGGTAACAAGGTTTGTCTCATCCCATTTGCTACATTAGTGTATATGTTCTTTCTCCCATCATGTATTGCCTGTCTATCAAACTGCCAATGTCTACCCAACAAAAGGTGACAAATATCCATAGGCATAATATCACACATAACTTCATCATGATAATTCCTAATTTTTAATTTCACCAAACATTTATCACTTACTAACAACTTATGATCATTCTGAATCCATGCTATCTGATAAGGCTTAGGGTGTTTCAAGCTTTCCAACTTTAATTTTTTCACCATTTGTTTTGAAACAAGATTATCTGAACTAAAACTATCAATAACTACTTTGCAACACTTACCAGATACCTTACATCTGGTCTGGAACAAATTTCTCCTCTGCAAGGGTTCTTCATCTTCTCCGATATGACACAAAGTTCTTCTTATCATCAATAATTCTCCATCTTCCACTTTGTTAGTTGATCCAGTGGGGCTTTCTTCTACCAATGCTATTCTCTCAGTGATCTATGTCTTTTTACATTCGAAAGAACGATGTCCTTCTCCTCCACACTTTAAGAAAGTACCTTTAAACACTCTCTTATCTTGTCTCCTATCATCTTTTCCAAAACCTTCACTCTGGTAGCCATCAGATTCTCTTCTCTGGTAGAAATTTCTATCATCCTTTCGTTATGAATTACCTTCTTTGATTACTTCCTCGTCCTTGTTATAATCCATACAAGTTCCTCTTCCTCCAAAATATCCTCTTCCTTCAGAATATTCTCTTCCTCCTTGAAATCTTCTTCCAAAAAACCTTCCACCTCTACCTCTCTTCCTGCTCATGTCTTTTGTTCAACTTCTCTTCTGCTTTCAGGGCATATTGGTAAGCTTCTTAATCACCCTACAACTTGATCAAATCGAGTTCATCATGTATAGACATCTGCAATCCATTCAAATATCTCGCAATGTGTTCAACCTCATCATCAACATGTCCAGATCTAATATTCAACTTGTAGAATGCTTTGATATACTCCTTTACACTAGATTCTTTTTGCTTCAAGTTCTACAACTTTTGAAACAGATTTACTTGATAATCAGTTGGTGTAAACTTTATTTTTAACTTGACAACCATCTGCTCCCATGATTTGATTTTCTCTTTATCTCTCCTCTGTCTACCAACTTGCAAATGTTCCCACCAAAGAGATGCATGACCTGTCAACTGGGTACAAGCATATTTCACCTTTCTTTCTTCTGCAGTGTTCTCAAAATCAAAGAACTTTTCCATCTCTAAGATCTAATCCTTTAATTCATCTGAATCCAAATTTCCATCATACTCCGGTGGGGTAAAATGTGGTTTAGTGTTCATCCTACTTAAAAACCTCAAGAACCTCTCTTCTTCTAGATCGATCGCCAATGGATTTGCTACTTGTTCTGTCGGTGCTTCTTCTTCTTCATCTTCACTCACATCTTCAATATGCAAGCCTCTTCTCTAGGTTGTCTCCATGAATTCTAACTGGGCTACAATTCCTCTCAACATTTCCATCATAATAGGGTTTGCATTCCCACACGCTCCACCATTCCTATTTCCTCTTCGCGCCATCTTCATGCTAGAAAACTGTTCTGGTGTCAAAAGCCATAAAACTGTCCTAGAATCCGGAATTGATAACTTGCCAGAAAATGATAAAAATACTCTGCGGTTTAGGAATAAGGAATATGATCATGTCCTCAAGAAAAAATCAAGCTCCGCAAGATTCGGTGAGCCAATACAAAAAGAAATGCTGAAACTGCAAAACAAAAAACAAACTGAAAAGGAAATTTTTTTGGTTGATACAAGATTGCCAAGAACCAGGGATTCTCTCGCATCAGTTATATTATGTTAAAATGTGCTATGTGAACCAAAATTTTTATGTTATGTGACTCCTTGTTTGGGGGTGAGTTGATAACAACCCTATGGTTGGGTAGAGAGCTTATTGGCCATAGTCATTTTTTTCTTTTGTTGTTTTGCTTTCAAATCCATGATATGGATGAAGAACAAGTGTTGGATATTGTTGAAAAGTTTGCTGGAATAATGTGTTGTCATTGATATCAACATATTGTTATGTGTATTTCAGCGTTGCAGTCAGATGTCGTGCCCAAACTTTTGGGCTAAAAACAGAACAATTTTTTTTTTTTTTTTAAAACACCTAAACTCTCAAGCAAACTACATTTAAAATGGAATCAAATAAGTCTTGTCTTAACTAGGATGTAAATAGAATTGTTTTCTAAAGTTGGTTTAATTATCCAACTCAAATAAGCGACCTTAATTAATGGAGATTAATTAATCCCAAGAGGCTTGTCGCAATTTAGTTAGTTAATTTAATTATCTTAATTAAGTTGCCACTAATTAAAATTGAGGGATAATTAGATATCTCAATTGCATTTAAATCATTCCTGACCAAACAATGATAATGCTATCTTAAATATAAAATTAATTAATTGAAACACACACAAATTCATTATTTAAATCTAACCAATAAGGGTTCGAAATTCCACAATGTCATTTGTCAAATAAATCCAATTTTATACTATAATCAATTTTAATTTCCCCTAAACCTTTAAATTTGACGATATAATTAATCTAGCCAACATTGGCCTCAAAGGCTAAAAATTCATAAAAATAATTAATAATTTTCAATTATAAATTTTCCCCAATTTTAAATATAACTTGACGTCCATATTTAATCGAATATATCAAATAACTATATAGTTTCCCTAGCTGAATAAATTAAATCAACCATGCGATTAATGTATCCATATAACATTAATCCTCCATTTTAAATGATATAAAATAAACTATATTAAAAATTAATTTTCTCCCACATCGAATAAGGGGTTTTAAATTAATAACACATAAGGCTAAAATTATATGAGGGGGAATCATTTCCAAAATTTGGAAAGTATTTCCCCCTCTTCTTATTTTAATTTATTATTATTATTTTTTAAATCTCAAACCCTAACTAGGGTTGAGTAATTTTTCTTATATTTTATTTAAATCCACTAAATAATCTACTTCTTTTATTGTTATATTATTAGCTAACCCTAATATTCTTTTGCCTTTTATTTGTATGCAAACCCTAATCTAGATTTGGATTAGGGTTGCATATTTTACCCAATATTCTTTTAGCTAGGTTATCTAGGTTCTAAATATACAACATTAAATTTATTAGAACTGTCAGATTTAACAATTAAATATATCAAAAAAAGGTTCATTTCTCTGATTTTCTAAATCTGTGATTGCTCCTATATCCCTTTTTTTTTCTACAACAATACATTTTTTTTTTACAGTAATACTAGCAGCAAGCTAAAGACTAAACATAAGTAAAAATGACAGAAATAACAATATTTAAATATTTGCAGGAAAATGCTTAAAAAACACATTGCAATTCTTTTTCTGCATCTTTCATTTCTTTACAAAAATTCCAGAAATAAACAACAATAGTTTTCAGTTTGAGACAACATTAAATAGAGATAACAACAACAATATTTTATAGAATTTAAATAAAATGCTTTTCATATATGGATGGTTTGAACACAAGTTGTCAATCTTTACAAATGGGTAAAATACCCAAATAGTCTCTCATTCCTAATGAATGAGAACTTAACTAATTAACACATCTCTTTCCTTCAAAATATTTACAATAATTACATTTTTATTTCTTACTTTCTGCAACTAAATAAAATCTGCATCTCCTAGCTTTCCTTTCCAAGTAACTTGCATTTAAAAATTTAAGGTTGTGACCATGGGGTGCTCACCTCCCAGCCTAGGCTTACTAGAAGCCACCCTCGAGCTTGGAGAACCAAGTCTTAGATGGGTTTCACTCAAACAAATACAAACAAGCAAGGGGAAAGCAAAACACAACAAACACATTCCCTTCCCAAGCTAAAACTTCATCACATAATGTGATGTTTTACTAGGGTGGAAGTGGACCAAGTACCCTAGAGGAGATCTGCTAGATAGTAACTCACAACCAACTCATGGCATCTAGGAAAACACAACAAAACTCATCTTAACCCCATATCCTTATGACCCCCAAAAGGCAAACATGCCATATTTACTCCCCTTATGACCCCCGAATGCATAAACAGAACTATGCAGCAATGGTCACATGGACAAACCCTTGAGTTCAGTCTCATGATGAGATCCTTTCACTCTAAGGCTGTCAAACTCCTTCCACCCCCAAGACCATTTTGCCCTCCCAAGGGTAAGATAGTCGTGGATACTCCCAAACACAACAAAATGCATAAATAGAAATAGAAAAAGAATCACATAGAGATTTCACAAATACAATGCAAGATAAAACATATACATTCAAGCATCCTACATACAAATTTCAAATAACAAGTAAGAAAACACCAACCTTGAATCTGCCAAGGGTATTCTAGGGATGGCTTGGAGAAGAGCAACCCAATCCACAAGACTTTTCTGCAACACTTAGCGAAATTTTCCTATTCTCAAACTGGTTTTTCTTCAAAATTTGTTCAAAATCTCCAAAGATGGAGAGTGGGTGATTAGCTCACTAAACTTCAATCTCTATGATAAGAAGGCTTCTCTCACTCCTTCCAACCTCTTGGATAGAGTGAGGGACTCCCATTGGTTGGTCTTCCCTAGGTCTTACACACTCCCTAACCAAGGCACCTCAAGAAGAGGAATGAAATGGGGAAGAGGAATTACACCTATCAAGAAAGTTATCTAACCAAGGATGGCACTCCTATAGATGGAATTCGTCCATCTTGGGAAAACCACTTTTTTGGGTGGTTAAACAAGCCCTAGGGGAAAGACACATGGCCAAATTTGACCTTCACCCATAGGTACCCCACGAGGTCTAATAAAAATGCTCTAAAACTAACTCTAGGAGTTGATTTAACTCTTAGAAAGTCCACCTAAAGTTAACCTACGAGTCAACTCTGAGTTGACCCTCCTTGTGGCTCACTAACCTAGATTTCTTGGTACCTTCAAGGATAATTAGGAGATATAACAATTAAACAAAAATAAAACTCTCCAAAAAGTGACATGATAATTGCCAACACAACATACAACATATGTGTCAAGTGACACTACAAAATAATTCCACATCACAAATACACACATGGCAATTGTCCCTTGAATGATTTAAACAAATTTAATGAATACAATTTACACACATGCAAAAAATTACATTTACGAATAAAATATGATACATACGGGGTGTTGTCTCTCCAAATAGACAACCCCTAGTTTTACGAACGTACATTGGCCTAGGCTTGATTCTCCATTTTATTTCCATGGTCACATGGATAATTTCCTGCGCATCTCAATTTAAACATTAGTAGTTTCCAATAGCCTCATATAATATAAAACACATAATTAAGAATACAATTCAATCACTCTTCATAGAATTGACATTATACAATACAATTTGCCACATATCAAAGCAATTCACATAAGCAATTCATCATAACCCTCATAATTTAATCCATTCATAAGATATGCAACATATTTCTAGCATCATAATAAAGTCCTGCAAATCAAATAATGACATATATCGTCTCAATGTTACCCTATTCTAGGATCATATAAAATTCTATATCCACAAAACATATAAATGAAGCATCAATATATCAATGTTATCAAATTCATAGGATCATATAATGTTCTATATCCATAATGCATAAAAATAAAGCATCCATAATAGTTCCAACATGAAAATCATTGAAAAGCTAGGATGGGTTGGGGTAGGGCCTCAGATAAGATTAGATGAGTTGGTTTGTTCAATGTGTTGTAGATGAGTTGTTGCAGTTTAATGGGTTTTGAGATAAGCATCTTTAGTTGATTCAACAGAATTTTCAATGGTTCGCATGATGATTTGATCGAATTGTGAGATCTGGTATTGACATTGATTTTCAGTTGTTCTTGTTATTCTGTATTCTGGATTTTTCTCTATATTGCTTCAAAATTGCAATATCTTGGTTTGCAGATTTGGCAAATTATTTGGGACGTTCATGTGTGCTCAATTTAGATGGTTCATGATTTGGAGGTCCGCAAGTGAATCTTTCATTTTGACAGTCAGTTTAGGCGGTGTTCTTGAGGTTCGGTATTATGATGATGCAGATTCTAGTAAGTGGTGATGTTGCGGTTGTTGTTGTGGTGATTCATATTGCTTGTGGATGTTTCTAGATAATTTTCTATCCATGTTGATAGTTTGCATTGATCGTTGTGCGCATTGTTGATAATTTTCTTGATTTGGTGATTTTCTTTGTGTTATGCGACATTCATGATGATTTTAGCATGTTGCAGATATTTGAGGCATAATCTTTGGAGGTGTTTCTTGTGTGCCATGTTGATTTAGGTTCAAACTATGTTTTAGCCGAGATTGTTTTGGTCCACATGTATTGTTGTAGCATGTGAGGTTATTGTTTTGTAATTTGTATTGAGGGTTGAGCTGACCTTGAAATATAGGTTGATGATCTGTATAAATAATTTATGTAAGATTTATATGAGAGTTGTATCTGCGTGTGTGAATATTGATTTGATCCTTCAGTAGCAGAGGAGAAGTGCGAAGAAGTGTGAAAGAGAAGAGTTTGAGTTTATGCTTAACTAGAACTGTAATTAGGCATGAGGAGATGCTATTTAATCAGTTCATGATCCTCCAAATTTAATCCGAACATTTCTATAGAGCAGTGAGCCTTCCCAAGGATTGTAGCCCTTCTTGTTTTGTGATTAGAGCAATGAGCTCTAGGCAATGTGCCTGAATGCATGTGCATTCCCCATTGTAATATTTCACTTACTCATAATAGGGTATTATCTCACTGTGGGTAGGTTCCCATCGTGGTTTTTCCCTTAAAAAAGTTTTCACATCAAAAATCTTGGTGTTATGTGTGTTATTGATGTGGTGTTGACTTACGCTTTCACTGTTAATTTTCAAATCTAAATTTAAGTTTGACTGCAAACTGATTCACCCACCCTCAATTTGCTACATTGTTGTCAACAAAAAGAAGAGTCAAATACAAAATAAGAGGAACCTAGACAAACACCTAAGACATTTGCAAAGTATATAATAAAGAATCATTCAAAAGATCAAATTAATGTAATACCCTAAAATTGGCCACCTAAACCATGGGCCCCTAATTTCGACAACATCACCAAGGTCCTAACCAAAGATGATTAAATCAATCTTGAGCACATTATTAATTCTTTAATCATCAAATGTCACATGGCAAGTGAATTATTTTATATTAATTAAATATTTATTTAATTAATTAAATCATTTCAAAGAAAATCGTTTTGATCAATTATCCTATTGTAATTTATTGAATATCCTAGCATATTTAATTAATTAATAAATTTGCCATTTAATCATAAAAAAAAGAATTAATCTATTACAAAAGAGAAATCAATATGCAAAGCAAGACTTAAATTGAAAATAAAATAAAAGAATTGAATTGAGAGAGAAATCAAACTTGAGATATTATTTCTTTCTTCTAAATTGAGAACTTGAAATCAGAAAAGTAATTAAAAGGAATTTAATCATTCTCTAAAATTGGAACTCAAAGCTTTTGAGAAAAGAAGTTCAGTTGCATTAAAAAGACTCTTTTCTTGAATAAATCAAAGAATTACCTATTTTTATCTCAAGTGCATGGAAATAATTGAATTATATTTCTAATGCAAACTTGAACTTATAATATGAATGCATTTCAATTAAACTATAATTGGAATCTATCTCAAGGTTAACTGAATCTGATTTCTCAATTATTTCAATTATCCTAAATTGTGCTTTTTGTTGATCTCTCTTGTAATTCTCTATAAATTCAGCCTTCATGTCTCATTCAAAACACCTTGGAGATTTATTATTATACACTTTTTACTCTGGAGTCATTGAATATATTTTGCTTGCTTTTTGAGATTATTGCATCTTAGTTTAGCTTTTTGCATATTTAGTTTGTTCCATATTGCTTGAATCTTTCATACATCTTGCATCCATTTAGCTTAATATCATGCTCATATATATTAATTCCTTCATCTTGGTGTAGTCTAGTCACTGGTATTGCTTATACAAATCTGAGAGCAATCTTATACTCGCATCTTTTAGAAGGCAATTGATCGATTTGTTATGGTTTTATTATTCATGCTTATATTTGTCTAACCATACATGTAATGACTTAATTGAAGTGTTGTGTCTTGCATCTTACAGACTTTTTTCACTTTTTCACACACACATTTTTGGCGCCCACCATGGGGTCTGAGAATTTCATTTTCGGCCTCGCAAGATCTTTATTTTATTTTTTGGTTTTTTTTTCTGTAAAGTTTCTACAAAAGGTCGTACGAGTCTCTGCAACATACAAGATGTGTTTCTATAACATATTGGACAATTTATACAGTTTGTCATTCGGCTCTGCAGTTTGTCGTTCAGCTCTGTGGGAGTCATCGTATGAGTAACTAATTTTATCGTTTTATTCTGGGTTTACTCATTCAGTTCGGTGAGAATTATCGTATGGTCAGGTGAGAATACTTGTACAAGTTACTGTATTGGCGTACGAAAAATAGAGAGTTAAGTATAAGTGATATTTCCTCTTCTCTTCTCTCTTTCTTATACTTTAAGTTATATTCCATATATATTGTCAAGATGTTTGAGAGGGGTTTCAGACCTCCAGGAGTTATAATGCAAAATCTAGTTTTTGGAGGATCTTCCAAATTTCAGACTTAGTCAAATTTTAGGGCATTTCAGCATTAGGAGTGAAAAATTTGTAACCGAGATTTGAAATTAGGATTGTGTAAGTCCACCAAGAAATTTAATATTTCACTAACTTTTTCTTCTTGTAGGTTTCTAAAAATTTTCCTACATGTTGGAGGAGTTAGATTAGGATTTTTTGGAAAACAAATTACTTTTCAAGGTTTTTCTTGAATTAGATTTTGATGATACTGACGCTAACCCTGAATTATCTTTTGTCAGTCTAAGAAATTTTCACAGCCTAATCAGTTTTTGCAGAACGCTTGTCAAAGAATATGCTTGTCAAATAAAGACAATATGACTACTGATTTGTTGTCTTTGCAGATTGCCTGAGGAGATTCGAGCAAACATTGTGTATTTATTAAATTCATTTTTTAGGCATCTAACTTGCTATCTGGTTAATGAACAAATCTATCTTTCATGTTTTAAGAAAATTCTGAGAGGTAGGAGAGTATGCTCTTGTTTGCATAGACAATCAGAAATCTAGACCCTTGAGGCATTTTTTTAAGTTTGAGATTTGTATATCTTTAGCGGGCCTGCCCTCCTGAGGAGCTAATAACTCGAAGCCATTACAACTAGTGAGAGGGGAATGACCCAAGTGGGAATGACTAAACGCCAAGTACGCCAACCCACTATAAAACAAACATGATTTGATGAAAATCAAGTCAATGACAGTGCTCGGGAATAGCTCTCCTTTGTACCTTCAGGTATATTAAACCTTGGTTTTCAAGACTGGGAGACCTCTTAATTGAGTTTATACCTCGACGCACCAAACGGATGCCTTAGTAGTTCCAATTAAAATTAGAAGCTACCCAGTTCACCTCCGAAAGGGGGGATAATCTTTGTGCAAGAGAGATAGTAACTCTCCCAAGATACTTGTCATTTCATACCCCCATTAGCATTTGGAGTCGGCTAATATGATGTTGAGAATCCATTGCGTGAGACTCAGCGACCGTATTTTGATTAGCTATTGGGTGTGTACCTGAGTCTACAAGCAAAGGTTTTCTTCTCTCACCAATTTACATAGGGTTTGCATGGTGTGATTGGAGTTATTATTCATATTACGTGTTTTCTATGTTTTCATCCCTAAAACTAAAAATGGAATACCAAAACTAGAGAAAACAAGAAACAAACTCATTGATCAAAACTCTGTCCGTGTCAAAACTAGTCTATCCTAGTCGAAACTCTGTCTGTGTCAAAACTAGTCTATCCTAGTTGAAACTCTGTCTGTGTCAAAACTAGTCTATCCTAGTCGAAACTCTGTCTGTGTCAAAACTAGTCTATCCTAGTCAAAACTTTGTCCGTGTCAAAACTAGTCTATCCTAGTTGAAACTCTATCCATGTTAAAACTAGTCTATCCTAGTTGAAACTTTGTCCGTGTTAAAACTAGTCTATCCTAGTCAAAACTCTATCTATGTCAAAAACTAGTCTATCCTAGTCGAAACTTAGTCCACCTCAAAACTGGTCATACTCAGTCATTGAAAACTCAAAATTTTGCCTCTGTCCAGTAAACACTCATACGAGTCTTCTGATTTATCGTCTTGTTACATATCTGTGTCGTATGAAATACCATCAATCCTAACAGTCTATCGTTTGAGCTTGCATTCTATATCGTACGATACCTTATTATCTATCATCCTATTTAGGAAACTGTCATTTGAGCCTGCATGCTATGTCGTACGATAAACCATTGCATTGATCAGTTTGTCATTTCAGACTTACCCATCTGTCGTACGGTCTTAGGCAGCAACTCATACGAAACACTATTGTCATCGTCCTGAAGCTATTAAACTATCGTTTGGTCCTGTAAAACCTGTCTTATGAATCTCTGATTTTGTCAGTCTATAACAGTCAAACTTTCCTAAAATAGTCTACGACGAACATAAAATTGGTTATCATAATCCTGAACATAAACAGATCAAAACATTGTACCTCTGCCATTTGTGTTGCACAATTTTTTCGATCATCTTTTAGCTAGTTCAATCAACTACTTATCAAACTTAAGTCACTTAGATAACGTCTTACACAGGATAGACCATTCCTGAAACTAGACTGAGTCTTAGTCACTTCTCTTAAATCAAACTAGGTAACTTAGATAAACGGCTTACACAGGATAGATCTTTCCTGAAACCAGACTAAATCTTAGTTGCTTCTCTCAATCGATGTTAAATGAACAACTAGCTCCAAATTTGATCTTGACTTCTGCATCACAAACAAATTTAGGTCACACCAGTCAATAAAAATGCTTATTCAAACCAGAAGTTCTCGTAAGAAAGATGCCAAAGGCAAAGGGGAATCCTTTTCATATGAAGATAACCTATTTTACGTAAAGGACCCACTCAATAATAAACCTTCATCATCAGATATGACAATTTTTTATCAACCCTTATCTCCCACCATATCGGGAACAAGACAAGAAAGACAAGCTGCTAAATATGTTGCTCGCAATGATATTAGTATCCATGATACTGACAGTGATTCCTCATCAAGTGAATCTGAACCCTCTGAACCTCTAGAAACTGATATTCATAAACGTCAAAAGGATAAAGATTTCCAAAAATGATGAAGGCTATCATGGCTAGAGAAAAATAAGACTATTTTCTAGAATTAGCAAAACAAGGTGCTAAACTTCCTATTGGTTATAATGTTGAGACCCTCATCACTAAAGAGGAAGAGACAGCCTTAGCAATGGTAAAAAAATAATTACAAGCGTTAAAAACTGAGATCACAGAACTGAAAAACAAGGATAAATCACCAAAACAATATTATTTGGACACAATATGCCAATTTCCATTTGACAAAAACATTTACATGCCTCCATTTCCTTCACGAGTGAAGATCCCAAAATTTGACAAATATGTTGGTAACTCAGATCCCCAAGACCATATAAGTGAATTTTGTGCTTTATGTATGGAGTTCATGCACGACCAAACGTATCTCATGCTCCTTTTCCCAAGAAGTTTAGGAGGGGAAGCTATGGAATGGTTCTCAAGCCTACCTATGGGAATACAAACTTTTGAAGAACTAATCCAATTGTTTCTACAATAATACTCCTATAATATTCGTCACCCAGTCATTATGATAGAAATTTGCATTACCAAATAGAAAATAGGAGAGCCCTTTCTCACTTTTCTCCAACGATGGAGAAAGATGTTCTCTAGATATTCACGACCTATTCTAGATTTTGAGAAGATGGATATCTTTATCAACAACTTAATCCCTGAATTGAAATATAGTATCCAGATGCAAGTGCATCCCTCATTCAACAAAATGGTAGATAATGCCCTCAGGATGGAAGATGTGCTTATAAAGAAGGGATATATCTCACTTTGGAAAGAAACACAACCGAGATCTAGTTCCGAAGAAAAGAACAAATATTGGAAATATGACAAAGACAACAACAAAAACATTGTTAATGATGGAGTGGTAGACACTACTAAAGCAAGAACAAAATCCACAATATTTAACATGGCTAGTGGCACACAAGCAATCAAAGTGACTGAAACCGCAACAAAAAACCCTCCGAAGAAAGTAAAAGAGTGGTTCAAAGAGAAACCTTGGCTTTCAAAACCTAGACGTGAATTCACTCCTGTGGAAGAATCAAAGGAATCCACTTTCAAAACTTTACTAGCAAATGATCTGATAACCTTACCAGATAATTCTAGGCCATATGATCCCGAAGTCAAACCAAAATGGTGGAGAGAAAATGAATACTACGACTACCATCGAAACAAAGGTCATAACACAAACAACTGCATTAAGCTCAAGCACGAGATTCAACATCTCATAGGCGCTGGTAAAATTGTTGTTGGGAATCACCCGACAAATGCTGATCACAAAGCTTTTAAGAAACCTTTACCTATTTACAAACAAGGTGATTCCTCAAAGACAAAAGGAGGTGCCAAAGTAAATTACACTTATACCAACAATGACAATGTGATCAACATGATTGAGTCTTCCCAACCTGAATATTGCAATGTGATTATAATCAAAGACAAACAACATGAATCACAACATGCAAATGCTATGACCCATTCTCAAAATAAAGGCACTCTCCAAGGAGCTAGTCCTTCAACTCCGGCTAAAACAACATCAAACAGATACAATATTTGATAAATTTAAACATCTAACATCATCATCATCCTCTAGATATAACATTGTCGAACAACTGAAAAGAACGAATGCTCAAATCTCCATCTTTGAATTGCTCAAAATCTCTTCTACTCATAAAGAGATCCTGGACAAAGCATTGCTCACAACTAATGTTCCAAAAGATTTAGATATTGATCAGTTTCAGTCTATGGTGGGTCATCTGACTTCACCTCACTATCTGACCTTCTCTAAAGAAGATGACAACTCGCTAAATCATCCACATAACCAACCATTGTACATTGAAGCTATGATCCATAAACACCGAGTTAAATGTGTTTTGATAGATGGAGGTGCAGGGTTGAATATTTGTACTTACAGTCTGCTTACACAACTAGAATTTTTTGAAAATGTCATTGATCTAGCCTAGAAAATAACAATTAAAGCCTATGATGAAGAAGAAAGGACCTCTAAAGGTCTGGTATTATTACCAATCAGGGTGGGACCTGTAGAAAGAGATGTCATTTTCCATGTACTTGATCTTCCTTTGTCATACAATATCTTACTGGGCATGCCGTGGATTCATGAAATGAAGGCATTTAGATCTACATACCAGCAATCCTTAAAATTTCCTTATAACAGAGTTGAAGTCAGTATTCTTGCTGATACAAATCTCCCCTATAATGTATTGACAAAATGTACCGATACCTTTGTGCCTCATAATAGAGAAGCCTCTTCAAATGAAAGTCCAGAAACCTTGATGAAGGACTTAGAAATGAAATTGAAGATTACAAATACTGGCATGGATGGCTACAAGATAGAACCGGTACTTTCATTAGTCTCTCTCCCTCCATCAACGAAACAGTTGGGCAAACCATCAGAGGCTATGAGAACAAAGACTTTAACTCTGAATATCATATATGATGGTCTATTTATATAGTCTTCTACTTCGCTGGTAGATGAAATAGAAGAGGATACTATTCTTAAGTGGCTTTTCAAGGAAGATAGCCAAAACGAGGAAGTACGACATTGTGAGATTTCCCTTGCCCAATATGGTCCCAGCTACAAAATGATCCAACACATGGGATATTCAGGTACTGGTCCCCTAGGAAAACATCAAGAGGGTATTATTGAACCGATTCAGCTGCAAACAAAATCTACAAATGATAAGGCTAGACTGGGATACAATCCAAAAAATACATCAGACCAAAAACATGCTTCTAAGTCTAAGTGGAAGAAAAGGATATCGCTTTAAACATCACAGGAAGTCAACACTCAACAAACTCAAGTAGAGTGTGGAAAAGAAAAAGAGGAACTAGCAATCAAGAGAGAAGAAATGGTCGGTACTCAAGTTATGATGGTGTCAGCTACAACAATACAAGGAGTTGAAGTTCCAGAAGATATGAGAGATGAAGTAGAAAGAATCAGAGAATTGTTTCCACCACTGAAAGTTCTAGTCACATACACTGGTAGGCAACAAGTAGACGATTCAGAAACTGACTCAAACGAGTATGAATGGGGTCCAAACCACCTCTCTGATACATCCATTATAGAAACTCTAGAAGAGTCCAATGATATCATAGATGGCACTCAAGAGCTGATGCGCTTAAAGCTAGAAAAGGAGATACATGAAATCAAACTAAAAAGACAAGAAGACTATGAACAAAGGCTGAAAGAAGGAATAATACCAGAAAATCTTTCATCTATTATATACCCCTCTAATAAGACAAAAAAAATTAGGTATGGGACTACACACGAAGAATTGGAAGCTACAGAAGTAGAACCGATCATTAGTCTAGAGGAATTTGAATGGAGTAGATGACAGGGACTTACAGAACCATCAAGGTTATGTCAATAGGTATGTCAGATACAAATGATAAATGAACTAAACCTTGAGGGAACTTGCAACATTAAAGATGTTGGTGTTGATACCATACATACATTCACTCAATCACTTGAAGAAGACTCAAAAACTTCATTTGATGACTCTGATGACTCTGACAATAGTCCTATTTATAACAATATCTACTCAGCATCAAACTCTGAATCATCTGATGTAAATGATGAGAATCTGTCTATTGATCTTGTTACTGTCGAACCATGATATGAAGTCTAGTTTGTTATAGAGAACGATGCTACAAGTAGGTCTATTGGATTAGGTCAACTAAATATTAACGTGCACTTTAATAATCATGTTCTGACTCTTCCTGGTCTTGAGACATTTACACAAGGTGGTTTTCTAGAACTTGACTTTTTGATTCGCAGTTGTGATGACAATACCATGAACTCCCTCGAACTTGTCCACACTCTATCCTTGGTACATCTTGAATTAATTGACTGTAGTCTACAAGACCAACCCATGAATGTACCTACTTTTGCTATTGACTACACGCTAGCATATTACCTCAACATAGTTGAACCCATGGACTCTTCCACCAACAAATAGAGTGAGAACATGACTAAAACAGATATTAAGTATCTTAGTCACAAAAATCAGAAAAATAAAAATAAAAGATCTAATGGTGAAAACCATATTGTGGCAGTGTCAAAATCTAAAAAAGAGAAAATAAAGGACATACCTAAGGGTGAAAACCTCTCTGAGGTGCTTGAAGGTGAGATACTTGATATACTACCAAGTCATTTTCAAGAAAGGTCTTCTATATTGATTGACCTAACTCAGCCAGTGAACATTGGGAGTAAGAGACACCACACATCATTCACTTAGCTCAATCACTATCAGTAGAAGAATTGAAAGATTTCACTCATCTCTTTTCAGAAAAGAAGATCAATTTTGCATGGACGTACTCTAATACGCTAGGCCTAGATCCTGATCTTATCATGCACCATCTTTCTATCATACCAGGAGTTAAACCAGTCAAGCAAAAAATTCGTAAGATGCACCATCACGTGGCACTGCTTGTCAAGGCTAAGCTAGAAAAATTGCTAAAAGCTGGATTTAGCAAAGCTATAGACTATGTGGAATGGATTTCAAATATAGTACCTATATCAAAGGTAGACAAATCTATTAGAGATTGCACAGACTTCAGAGATCTCAACAAAGCTTGTCCGAAGGATGACTTTCCATTGCCTAATATTGATATGATAGTGGATATGACTGCTAGATATGAGATGTACTCACTAATGGATGGATTATCCAGTTATAATCAGATCAAAATAGCTCCTGGGGATCAAGAAAAGACAACTTTCACCTATGCATGGGGAACCTTCTGTTGGAACGTCATGCCATTTGGGCTAAAGAATGCATGAGCAACTTACCAAAGAGCGGTAACTACTATATTTCATGATATGATGCATTAGAATATGGAGGACTATGTTGATGAAACTTTAGTAAAGACTATGAAGAGATCCACACATATTCAAGAGCTAGGCCCTATACTAGATAGAATGTAAAAATTCAAGCTTCATCTAAATCCAAAAATGTGTGCATTTGGGGTAACATCAGGGAAATTAGTTTGCTACATCATTTCAAAGAAGGGAATCAAGGTTGATCCTGAGAAGGTCCAAGCTATAATGGAAACGCCGCCTCCAAAGAACATCAGTCAAATGAGAGGTTTACAGGGACGTCTCCAATCAATCATACACTTTATTTCTCACCTGGCAGACAAAGCTCAACCTTTCACAAAAGTATTAAGGAAAGGAGTAATATACAACTGGGATCGAGAATGTGAACAACACCTTCAACATATCAAATAATACATGTCCAATCCACCAATATTGATGCCACCAATTCAGGGTAAACCATTGATCTTATACATATCGGCTATTGATTCATCATTGGGGGCACTTCTAGCACAACATGATGGAAATAAAAAAGAGAGTTATATATCACATCAACAAAACATTGGTATCTTATGAAATGAACTATACTATAATAGAAAAAGCATGCTTGGCATTGGTCTTTGCATCACAAAAATTGAGACACTACATGTTAGCACATTCCATCAAGCTAGTAGCTAAGATTGATCCGCTCAAATATCTTCTCAACAAAGCAACACTTACAGGAAGATTGGCTAAATGGGTCATGGTTCTTATAGAGTTTGATATTTAATATGTAGACCGCAAAGCCATCAAAGGATAGGTGATTGCAGATCAACTTGCTGATGCTCCACTTGAAGACACTCAACCACTGCATATAGAATTTGCAGATGAATCAATAATGCACCTTACTCAACAATCATGGAAGATGTTATTTGATGGGTCTTTCACTCAAAATAGTTTCGGTGCTGGAATACTTTTTGTTACTCTTCAAAAGTATTCAACCCCAAAGGCTTATAAGATTCTTTTTCCTTGTACAAACAACATTGTAGAGTATGAAGCTTTGGTAAACAGGACCAAGCTAGCTATCAAATGGAAGGTTCTGGAATTACACATCTATGGATATTCTCAGCTAATCATCAATTAAATCAATGATACATATCAGACTCAAGATGAGAAAATAATGCCTTATAAGAGAATGGTGGATGATCTCAAGAAATATTTTACTTTTGTGTCATTTCAGCAAATTCCCAGATCCGTAAACTGAGTAGCAGATGCTATGGCCACCTTGGCATCCATACCAAAGTTACAAGAGTCTAATTTTCACTTTGAATTCCTGGTGGAAGAGTTACATTACCCTGCCTATGATTCTTCTGAGTCCCAGATGGTCTGTTCTATTATCGGACATGACTCATCTCGCTACAACCATATTTACACTTATCTATGAGACCAAATCGTCTCTGAAAATATTACCCGTAATGAGAAAAGGAACCGAGCCCGAAATGTTTCATGGTACGTCATCATCGCTAATGATCTATTTAAGCGAGGGTTGGATAGTACTTTTCTTAGGTGTCTAGAAATTGAAGAGTCCCAACGTGCATTATCAGAAGTCCATGAAGGTATTTGTGGATCTCATTCGAATGGTCTTACTTTAGCTCGAAAACTACTACGGGCTGGCTACTACTGGCCAGACATGGAGAAAGATGCTATAAAGTTTTATAAAACTTGTGAGAAGTGTTAGCTACATGGGAATCTCATACATGCTCGAATAAGGGATCTCATACCCTTCATTACATATTGGCCTTTTCATCAATGGGCCTTTGACCTCATTGGTCAAATATATCCTGCATCATCATAACTGCCACTGAGTACTTCACTAAGTGGGTAGAAACAGTTCCGCTCATCAAAGCAACTGATAAACAAGTAGCTCTGTTCATCCTAAACCATATCATTTGCAGGTATGTGATACCTTCATCCATCGTGACTGACAATGGAGGCCAATTCAAGAATAAAGATCTAGATGAGCTGTGTGAAAAATTCAAAATAAAACAACACTGGTCATCCGTATATTACCCTCAAGGTAATGGACAAGCTGAGACATCTAACAAAAACCTATTGACTATCTTACACAGAACAATGAACAAATCTAGGAGGGATTGGAATCTGCAGCTCAATCCTGCACTATGGGCTTATAGAACAAGTATTAGAACACCTACTAGGGCTACACCTTTTTCTTTGGTGTATGGGTCCGAAGCAATATTACCTATTGAAGTGGAAATACCATCTTTGAGAGTTTCTTTGCAAGGTCTTGTTACTAATGAAGACTACAGAATATCTAGATTGCAAGAACTCGAGTTGCTGGATGAACGTCGACAAGTGGCGTTTGATCATCTAAGAGTGTATCAAAAGAGAATGTCTAAAAGATATAACAAGAAGGTTTGACAATGAGAATTTCAGGTTGGTGACCTTATTCTGAGAGAAAATCCTAAAAATCAACAGTTTCAAGACAACAAAGGGAAGTTTGAATCCAACTAGCTGGGTCCCTACATCGTTATTGCAGTCTTTAGCTCTGGTGCCTATCAGCTCTCAATATTGAAAGGAGAACAACTCTGTGAACCGATTAACACCATCCACTTAAAAAAGTTCTTCACTTAGTATTCTTTGCTCCAGCAACCTGTACAGCTAAAAAATGTCCTCAAAAAAATTCCTAAAAATCATAAAAAGTCCTGGAAAAAAAAAAAAAAAAAGAATTTTTTTTTTGCCAAGTAGGTGAAAACCTAGAAAACAGGTGCCTCTTGTACTCAAGCACTCCATCTATCAATGCAACATTGCCATTCTCGCTTTCATACGTCTTTGCTATCACTTGTACATATCTTTTAGTCGCTTTTGTGACATCCTGGTTCATTGGAACCCTCATGGCTTGAAACTAATTAATGTCCTAGTCTTAGGTTAATCGACAGAGTACATTACATGTCCTAAGCAGTATCAACCAAGTCAACTTTAGGTCAGTGAAACCTGGTCGTCCATGATAACTCAATAATGAACCACTAGTACCAAACCGGTACTGAGAGGGGGGGGTGAATCAGTACAAAAACAATGTCAGTCCAAAACCAGTTTGACAGCAAATACTCCAAATGACTGACAAACATGAATACTTAATCAACACAGACTGCAACCGGTAAAGCCAAGAGTGTCTAAACAAGCATTGACCGGTTGAACTCTTAGCTTTTCATTTAACTCAAAACAACACTACCATTTCACCCTCATGCATGAACAGGTAAACTGTCCTCTGATCATCACAACAGTTAGTTCAGTATGCTTTATAGACAGGCATAAAACACATAACCATCATATGCTCAATAGGTAGTAACAAAGCATCACAGGATGAAAGCATCACACATAACACACATATTTTTCACATGGAAACCCAACTGGGAAAAACCACGGTGGGGATGAATACCCACAAGTTGCTTTTGAACTCTTTTGAAGTCCGCTCTGTTAGGAGCCTTGTCCGGTTAAAGACATTACAATAGGTTTTGCTAGGAACCGATCCTGTTAGGGATCACTCGGTTAAGAGATAGCAATAATACCCGGTTAAGGGTTAAACCCGGTAGGGTCACCTTGTTAGAGGATTTCAAGAACTCAATAGCTAAAGGATCTCCAGAGCTCTATAGCTTCTCAGAACTCATTAACCTCCAGTTACCCGGTTAAGGGATTTGAATCAAGCCTGTTAGGGGATTTTGCAACAAGCCAGTTAAGGCTACCCTGTTAGGGGATTTTACAACTGTTGAAGTGGTTAGAGATCAATAGGAATTACAATGATCTGTTAACAACACTCAATGCTAATGCAGATCCGTTTAGGCTCCTCTTCTCCTTCTGCACATTCACTTTGCAGGTATCTCTTCTCTCCTTTGGTCTGGCAAGAATCACGTATCACTTCCCTTGGATACACATTCACAACTTTTGCCAGCAACCCTAGAAAGAAACACAACATCAACCTTATAGGAAATAGATAGGTCGGTAGCAAAAACCCTAAACCCTAAACCTGTTAGGTTAAGCAATTCAAGCAGTTAAATCCTGACGGTTGAATCATACTGCATTCAATGCAACAGTCTTGAATCAATCTCAAGACATTCTCCATCATCCATTTTCCACCGATTTCATGGTGGCTGATAACCCATCACACGTTATCACTATTTGATAGACTTCGCACATTCCCGAGGTAGATAGGAATAGTCTTCTTCATGCTAGATCCTTCACGCACACAGACCTTACGTGGCAACATGATCTATTTTCCATTATACTGCTAACTCATCACACGAAGATCACCGATTGAGTCACACAGACTTGAGGTACTCCAACTGGAAATCCTGAAGTGGAAGCTACCTACCAACTGGTAGTCATACAATGCTTCCATGTGCCGGTTCCTAAAACTACATACTGGTTCACCTTGACATGCCAGTTCATCTTGAACAAATATACTGCTTCACTTTGGCATATAAACCGGTTCATACATATGCCAGTTCCCTCTTCTCATTTATCACATATGCCGGTTCACTTCATAACACATATTGACATCAATGACAACATACAATGTCATTATGTCTTCATGCTGGTTCACATAATGCCAACAGTCCACTCCGAGTCAATCACCTGTCTCTTGACTACTGAAGAGTTTTATCATTGAATACACAAGCAAACCAACATTACTGAAAACAATCACTAAACAGTTTGAGCTATGCATGAAATTTTATTTGTGTGTTGTCTTTTATACTGGTTTTCAATTATTATCCCTCTGAGTAACTTGAGGAAGTCTATCTTGACTAAGAGGAGCAAGGATTGGGGGCATAATATTTTCTTTGTTTTATGCTTGTAGGAATGATTCCGATGATCTAAAAACATCTAATTAGTTGGGTGTCTGTGATAAGTTCCTTCACATTAAGGTGAAATCGCCACACATACCTCGACTCTACTTATTTGTATGCTACAGGGAGGTTCTCATCATTTCTTTATCTGTTTTGAGCGAATTTCTTTAAATGTGTAATCTAGGTCCATGCGTAATCTGTCCAAGGATATGAACGAAAAAAGGGTCATTGCGGACAAGATAATTAATATTGCACACGAAAAGAAAGAAACTCTAATCTACCTGCTATGTTTGTTAAGGCTCAGTAATGAAACTTAAGCATTTCAAATACAGTGACCAGGTTTAGGTTGCATTTCATTTTGCATCTCATTTTGCATTTCATTCTGCATTTTGTGAATTTAGAGTGATTTTGGTATGATAACAATGATCTTTTTATCTTCTGAATGAGAGTTGGAAGCATCATCATTTCTTAGCTAAGTGGTCTCTTTTTCATCATTTTTCTGATTGAGTACTTGTGTATTGAGATGTTAGCTACATACATAAGCATCTTATATAGATTCATACATTCATTTGCATTCATATTATTGCATAGAAAAAAAAATGAAATCGCATTACTCATTACTCATTTTCATCATTTATTTGCATATGAAAAGAAACAAAAACAAACATTCATATTCATTTGCATTACATACATCTATGCTGAAAAGATATGCATACATATAGAATAAAGAATATAGAAAAGCATCTCATAAATCGATCTACACAAGTATAATAAAATCAAATCAAGATCTCGTCTATATAATGATAAAGTCTCAGGGTACAAAATAATGTCAACTGACATATACAAACTCCCATCGGAGCAAGAATCATAAGTGCTACAAAAAATGGGTGTGTCTACAAAAAATCTAAGAGCTACACAAAAAATCTAGCTCTCTACCTCTCCCTCATCACCATGTGGTGGCTGAGGAGGAGCCTGCTGACTAGGGTCCTGACGAGGTGCTCAAGCTCCCTCAAACCATGCCATGTACTATGAGTAGGGTACAACCTATTGCGCTACAGGAATAGCTATGCTATAAGCCACAACATAATAAGCCGCCCAACTGGTCTGGTGCAAAACCTCCTGCTAAAGAGCGTCTTGCTCTACCCTCATCTCTTCAACCTGATGATTGTGCTCTGCTCTGAGCTCCACCAGCTGACGATTGTGCTCAGCTTTGACCTCAACTAACTAATGATCTCGCTCATCCCTAAGCTCTGCTAGCTGTCGGTCTTGCTCTACCAGCTGTGTCTGTGCCACTGTCAACTGTGACTACATACTTGCCAAATGTGCTCTCATTGCCCACGCTGCATTCGCCCCCTACTCCATCGTAGGCTCTCCTCCTCCATCTCCACCTCTGACTCCCCTTTCCTCATCTCTCCTCTGTCTCACCTTCCTGGGAGCTACTCGTTCCTCCTCTCCTCCACCCTTTGGTACCCTAGCTCCACTCAGTCTAACACCAATAGCACGTAGGGATCCACCCTCTCCTCTCTGCTACTACCTACCATCAGCTGGTACCCTGCTGCTGCTAGCACTAGGATCACCACCTTCTCACCTCGGAGCCTCAGCTCTCTGTCCGTGTCCCTGTACCTATGTAGGGGCATCATCCTTAATCTCCTCTATTAGAGGTGCCTGCTCTGTCAGGTCTATGAATCTAGGGAATGGATGCTGCTGGAACCAATCCCTATACTGGGGCAATATCCTCTAAATAGTCCCACTTGAGCCACTGCAACCTAGTCAACTCCTGCATGCCAAGGGCTTATGATAACCTAGGTCCCTACCCCTATCGCTCCTCCTTTGGATAATGCGTGTATGCAGTAAACTTCTGCAAGATCCCCTGAGGTCTACCATACTGCCTCATCACTTGAGTAACCACAAACCACTCGACCACTATCACTGATCTGCCAATAAGAGGCCGAGTCATAAATAGGTCTCTGTGCACAGCTCTCCAGTCATCCCAAGGCTCAAGACCCCTGTAAAGTCTCCATATGACAACTATAAGATCATCTAGCTGTCGTCTCTAGTACTCTGTCTTGCCCAGATGGGGCTGAGTAACATATCTAGAGTATCTGTATATGATGGGCTACTGTGGATCTCTGGCATCATTCACAATCGGTTTGCAAACTGGGAGGTGCTCCCAGGTCCATACCTGTAATATCAAAACCCCTACAACCATACTCTTCCCCTCCTGGTAAACCACCTCATGCATCTCACGATACATGTGCGCTAGAATACAAGAACCCCATCCTAATCTCTAAGGCTGCCCCACAAGCCTCTCTAGCATCCTGCCCCAGCTGCATAAGAAACCTTGTTGTCCCCTATTTGACATAAGAAAACAATCGATGAATCCTACTAGGATGCATGCCAGTAGAAACTGATCACTGTACCTGGCCATCATGTCATCCCAACTGATAGACAGTGTTAGAATTTCTGCATCATGAAATACGTGCCTCACAGCTAGTAGGCTAGGATGTTGTGCTCAATCATAATCCACCTTATCCCCAACAAATGGAATCCTAAGAATCCTATATACATCCTTGGGAGTGATAGTCATCTCCCCTATTGGCAAATGAAATGTGTTATGCTCAAATGGAATCTCTCTACAAGTCCAGTGAGCATCCCGTGATTTATACACATATTAGGCATGTCAAGAAGATGAGTAAACCCGCATAAATCGATATGTGCCCTGTCCACATCAGATAAATCGCAAACTAGTCTCATAGTTGGTGGATAGACACGTTTGAAAAGAATGTGAGGTAGTCGAACTTGCAAGAATCAAACAAAAGATCATCAGAAAACATTTCAAATTATGCTATAATACAAGTAAAACATCACGCAAATCCAAAACAACCAATTGCAAAATCAAATTTTCAAGTTTGCACCCTCAAATATGCTCACTGATTTTCAAACAACATAACACAGTAGAGGCAAAAACTCATATGAGTCAAGACTGGGTATACGACGACAAAATACTTTGAAATGACACAAAACAAGCCCTCGAACGACAAAATGGTCTCTTTTGAACAAGCTCGTACGATACAAGGGTAGGTATGAAATGACAAATCTAATGGAATGAAATGACAAAACAATACAAAGTAGTTTGTTGTATGACACAGGATGTCGTCTCGCACGAAAAATCGACAAAACCCGACTTTTACATGTCTAAAAATTCAAAAAATCAACAATTTTTTTTAAAAATGAAATGATTAAGAGGCTTAAGATTGGACACTTACCACTGGCTCATAGTTCCTAGGTCTATTATGTCATCTCTGGTGCTCTAATCAATGCTCCTATGTGGGAACCACCATTTTTCTTCATAAACAACTTTTTGAATTTTCAAACTTGGAGGGTTACAATGAATTGAAAATGACAATTTGACCCCTTATATAGCCAAAACCCTAATTTTTCAACTTGCTCCGATGGACATGAAAATTGTACCCTTAGCTAATTTGCCCATCCTGATTCCATTTTCAGGATCAAATTTGAAATCCGAGATCGTTCTCCTAGTCAATTTTAATACAATTTGGACCACTTAGCACTTTCATTAAAATCTCATTCTTTTCTCAAATTGAGCTCATTTTCTAATGAATCAATGTTGAATCTCAATTTTATTCTATAAATAAACTTCGCGCTCAATTTCTCATCAATCAACACTAAATCTTTAAAAATTCCTCTGACTTAATTTTTGTGCTCAAGTCATTATCATCGTCAACAATTGCCTAAAATCATGTACCCTCTCTCTCTTTTTGATTTTGCTCCTGAGGGAGCATACTCATGACCTCACATCTTCAAAGTCGAGAAAATTTTCAAGTCTTCATCAAAAGTCGAGCAAATAATCTTTTTCAACTAAAGAAAATCAAACAAATTCTTATTTCTAAGGGGCATCTCAGCTTCATCGTTTCATATCAAGTTGAGATCTCTCGATCATCTGAATCAAATCAATCGCTAGGGGCATATCAGTTTCATCGCTTCAAATCAAGATGATATTCATCTTCATCTAGATCAATCTCTTAACGTTAATCAGTTTCATCACTTTTTATCAAGCTGATTATTCGTTTAAACTCAATCAAAATTTTAAAGAGTATCTTTGATCACACGCTCAATCTAAGCAGGTGTTCAGTTTCATCGCATCAAATCAAGCTGGACAATTTATCTTCTCTCATCGTATATTGATCCATCAAGTTCAAGATCGATTTTATCTTCACTCACTGTATCTAGTTCAATCAAGTCCTAGATCAGTAAGATCCACTTCTTGATCAATCAAGTTCAAGTTCGGTATCTTTTCTCTTCATCGGTCCTAGTTCAATCAAGTTCGGGATCGGTATCGGTTTAATCAACTCTATTTAGCTTCATCACTTCAAATCAAGCTAAACACCTCGCTCTTCATCTGATTCATGATCAATCAAGTTTAGAACTGGTATCTCCTAGACATCAACTATTCTTTAAACCGACACGCTACTCGCACATTAATTCAAAGAGGGGCAAATGTAATACCCTAAAATTGGTCACCTAGACCATGGGCCCCTAATTTCGACATCACCAAGGTCCTAACCAAAGGCAATTAAATCAATCTTGAGCACATTATTAATTCTTTAATCATCAAATGTCACATGGCAAGTGAATTATTTTATATTAATTAAATATTTATTTAATTAATTAAATCATTTCAAAGAAAATCGTTTTGATCAATTATCCTATTGTAATTTATTAAATATCCTAGCATATTTAATTAATTAATAAATTTGCCATTTAATCATAAAAAATGAATCAATATGCAAAGCAAGACTTAAATTGAAAATAAAATAAAAGAATTAAATTGAGAGAAATCAAACTTGAGATATTATTTCTTTCTTCTAAATTGAGAACTTGAAATCAGAAAAGCAATTAAAAGGAATTTAATCATTCTCTAAAATTGGAACTCGAAGCTTTTGAGAAAAGAAGTTCAGTTGCATTAAAAAGACTCTTTTCTTGAATAAATCAAAGAATTACCTATTTTTATCTCAAGTGCATGGAATTAATTGAATTATATTTCTAATGCAAACTTGAACTTATAATCTGAATGCATTTCAATTAAACTATAATTGGAATCTATCTCAAATTTAATTGAATCTGATTTCTCAATTATTTCAAATATCCTAAATTGTGCTTTTTCTTGATCTCTCTTGTGATTCTCTATAAATTCAGCCTTCATGTCTCATTCAAAACACCCTGGAGATTTATTATTATACACTTTTTGCTCTGGAGTCATTGAATATATTGTGCTTGCTTTTTGAGATTATTGCATCTTAGTTTAGCTTTGTGCATATTTAGTTTGCTCCATATTGCTTGAATCTTTCATCCATCTTACATCCATTTATCTTAATATCATGCTCATATATATTAAATCCTTCATCTTGGTGTAGTCTAGTCACTGGTATTGCTTATACAAATCCGAGAGCAATCTTATACTCGCATCTTTTAGAAGGTAATTGGTCGATTTGTTATGGTTTTATTATTCATGCTTATATCTGTCTAACCATACATGTAATGACTTAATTGAAGTGTTGTATCTTGCATCTTACAGACTTATTTCACTTTTTCACCCACACAATTATCAGATACAAAAATAAAAGAGTTCTAACTAGACTAAAAATTATTGAGAACAATGAACAAGAAAATTTGTGTTTCTTATCTAAGGTGGAGCCAAAGACTTTTGCAGAGGCTAGAAAAGATGATGTGTGGATGAAGACAATGGACGAAGAGATTAATCAAATAGAAAATAACTAGACATGAGAATTGGTACCTAGACTAGTGGACAAGAATGTGATAGGAACAAAGTGAGTCTTTCAAAACAAGCTAAATAAAGATAGAGAAATCACAAGAAACAAAGAAAGACTAGTTTGTAAATGCTATTCACAAGTTGAAGGTATAGATGTTGAGGAGACTTTGGACCTAGTAGCTAGGATGGAAGCTATAAGGATGTTTCTTGCAGTTGCTGCTTACAAAAACTTAAAGGTATATCATATGGATGTGAAGTCAACTTTCTTTAATGGAAAACTTGAAGAAGAGGTGTATGTTGAACAACTAGATGGCTTTCGATTGTCAAAAGATCTCAATATGGTCTAAAAATTCAAGAAGGTACTTTATAGACTCAATCAAGCTCCTAGAGCTTGGTATGAAAGGTTTGATAGGTACTTGTTGCAGCAAAACTTTGAGAAAGGTATAGTAGATAGTAATCTCTATTTCAAAGTTGAGAATGGTAAATTATTGATAGTGTTTGTTTATGTTGATGATATCATTTTTGGTGGAGATGAGGGTGTTTGCAATAAGTTTATGGAAGAGATGCCAAAATAATTTGATATGTTAATATTCGTGAGTTGTCATTTTTCCTTGGTCTTCAAGTAAAATAGTTATATGATGGTATTTTCATTTCTCAAACCAATTATATCAAGGAGATGATGAAGAAATTCGATATGGAAAATTGTAAATTAGTTGGAACTTGTTAGAAATTAGGATCCTAGGATACTAATCATTATAAACAAGATTATAAAAGTAAATGAAATATGAAACATACATGCAAAATGTACACATTACACAAGATATACATGGGGAAAACCCTTTCGAGTAAAACCCCATAAAGCATCATTTAAATAAAATACTTACAAATATAGTCTATAATAAAATAGACATGAACCTGGGGACACTCCTCCAATACTTCTACATGGCCAATAATACCTCATATGCATAGTGATACAACTCACCATAAAGCTCCAAATTCATGTACTCTCAAATGAGAGAGAACCTCCTTAAATATAGGAGGAAGGGTGGCTTCACTAGTCACGCCTTTTCAATAACCCCCACTCATAAATAATTAATAATCTAATAATTATTAGATTATAATTATTTCAAATGGGATATGCTTATAAAACATATAATATATAAGGTTTTATAACCTTATATTAGAACATTATATATAAATGTTATAAGGATGTGATCCCTAATAACATTATGTTCGAACAAAACCCCTATGGTTATTGCTTGTCACTTAAGCGAGGATGATGGATCTTCAAAAGTAGATTAGATTTAATATAGATCTATGATTGGTTGATTGTTATATTTGACTCCCTTAAGATTGGATATTATGCATGTAGTTTGTTTAGTTGCCAGATTTCAAGCTAATCCAAAGCAATCTCATGATCAAGTAGTGAAAAGGATATTCAAATACTTGAAAGGGACTCTAGATTTTGGTTTATGGTAGAAGAAGGGTTATGATTTCTCTTTGAAAGATTACACTGTTGTTGATTGGGCTAGATGTGTTGATGACAAAATAAGTACAAGTGGTGGTGCATTTTTCTTGGGAGACAAATTGGTCTCTTGGTTGAGCAAGAAGCATGATCTAGAGTCATTATTTACTAGAAAAAGCAAAATATATTGAGGTGCCATCTTGTTGCACTCAAGTCATGTGGATGAAGCAAATTATTAAAGATATCAAGGTGATGTATGATAAAGCAATACCTATTAAGTGTGATAATACAAGTGCAATTTACATTTCAAAGAATTCGGTGTTGCATTCAAGGACTAAACACATTTCTATTTGGCATCATTTATTAAGAGAGAAGGTTGCAGAGAAGGAAGTCAAATTGAAATATGTGAACACAAAGGATCAAATTATAGATATTTTCACCAGGGCACTGCCAAAAGATACCTTTAAGTATCTTTGATAGAAGTTGAGGGTTATTGCCCCTCCTTCAAACTAGATGCATGCACCATTCAAGGGGGAGAGTCAAAGTTTTTCCCTTGTCTCTTGCATTGATGTGGTGGTTGCTCTGAGGGAGAACAATGAAGGTTGTGATTTCTTGGTTGTAGGAAAATGGTTGCATAAGAGAGATAGCCCTATCAAAGGAAGTGTTGTTGATATTAGAGTTATACCCAAAAGAGGAAAAAAAAGTTACAAAGATTAGGTTTGTAGTGTTGTAACCTTTGTCATTGATGTCAAAGCGGGAGGAAGTTTCAGTTTGGTGGTACAAGTGCTGTCATTAATAACAAAGGGGGAGATTGTTGCAAATATGGTTGTGTTGCCATTGATGTCAATCTTGTTTGGTGTCACTTGCAATTGATGTCAAACTTATTTGGTGTTGTCATTGATGTCACAAGTGAAAATGAGCTTGTGTTGTCTACGATTGTGTGTAGTGGTGACAAAGGTGTCGAAGAAGTTGTAGTTGTTTGATTCAGGTAATGATTGATTAGATGTTGTTAGGTTATTTGGAGGTAATGCTGAGTAAGTATGAGGTGTTTCCAGAAGATGAAAAGTAGTGGAAGTTACAATATACAAGAAAGAGAATTTAATGCTCTTATTGGAGGAAGCTATATTTTCCTCCAGTTTTTGAAGATGATGGCTTGTGATTTTGGATAAAATGTCTACATTATACGTATGTTGCACTATCATATTTTCAAGTCTTTTTCTTTTCGGATGGTAAATTTTGCGGTTGCAGTTTGCTAAAAGTAAGGTTGTATGTTAGGACTAGTATGAAGAATGCTCTGCATTCTCTGCTATGATGATTGATGTATTTTAGCTTGGAGAACATGTTCATTTTGGATTGTTGGGGATATTATTGGATTTGGTTGTTGTCATTGTTGCTGCTAGGACATATTGTTGTCATTGATGTCAACATATTCCTATGATTTATTCTGGTGAGTTTGGAAAGAGTTTCTGATCCGGTTTTGAAGTTTGGTTTTGTTGATCATTGTTTTGCAGAATCTGGTATTTCCTTCGGTATATTCTAGTGTGATCAGAGCTTGTGCTGAGACTTTGGAATATTGTTTGGGATGATCTTGTGTATCTTTATTTCTGATGGTTCATGATTTGGTGCTCCGTAATTTATCTTTATTCATGACAGTAGCCGATTGGTTGTGTTCTTGAGCTTTCTAGATGTTGATCGATGAAGATTTGAAATGTGGTGTTGGTGTAACTATTTCAGATGGTTCTAACGTGATTTCTGGTGTTTTCTAGCTATGTCCTATTTGTTTTAGTGATCCGCATTGATTGTTGTGTGATTTTTTTGTGATTTATGTGAACCAATGATGATTTTCATGTTATGCGGTATTTCTGGTGGTGTCACGTGTTGCGGTTGATCTTGGCATTATTTCTGGTGTATGTGATCATTTGGGAATTTGAATTAGGTCCATGTTATATAATTTAAATCATTATATTGGTCCGGTGATCGATCTTTGTATCGTGTAATATAATTTTTTATAACTATGAGTTGAGGATTGAGGGTTTAGTCGACCTTGTTATGAAGGTTGATGATTTGTAATTATATGTGAGATACTTATGTAATTTAGGTGTCGGCATTGTGTCTGCATTAGAAGATAGAGGTGATTGTGCGAACAAAAGACTTATCATTTAGTGTAGTGTTGAGGTGAGATTGGTGTTGCAGAGCAGACAATTGTGCTTAACTAAAACTGTCATCAAGCATTTGTAGATTCTATCATTGTAGTTCATTTCTTCTAGATTGTAGTTTGAGTCATATTGTAAGTTAGTGAGACTTCCCTAAGGGTTGTAGCCTTCTGGGCATATATCTTTTGAGTAGTGAGCTCGAGGTAGTGTGCTTGAATGTATGTGAATTCCCCATTGTAATATTTTTCACATACTACTGTGGAGTATCATCTTACTATGGGTAGGTTCCCACCGTGGTTTTTCCCTTAACCAGTTTTTCCACATTAAAAATCTTGGTGTTGTGTGTTGTGCTGTTAATTTTCTTTTTTGATTCATTGTTGCAGTTTATCACTTTATGTTTTGAAGTTTAATTTTCTTTGATCCAGTGAAGACTGATTCATCCCCCCTCTCAGCCTTCCTTCTTGATTGTTGCTAACAATTCATATCATAGCTAGATCCTCTGGTAGAAGCTTAATCACTTGAGGAGATCCAGGATGACAACTCAAGGTATTGTTTTCAAGAAGTATAGTCCGAGGTTTGATGGAAGTAACTACACTATATGGAAGATCTAGATGGAGGTGCATTTGAAATGTCTTGGAGAATATTACTGGAAGATTGCTAAGAATGTCTATGTTGTTCCTCATAATAGACCATCCACTCCTGATGAGGTTAAGGAAGCAAACTATAACATTAGAGTGAAGGAAGCATTTCTTAGTGCCCTGACTGAGTCTCAAATGATAGATGTTATGGGACTTCAGACCGCACATGAGATCTGGGAGAAACTTGAGATCTTGTATGAAGGTGATAGCCAAGTGAAAGTTGCTAAGTTACAGAGCTTGAAAGGAAAGTATGAGACATTGAAGATGGGAGATGATGAGAACATACATTCATACATGGCTAAAGTGAATGAACTTGTCCTTGGTATGAGGAATGCCGATGGAAAGATTGAAGAAGATGAGATTGTTGCTAAGGTGCTGAGATATTTGTCTCTTGCTTATAAACATAAGGTTGCTGCTATTGATGAGATCTGGAGTGTGACTACAGTGACAAGAGATGTGTTGGTTGGAAAACTTACTACATTTGAACTAAGCAAATTTGGAGAATCACATGGAAAGTCTGAGATTGCATTTAGAGCATCAACATCAATATACGGTAAGCAAAAGTATGATCCTGACGAGTGCATGATATCCAGATCTGAAAGAGAAAGAAGAGAGATAGTAGAGCAAGAAAAAGATCTTGATGAACATGAAGCACTTATTTCTCAAAGATTGCCTAAAGGTGTCGGTAAGTATGATGGAAAGTTTCCCTTGAATTTTTTTTCTTATAATAAGATAGGACATTTTGCTTCTAGATGTCCAATGAGAATGACTAAGTATGCAATACATGATAAGTTTGATAAGTATGAAAGGAATGGTAGATATGAGAAGAATGATAAACCTTACAAGTTTAACTAGAAGTTTAGGAACTAGAAGAACTGTTATTATGCTACATATTAAGGTGTTACAGATGATGAATCAGAAGGATATAAAGTTGTTTTTATTGCCATTAAAGAAGATAGATCTATACTTGGTGATTCCAGAAGCTGTTCTATTGAGGAGAAAGCTTTGACTGATAAGGTAGAAGAAAAGGGTGTATGGGTGATTGACAACAGTTGTTCACATCATATGACCGGTGACAAAAGAAAATTTGTAAGCATGGAAATGTATGATGGTGGAATAGTAAGATTTGGAGATGACACAACCTGTGTAATCCGTGGGAGAGGTTCTATTTCTTTTGATGGTAAGCATGACACTGATGATGTCTTGTATGTTGAAGTTTTGAAGCATAATATTTTGAGTGTTGGACAAATGGTTGATAAAGGTTATGATCTGCAATTCAAGGATGGTAAATGCAAGATCTTGAATGCCTTTGGTATAGAGATTGCATTTGGGATTAGGACTGAAGGTAATATTTTTCATTTGAATACTAGTGAGAATAGTTGTTTGATTGCTAAGATAGATGAGAGTTGGATGTGGCATAGAAAGATGTGTCATGTAAACTTTGATTCATTAATTAAGATTAGTTCTACACAAGCTGTTAGAGATCTATCTAAAATTGTTAAACCTGTCAATCCGATATGTAAGGAGTCTTAGTTGGGTAAGGAAACACAGATTGCTTTCAAGAGAAAACCTTATACATCTAATGGATTGTTGGATCTTGTGCATAATGACCTATCTGGACCTACAAATGCTAGTGATGTCATGGAAATGGGGACAAGGCAACAACAAAGTTCAATGTTAATAAGTTAGTTTCAACCATAAAAACAAAACAAAGAACTAAAAACCATTCCAAACATATCAAAAGAGATTTCAAAAAGCATGAAAGAAGTTTAACAAAATAAAAGAAAGGAGAAGAGCCTCCCTAAGATGCTTCCATGATGCCTTTTGATGCTTCTCCCTTGTTTCTCCCCTCTCCAAGTCCCAAATGAGTGTAGCTCTCAGCTTTTAGCACTAGCCATGGATGCCATATGAAGATTCAAGATGGTTGAATATGATAAGCAAATGCTATGCAAGTGTAGATAGTGATGCTATGAAAAAGCTCTATGCTAATACCAGTATAACAACAATACTCTGATGCTTCCTCCTTTGCTTGAGGAGAAGGGTTCTATTTATAAAAGAAATGGGGAAATGAAGAATTAAGATTGAGCAATCTTAACAAGGGTTAGGATTGAAAGATATTCAATCCATGTGAGACTTTCAACCCAATCCCATGTTGACAAGTGTCACCATGAGGAAGCTTGAGAGGAGAGATAAGGAGCATTAAATGCTTGAGGGGACATGATGGTTACCCTAGGGGGTTGGGTTAGGGTTAGGTTAATGGATATTCCTCTTATCCAAGGGATAAATGAATGTGCAAGGGTTAAATGGTTACCTTAGTCAAAGAAATAAATGCCTGAGGAGACACATGGGTTACATGAGGGTTAAGTTAGGGGTCAAAGTCCTTAACCATGGGTGCAAGTGGAATTAACCATTAATGGTCAGCCATAAGTGGTTTGGAAGACTTTAGAGGTTAATTTGTTGAACACACAAAGCATTAATTGCTTTTCAAAGACTTTGGAGTCTTTGAGAAGTGACTCTAATTTGCTTAGGAATGTGACAATATTTAGGGGATGGATTAGGTTAATTAGGAAGGGTTTAGAAGAATCTAGAAGGGGTTTAGGCATGCAAGTGGATTTTGTAGGAAAATGCAAGTGGGAGGAATTTTGGTATTTTCAATTAAAATAAAATCATTTATTTCAATTAAATGGTGTAATTTGCATTTGGGTAAATATTCAAATAAATATTAATTTATTTAAATGAAAAAAATGAAGATAAAGCATTATATGCTTGAAGACTTTAAGGGAAACCATTAAAGGTTTGAGAAGACTCTAGAAGGAAGCCATTAAATTTGAAGACTTTAAGGGAAACCATTAATGTCTTAAGAAGACTTCAAGGGAAGCCATTAAGTTTGAAGACTTTAAGGGAAACCATTAAAGGTTTCAAGTGGGTGAGGATAAATAGGATTTTAAATAAATAATTTATTTAAAATAGTTGTGCAACTTGCATTTTTAGGAAAATGCAAGTGGGTGGAGGATAAAGGTGATTTAAATAAATTATTTATTTAAAATAGTTGTGCAACTTGCATTTGTAGGAAATACAAGTGGGTGGAGGATAAAGGTGATTTAAATAAATGATTTATTTAAAATAGTTATGCAACTTGCATTTGTAGGAAAATACAAGTGGGTGGATGATAAAGGTGATTTAAATAAATGTTAATTTATTTAAATGTGAGAGGTGGGATTTTGGGGGATTTAAATAAATATTAATTTATTTAAATGTGAGAGAATATATAATTAAATAAATATGATTTATTTATTTAATTAATGGTTTGAATTTGTTAAGTGAATTAAATCAAATAAATTGAATAATTTATTTAATTAATAGGAGAAGAGGGTTAAGATGAATTAATTAAATATATTAATTTAATTAATTATTAATTGATGGTTAAATAATCAAATAAATATTAAATATTCATTTAATTAAGTTGACAGATTTATGTGACTACAGTTAGAACTATGTGGGGTGAATGATACTTTATGTTTCTAATTGATGACTATTCTAGAATGATGTGGGTTGTCTTTTTGAAGGAAAAATCGGAAACATTTGAGAAATTTAAGATATTCAAAGTTAAAGTTGAAACTAAGTCCAGATTGAAGCTGAATTGTCTAAGATCTGATAGAGGTGGAGAATAATTTCTGGTCAATTCAATTCATTCTATGAGATGAATGTAATCAGAAGACAACAATCTGCTCCTAAGACTCCACAATAGAATGGGATTGTTGAAAGGAATAATTGTACTGTTTTAGATGCTACAAGAACCATGTTGATTGAAGTAAATGTTTTGAAGGTTTACTGTAGAGAAGCTATTAGCATTGCAATTTATACATTCAACAGAGTTCATATCAAAGGTGATACCGGTAAGACCCTTTATGAGCTTTGGTTTGGTCATATTCCTACTATGAAATATTTCAAAGTTTTTGGTAGAAAATGTTATATTGAGAGAGATGAGGATCTTGGAAAGTTTGATGCTAGAAGTGATGAAGGTATCTTTTTGGGATATTACAAAAAGAGTAAAGCCTACTAGTTCTATAACAAGAGACTGAGAAAGATAGTTGAGAGTGAAAATGTGAAGGTGGATGGGAACCTTGGGAAGGAGATCAGAGCCTATGATGATGGTCAACATGTTGTTTTAAGTCCTATTTGGCCTGAAGAGCCTAAGAAATATGATCTCATAGAAATTGTTAATCTGGATGTTGCTACTGCTGGTGATGATGTGTAGGACCCTGAAGATGAGAACAACTAGAAGACTCTAACGTGTGTTAGATTGAGTCATTCTAAGAATCAGATTATTGGTGACAAGAATAAAGGTGTGATGACTAAAAGAAGGTTAGTTGCAAAAGAAGTATGTCTAATCTCTAAAGTTGAACCTAAAGATGTTGCTGAAGCCTATAAATATGAAAACTAGATAAGAGCTATGGAAGAAGAGTTGGATCTGATTGAAAAGAAAAACACTTGGGAACTTGTGCCTAGACCTAAGAATAAAAATGTTATTGGTACTAAGTGGGTTTTCAGGAACAAACTGAATGAAGCCGATGAAGTAGTCAGAAATAAAGCTAGACTAGACACAAAGAGTATTCACAACGTGAAGGGATTGATTATGAAGAAAATTTTGCCCTGGTTGCCAGAATTGAAGCTGTTAGACTGTTACTTGCTTATGCTGCTTATAAAGATTTCAAGGTATATTAGATGGATGTAAAATCTGCATTTTTGAATGGTGATCTAGAGGAAGAAGTTTACATTGAACAACCTGATGGATTTTCACTATCGGATGATGGAGACATGGTATGTAAGTGAAAGAAAGCACTTTATGGACTAAAACAAGTTCTTAGAGCCTGGTATGCTAGATTAGAAAAATATTTGTTGAAATTGGGTTTACCAAAGGTGTTGCTGACAAATAATCTATACTTTAAAATTGAAAATGATAACATTTTGATTGTTGAAGTCTTTGTTGATGACATTATCTTTGGGGGTGATGATGATATGAGTATGAAGTTTGTCAGTGATATGCAAAAATAATTTGAGATATCTATGATTGGTGAGATGAATTTTTTCTTAGGTTTGCAGATTGCATAGACAGGAAAAGGTATCTTTATATCTCAAACTAAGTATGTGAAGGAAATGTTGAAGACGTTTGGACTAGATGATTCCAAACTGGTTGGAACTCCTATGGTGACTCGTTGTAAATTGTCCAAAAATGATGAATCTCCTAAAGCCAATCAGAGTTTGTAAAAATCTATGTTTGGTGGACTGCTATATCTTACTCAGACGAGGCCTGACATTATGCATGCTATGTGTATGGCTACTAGATATCAAGCTGATCCGAAGGAGAGTCATGTCACTGCTATTAAGAGAATATTCAGATATCTAAAGGGAGTTGTCGATTATGGTTTATGGTATCCGAAGAATGATGATTTCATGTTATGTGCTTAAACTAATGTCAATTGGGCTGGTGTTGTTGATGACCGAAAGAGTACTACCAGTGGAGCATTCTTTTTAGGTAAGAAGCTGGTTTCATGGGCTAGCAAGAAACATGATTCAATATCTTTATCTACTGCTGAAGCTAAGTACATTACTGCTACTAGTAATTGCACTCATATAGTTTGGATGAAGCAAATGTTGAAAGATATCCAAGTTATTCAGGATGATCCTACTGTTATATACTGTGATAATTCCAGTGCTATAAACATGTCAAAGAATCTGGTGTAATATTCAAAGTCTAAGCATATATTGATCAAATATAACTACTTGAGAGAGCAAGTTAGTGAAGGGAAGGTGAAGCTAAAGTTTTTATCTAAAAAGGAACAAATTAGTGATATTTTCACTAAACCTTTGCCTACATATACATTTGTCTATTACAAAGACAAGTTAGGGGTATTCGCCCCTCCCGATGAGAATTAGATGCATTGAGTTGCATCGATCTGGTGGAATTTAGAGCCTTATTCTTTTATCTGGATTGATGAGTTTTTGTTGCTCCTCTGTTGGAGTAGTCTGTTGACTTGGTTGTGTATCCCAAGGGGAGAGAGATTCATGATTCTGTATTGGGAGAGAGTTTGATTTTTTATTTTGGAGATCTTTGGAATTGTTGTCAAAGGGGGAGAGAGATCATGTGAAAAAATGCTTTATCTATTTTGATCTTAGGGGGAGTTTCCTGGTGATGTCTTCTTTCTTTGCATTGACTGTTTTTCACATTCATATATTGCCATCAATGCTAAAGGGGGAGATTGTTGGATTTAGTTGTTTTCATTATTGCTGCTAGGATATGTTGTTTTAATTGATGTCAATATATTCCTATGATTTATTTTGATGAGTTTGGAAAGAGTTTCTGATCCGGTTTTGAAGTTTGGTTTTGCTAATCACTGTTTTGCAAAATCCGGTATTTCCTCCGGTATATTCTGGTGTGATCAGATCTTATGTTGAGACTTTGGGATATTTTTTGGGATGATCTTGTGTATCTTCATTTATGATGGTTCATGATTTTATGCTCTGAAAGTTATCTTTCTTTGTGACAGTTGCCGATTGGTTGTGTTCTTGAGCTTTATAGATGTTGATTGATGAAGATTTGAAAAGTGGTGTTGGTGCAACTGTTTTAGATGGTTATAACATGCTTGCTGGTGTTTCCTAGTCATGTCCTATTTGTTTTGATGATCCCCATTGATCATTGTGCAATTTTTTGGTTATTTTTGTGAACCGGTGATGATTTTCATGTTATGTGATATTTCTGGTGGTGTAGCATGTTGCGGTTGATCTTAGCGTGATTTCCGGTGGATGTGATAATTTGAAAATTTGAATTAGGTCCATGTTACGTAATGTAAATCATTATATTGGTCCAGTGATCGATCTTTGTATCATGTAATATAATTTTTATAATTATGAGTTGAGGGTTGAGGGTTTAGCCGACCTTGTTATCAATGTTTATGATTTGTATTTAAAGGTGAGATACTTATGTAATTTAGGTGTTAGTATTATATGTACATTATCAGAGAGAGATGATTGTGCGAATAAGAGACTTATTATTCAGTGCAGTGTTGAGGTGAGATTGGTGTTGCAAAGAAGACAATTGTGCTTAACAGTGTAATACCCTAAAAATGGTCATCTAAACCATGGGCCCCTAATCTCGACAACATCACCAAGGTCCTAACCAAAAGGCAATTAAATCAATCTTGAGCACATAATTAATTATTTAATTATCAAATATCACATGGCAAAATCAATTACCCAATATTAATTAAATATTTATTTAATTAATTGAATCATTCCAAGAATATTCATTTTGATCAATTATCCTATTTTAATTTATTAAATATCTTTGCATATTTAATTAATTAATAAATTTGCCATTCAATCATGCAAAAAAGAATTAATTTGCTACAAAAAGAAGAATTTATTACAAAACAAAGAGTTCAATTGAAAATTAAATAAAAGAATTGAATTGAGAGAGAAATCAAACTTGAGATATTATTTCTTTTTTTCCTAAATTGAGAACTTGAAATCAGAAAAGCAATTAATTGAATTATTGATTATTCTCTTAAATTGGAACTCAAAGTTTTTCAGAAAAAGAAGTTCAGTTACATTAAAAAGACTCTTTTCTTGATTAAATTGAAGAATTATCTATTTTTATCACAAATGCATGGAATTGATTTATTATTGTTTTCCAAATGCAACTTGGACTTCTAATTCGAATGCATTTCAATTGAACTATAATTGGAATCTATCTCAAGGTTAACTCAACCCGATTTCTCAATTATTTCAATTAATCCTAAATTGAGCTTTTTCATCATCTCTATGTAGTTCTTTATAAATTCAGTCATTAGCTCTCATTCCAATTCACCCCAGAGATTTTTGAGAATACGTCATTATTATGCTGATTTTGCTCTGGAGTCATTGGTCGATTATTATTGTTTTTTTCTTAGATTATTTGCATCCATCTTACATCTATTATTGCTCGCATCCATTATTGCTTGAAGTGATTTTTTTTCTTTAATTATTCATCCATTTTTTACATCCATATAGCTTAATATCATATAGATTAAATCCTTCATCTTGGTGTAGTCTAGTCACTGGTATTTCTTATAACAAATTGAGAGCAATCCTATACTCGCATCTTGTAGAAGGCAATGGGTTGCTTTGCTATGGTTTATTTTTATTGATTATTGATTGCTAACCATGCATATAATGACTTAATTGAACTGTTGTGCTTGCAGTTACAGGTTCACTTTTTCACACACACATTTCTGGCACCCACCGTGGGGCCCGAAGACTACTTCTTTTTCGGCCTCCAAGATTGATTTTTTTAATTTTTGTTATTTTTTAGGTTTTTTGATTTTTGGGTTTCTCGTCCGTACATCTCATACGACAATTCCCACAGGCTTAAACAATAAACTGTAGGTGTTGCATGAATTTCCATATCCTATGGTACTAGCATATCTTCTGTCGTATGAGCATAAATCGTCTGTCGTACGAGCAGACATCATCAGCAATCTTCTTTCGTGCGGTACTAAATCCTGTCTCGTACGAGTCGAGACTCTGTCGTACGATTTTGTATTCTCTGGTAAAAAGGAAAATTTCATGATTTTATCATTTTTTGATTATTCTGACGACTGACCCTGATTGTTTATCTGTTTGCCTTAGAATTTTTCACAGCTTAACTAGTTTTTGCAGAACGCTTGTCGAAGAATATGCTTGTCGCACAAAGACAATATGACTATTGATTCGTTGTCTTTGTAGGTTGCCTAAGGAGAATTGAATAAACATCGTGTATTCTTTAAATTCATTTTTAGGCACCTAACTTGCTATTTGGTTAATGAACAAAATCTGTCTTTCATGTTTTAGAAAAATCTGAGAGGTAGGAGAGTATGCTCTTGTCTTCTTTTAGACAATCAGAAATCCAGACCCTTGAAGTGCTTTCTTAAGATTGATTGCAACATCTTTAGCAGGCCTACCCTACCGAGGAGCTAATAACTCTATAGCCTTTAGGGTCGGTGAGAGGGGAAAAACCTAAGTGGGAATGACTAAATGCCAAGTACTCCAACCCACTATAAAATAAACGTGATTTGATATAAATCAAGTCAACGACAGTGCTTGGGAATAGCTCTCCTCCATACCTTTGGGTATATTAAACCTTGGTTTTCAAGGCTGGGAGACCTCTTAATTGAGTTTATACCTCGATGCGCCGAATGGACCCTTGACTAAATCCAATTAAAATTAGAAGCTACCCGGTTCACATCTGAAAGGGAGATAATCTTTGTGCAAGAGAGATAGTAACTCTCCCAAGATACTTGTCATTTTGTGCCCCCATTAGCATTTGGAGTTGGATAATACGGCGTTGAGTATCCATTGCGTGAGACTCAGCAGTCATATTCTGATTAGCTATTGGGTGTGTACCTCAGTCTACAAGAAAAGGCTTTCTTGCCTCACCAAATTCCTTAGGGTTTGCATGCTGTGATTGGAGTTACTATACATACTACCTGTTTTCTGTGTTTTCATCCCTGTAACAAAAACTGGAATACCAAAAATTGGAGAAGACAAGAAACAAACTCAGTGAGTCGAAACTCTGTCCGTGTCAGAAACTAGTCCATCCTAAGTCGAAAGTTTGTCTGTGTTAGAAACTAGTATATCCTGGTAAAAAATCAGTCCATCTCAGAATTTGTCATACTCAGTTGTCATACTCAGCAGTCAAAAAACTCAGAATTTAGTCTCTGCCCTGTGAAAAGTTGTATGAGTCTGCTAAATTATCGTGTTGCACCAGTCCTGTGTCGTATGAATCTACTCAATTGTCATCCTATAATAGATTCTCTATCGTACAAGTCGAAATCATTCATCATCCTACACTTTATCATGTCTCATATGAGGCAGAATCGACCTCAGTCTTTTGTCATCCTATACATGCCCATCAGTCGTACGGTACAAGGCAACAACTCGTATGAAATAGAATTATTGTCGTCCTGTAACTGCTAAATTATCTTCCGGTCCAAAAAACCTTGTCATATGAGTCTTTGGTTTTGTCAGACAGAACAGTCAAACTTGCCTAAAAATATCTTACAACGAACATAATACTGGTTATCATTTTCCTAAGCGTAAATCAGATCAAAATAGTGTACCTCTGCCATTTTTTTTTGTTGCACGATTTGGTCGATCACCCTTCAGCTAGTTCAATCAAACTACCTATCAAACTCAAGTCACTTAGATAACATCTTACATAGGATATATCATTCCTGAATTAGACTGAATCTTAGTTACTATTTTAGAATCAACCCAGGTAAATGTCTTATATAGGATAGATCTTTCCTGAAACCAGACTAAATCTCAGTTGTTTCTCTCAAACAATACTTAAACCAAACAAACTAGCACTGAAATTGATCTTGACCTTTGCATCAAAAACAAGCTTTGGATCACACTAATCCATAAAGATGCCTATACAAACTAGGAGTTCCTGTAAGAAAGAAGCCAAACGCAAGGAACCGGTCTTCACATACCAGCATAATCCATTTTATCAAGAAGACCCACTCATTGACATGCCTTCGTCATCAGGAATACCAATTTTTGAAGAACCTCGACCTCCTCCTGTATATGAGACGGTATATGGTAGAAAAAATGAGGACAATACTAATGTTCACGGGAGTGGTGATTCCTCCTCCAGTGACGTTGATCAAGATGTTGAACCTTCTGAAAAAGAAATTCTTGACTTGCAAAAGGACAAAGACTTTAGAAAAGTGATGAATGCTATCCTAGCTAGAGAGAAGGAAGACTATATCTTAAAATTAGCAAGACAAGGTGCCAAACTTCCTGTCGGATATGATGTTCAGACACTTGTCACCAAAAAGGAAGATTCACCTATCTTCGCAGTACACAAACAACTACTAGCCTTGAAAACTGAGATCACGGAATTGAAGAATAAGGATAAATCCCCAAAGAAATATTCCCTAGAGACAATATTCCCATTTCTGTTTGACAAGAATCTATACATGCCTCCATTTCCTTCACGAATTGAAATCCCAAAATTTGACAAATATGACGGTATCTCAGATCCCCAAGATCATGTTAGAGAGTTTTGTGCTACTTGTATGGAATTCATGCGTGATCACACCTATCTCATGCGTCTTTTCCCGAGGAGTCTGGGTGGACAAGCCATGGAATGGTTCTCAAGTCTACCTCAAGGAATAAAATCATTTAAAGAATTAGTCCAACTATTCTTGCAACAATACTCATACAACATTCGACATCCTGTGACTATGATTGATCTTTGCAATACTAAACAGAAGACGGGAGAACCTTTTCTCACTTTCCTCCAGTGTTGGAGAAGCATGTTCTCTAGGTATCCATGACCTATCCCAGACTCTGAGAAAATGGATATATTTGTCAATAACTTGGTCCCAGAACTGAAATATAGTATCCAAATGCAAGTACACCCATCATTTAATAGGATGGTAGACAATGCCATTCAAATGGAAGATGTGCTCATCAAAAAAGGGGATATTTCACCTTGGAAGGAAACACAACCAGGATCTAGCTCTAAAGAGAAGAGCAAGTATTGGAAATTTGGCAAGGACAACAACAAGAATGTTGTTAATGATGGAGTAGTAGATATTGTTAAAACCACCTCACAACCCACAATATTCAACTTGGCTAGTGGTACACAAGCACTCAAAGCTACTGAAACTACAACAGAGAATACTCCTAAGAAAAAAGAATGGTTCAAAGAGAAACCTTGGCTCTCTAAACCTAAGCGTGATTTCACTCCTCTCTAAGAATCATATGAATCTGCTTTCAAGACTCTATTGGCAAACAACCTGATAATGCTACCAGATAACTCCAGACCATACGATCTAGAAGTCAAACCAAGATGGTGGAGAGAAAATGAATACTGTGACTTTCATCGAAATAAGGGTCATAACATAAACAATTGCATGAAACTAAAACATGAGATTCAATATCTCATAGACACTGGTAAAATCATTGTTGGAAATCACCCGACCAACGCTGATCACAAAGCATTCAAAGATCCTTTACCTATTTACGAACAAGGTGATTCATCAAAAACCAAAGGAGGTGCTAAAGTCAACTATACTTATGCCAACCAGGACAACGTTATTAACATGATTGAACCTTCACACTCGAAATATTGCAATGTGATTATAGTTCAAGATAAACCAAATGAATCACGATATGCAAGAGCTCTGACCCGATCTCAAAAAAAAGTCACTCTCCAAGGAGCTAGTTCTTCCACTCTGGCTCAAGAAAACTCAACAGCCTTACCAAATAAACAAAAGGAATCAACCTTCGACAAAATTAAAAGGTTAACTTCATCATCATCCTTCGGATACAGCATAGTTGAACAGTTAAAAAGGACAAATGCTCAAATTTCAATCTTTGAATTGCTACAACTCTCATCTGCTCACAAGGAAATCCTAGACAAAGCATTGCTCACTACCAATGTTCCAAAAGATTTAGACATTGATCGATTTCAGTCTATGGTGGGTCATCTGACTTCACCTCACTATTTGACCTTCTCTGAAGAAGATGACAATTCATTAAAACATCCACATAACCAGCAATGCATATTGAGGCCATGATCCACAAACACAGAGTCAAACGTGTTTTGATAGATGGGGGCGCGGGGTTGAATATTTGTACTTACCATCTCCTTACACAACTAGGATTCTCTGAAAATGTCATTGATCCAAGCAAGAAAATAATAATTAAAGCCTATGATGAGGAAGAAAGGACCTCCAAAGGTCTGGTATCATTACCAATTACAATGGGATCGGTAGAGAGAGATGTCCTTTTCCAGGTTCTTGATATTCCATTGTCATACAATATTTTACTGGGCAGGCCATGGATTCATGAAATGAAGGTAGTACTGTCAACATATCACCAATGCTTAAAGTTTCCTTATAACGGAGCTGAAGTCAGTATTCCTGCTGATATAAATGTCATCTATAATGCATTGACAAAAGGTGCAGATACTTTTGTGCCTCATAATAGGGAAGCTTCTCCAAATGAAGATCCAGAAACATTGATGAAAGACTTAGAAAAATGATTGAAGATTACAGATATCGGCAAGGATGGCTACAAGATAGAACCGGTACTATCATTAGTTTCTCTCCCTCCATCACCAAAACAGTTGGGCAAGCCATCAGAGGCTATGAGAACACAAACTTCAGCTTTGAATACTATATATGATAGTCTCTTCATACAGTCTTCTACCTCCTTGGCCGATGAAATAAAAGAGGATGTTGTGCTTAACTGGCTTTTTAAGGAAGATAGTCCAAATGAGGAGGTACAAAATTGTGAGATTTCCTCAAACCAATATGGTCATGGTTACAAAATGATTCAGCACATGGGGTACTCAGGTACTGGTCCTTTGGGCAAACAAAAAAAAGGTATTACTGAACCAATTCAGCTACAAACCAAATCCACACATGATAAGGCTGGACTGGGATACAATCCTAAAAAGACATCAGAACAAAAACATGTCTCTAAGTCTAAAGGCTTGAAAAAGATATCACCTTTAACATTACATGAAGCAAATACTAAACAAACAAAAGAAGAGTGTAGAAAAGAGAAAGAGGAATCAACAGTCAAGAAAGAAGAAATAGTCAGTGCTCAAGCTTCGACGGTATCAGCTACGATAATACAAGAAGTTGAGGTTCCTGAGGATATAAGAGATGAATTTGTAAGAATCAAAGAATTGTTTGCACCATTAAAAGTTCCAGTCACATATACTGATAGGCAACAAGTAGATGATTTAGAGACTGATTCAAATGAGTATGAATGGGGTCCTGACTATCTTTCAGACACATCCACTATGGAAACTCTAGAAGAATCTAGTGGTGTCATAGATGATACTCAAGAGTTGATGCGCATAAAACTAGAGAGGGAAATATAAGAAATTAGACAAAAGAGGCAAGCAAATTATGAACAAGGACTAAAAGAAGGAAGAATACCAGAAATCTTCTCATCTATGTGTCCTTATCCTAAAACAGAACAAATCAGTTATAGCACTACACAGGAAGAGTTAGAAGCTACAGAACAAGAACCAGTTATCAGTCTAGAAGAAGCTGAATGGAGTAGATGACAACAAATTATAGAAACAATAAGATCATGTCAACAGGTGTACCAGATACAAAAAAATGAACCACAACATGAAGGAACTTGTAGCATTAAAGATGTCGGCATTGATACCATACATATGCTTACTAAATCACCTGAACGAGGCTTGGAAACCTTATCTAATGACTTTGATGACTCTGATGACAGTCCTATTCATGATGATATCCACTCAGACTCAAAATCAGAATCATCTGAAACAAACAATGAAAAGTTGCCTACTAGTCTTATTGCTATTAAACCATGATACGAAGTCCAGTCTGGCATAGTAAACGACATTACAAGTATGCCTATTGGATTAGATTGATTAAATATTAATGTGAATTTTAATAATCATGATCTGATTCTTCCTGGTCTCGAGACACTTACGCAGGGTATACTTCTAGAACTCGACTTCTTGATCCGTAGCTGTGATAACAATACCATGAATGCTCTCAAACCTATCAAAAATTTATCCTTAGTACATCCCGAATTGATTGACTGTACTTTACAGAACCAACCCATGAGTATACCTACTTTCGCCAATGACTATACATTATCCTATTATCTCAATGCAGTCGAACCTATAGACTCTTCCACTAGTGAACATAGTGAAAATATGACTGAAGCAGATGTCAAGTATCTTAGTCGCAAAAATAGGCAAAATAAAAATAAAAGATCTGATGGCGAAAACCACATTGTGGTGGTGTCAGAATCTAAAAAGGAGAAAATAAATGACGTACCTAAAGGTGAAAACCTCTCTAAGGTGCCTAAAGGTGAGATACTTGATATACTGCCAAGTCATTTTCAGGAAAGGTCCTCCATATTGATCGAGCCAACTCAACCAGTGAACATTGGGAGTCAAGAGACACCACATATCATTCATGTAGCTCAATCACTATCAGTAAAAGAAATGAAAGAGTTCATCCAGCTATTCTTAGAAAAGAAAATAAACTTTGCATGGACGTACTCTGATATGCCGGGCTTGGATCCTGATCTCATTATGCACCATCTTTCAATCACACCAGGGGTAAAACCAGTTAAGCAAAATCTCCGTAAGATGCACCCGCATGTAGCGTTACTGGTCAAGGCTGAACTAGAAAAACTACTCAAAGCTGGATTCATTAGAGCTATAGATTATGCCAAATGGATTTCAAACATAGTACCTGTATCAAAGGTAGACAAATCTATTAGAGTTTGCACTGACTTCAGAGATCTTAACAAAGCATGTCCGAAGGATGATTTTCCATTACCAAATATTGATATGATAGTCGACATGACCGCGGGGTATGAAATGTACTCACTAATGGACGAATTCTCCAGATACAATCAAATCAAAATAGCTCCTGGAGATCAGGAAAAGACAACTTTCACTTGTGCATGGGGAACCTTTTGCTGGAATGTCATGCCATTTGGGCTAAAGAACACAGGAGCAACCTATCAAAGAGCAGTCACTACAATTTTTCATGATATTATGCACAAGAATATGGCAGACTACGTTGATGATACTTTAGTGAAAACTATGAAAAGATCAACACATATTCAAGAGTTAGGTCCTATCCTCGACAAAATGGAAAAGTTCAAACTCCGGTTAAACGCAAAGAAGTGTGCATTCAGAGTGACATCTGGTAAGCTACTTGGATACATTATTTCAAAAAAAGGAATCAAATTTGATCCTGAGAAAGTCCAAGCCATAATGGAAATGCCGCCTCCAAAGAATATCAGTCAAATGAGAAGTCTACAAGGATGTCTCCAGTCTATCAAAAGGTTCATTTCTCAGCTAGCAGACAAGGCTCAACCTTTCACGAAGGTACTAAGGAAAGGCATATTATACAATTGGGATCAAGAATGTGAACAACATCTTCAGATAATCAAAGAGTATCTGTCAAATCCACCGATCTTAATGCCACCTATTCAAGGTAAACCACTAATCTTATATATATCAGCAACAAATTCATCACTGGGGGCACTTTTGGCGCAACAGGATGACAACAAAAAGGAAAGAGCTATCTATTACATCAGCAGGACATTGGTGTCTTATGAAATGAATTATACTATAATAGAAAAAGCATGCTTAGCATTGGTCTTTGCATCACAAAAACTAAGACACTACATGCTAGCACATTCAATCAAGTTGGTGGCTAAAATTGATCCACTCAAGTATCTTCTTGATAAAGCGACACTCACAGGAAGATTGGCAAAATGGGTCATGATTCTTACAGAATTTGACATTGAATATGTGGAACGTAAAGCCATAAACGGATAGGTAATTGCTGATCAACTTGCTGAAGCTCCACTTGAGAATACTCAACTGCTACACATCAAGTTCCCAGATGAATCAATAATGCATCTTACTCAACAACCCTGAAAGATGTTCTTTGATGGGTCCTTTACTCAAAATGGTTCAGGTGCTGGCATATTATTCATTACTCCTCAAAAGTACTCCATCCCAAAATATTACCAGATTTTATTTCCCTACACAAACAATATTGCAAAATATGAAGCCTTGGTAAATGGGATAAAGCTAGCCGTTGAATGGAAGGTTGCTAAATTACATATTTATGGAGATTCCCAGCTGGTTATCAATCAAATCAACAATACATATTAGACTCGAGATGAGAAGTTGATGCCTTACAAGAGAATGGTGGATGATCTCAAGAAGTACTTTGCTTTTGTGTCATTCCAGCAGATCCCAAGATCTGTTAACAGAGCAGTAGTTGCTATGGCCACTCTGGCATCCATACCTGAGTTACAAGAGTTCAATGCTCACTTTGAATTCTTGGTGGAAGAGTTACGTTACCCAGCTTATGATTCCCCTGAAACCCAAATAGTCTATTCTATTATTGGACACAACTCATCCAGATGTAGCCACATCTACTCCTATCTACTTGACCAAGTTATTCCTGAAAATCTTACTCAAAATGAGAAAAGAAACCTAACTCAAAATGCTTCACGGTATGTTATCATAGCTAACGATTTATTTAGACGAGGTTTGGACGGTACATTGCTTAGATGTCTAGAAACTAAAGAGTCTAAACGTGCATTATCGGAAGTCCATGAAGGTATTTGTGGATCTCATTCAAATGGTTTTACTTTAGCTCGGAAACTATTACGGGCTGGCTACTACTAGCCAGATATGGAAAAAGATGCCATAAAATTTGCTAAGACTTGTGAGAAATGTCAGCTTCATGGAAATCTCATACACACCCCGGCGAGGGATCTCATACCATTCATTACACACTGGCCTTTTCAGCAATGGGCCTTTGATCTCATTGGTCAGATATATCCTGCATCATCCAATGAACATAAATTCATCATAACAACCACTGAGTATTTCACCAAGTGGGTAGAGGCGGTTCCGCTTGTCAAAGCAACTGGTAAACAAGTCGCCTTATTCATCCTAAACTATATAATTTCCAGGTATGGGATACCTTCATCCATTGTGACTGATAATGGAGGATAGTTCAAGAATAAAGACCTGGATGAACTTTGTGAGAAATTCAAAATAAAGCAACACTGGTCATCAGTATATTACCCTCAAGGTAATGGACAAGCTGAGGCATCTAACAAAAACCTACTGACTATCTTGCACAGAACAGTGAACAAATCCAGGAAGGATTGGCATCTGCAGCTCAATCTTGCACTATGGGCTTATAGAACAAGTATCAGGACACCTACTAGGGCTACACCTTTCTCTTTGGTGTATGGGTCCGAAGCAGTATTACCTATTGAAGTAGTAATACCATCTCTAAGAGTTTCATTGCAAGGTCTTGTTACTGATGAAGATCACATAATATCTAGATTGCAAGAACTCGAATTGCTGGATGAACGTCAGCAAGTGGCGTTTGATCATCTTAGAGTGTACCAAAAGAGAATGTCTAGAGGATATAACAAGAAGGTTAGACAAAGAGAATTTCAGGTTGGAGACCTAGTACTAAGAGAAAATCCAAAAAATCAACAGTTTTGAGACAACAAAGGGAAGTTTGAACCCAACTGGCTAGGTCCCTATATCGTTACTGCAGTCTTCAACTCTGGTGCCTATCAGCTCTCAACATCAGAAGGAGAATAGCTCCGAGAACTGATTAACACCATCCACCTGAAAAGATTCTTTACTTAGCATTCTCTGCTCCAGCAAACTGTATAGCTGAAAAAGTCCTTAAAAAAATCTTTAAAATTGGAAAAGTCTTGAAAAAAGCAAAAAAAAAAAGGAAAAGTCATAAAATACAAAAAACAAAAAAAAAAAAAAGCAAAAAAAAAAAAAAATGTAAAAGAGAAAATGCCCTGGTGAAAACCTGGTAAACAGGCACCTTGGTAAAAAAAAAAAAAATGATTCTCTGCCAAGCAGGTGAAAACCTGGTAAACATGCACCTCTTGTACTCAAACACTCCATCTATCAACGCAACGTTGGCATTTCCCGCTTTCATGCATCTTTGCTTTTGCTTGTACATATCTTGCAGTCACTTTCGTGACACCCTGGTTCGTTGGAACCCACATGACTTGAAACTGATCAATGCCCTAGTCTTAGGAAAATCGATAGAGCACATCCCATGTCCTAAGCAGTATCAAACAAGTCATTTTCTCGTAAGTGAAAACCGGTCATCCACTCCGAGTCAGTCATATGTCTCCTGACTACTACAGAGTTTTTATCACTGAGTTAACAAGCAAAACAACATATCAGAAACTGATCACTGAACAGTTTGAGCTTTGCATGAAATTTTTTCTTTGTATGTTGTCTTTTATATTGATTTTTGATTATTGTCCCTCTGAGTAACTCGAGGAAGTCTATTGTGACTACGAGGAGCAAGGATTGGGGGCATGATATTTTCTTTGTTTTCTGCTTGTAGGAATGATCCCGATGATCTGGAAACATATAAATTAGCTGGGTGTCTATGATAAGAGCCTTCACATTAAGGTGAAATCGCTTCACATACCTTGACTCCGCTTATTTGTATGCTACAGGGAGGTCCATATCATTTGTTTGTTTGTTTTGAGGGAATTTCTTTATGATGCAATTCGGGTCCTTGCGAAATCTGTCCAAGGATATGAACGAAAAAAGGGTCATTGCGGACAAGATAATTAATATTGCACATTGAAAAAGAAAGGAGCTCTAACCTGCCTGTTGTGTTCGTTATGCTCAATGATGAATCTTAAGCATTTTAAATCCAGTGACTAGGTTTAGGTTGCATTTTGCATTTCATTTTGCATTTTGTGACTTTAGAGTGATTTTGGTGTAATAATAATGATCTCTTCATTCGCTGAATTAGAGCTGGAAGCTTCACCATTTCTTCGCTAAGTGGTCTCTTCTTCACCATTTCTTCGATCGAGTACTTGTGTTTTGAGATATTAGCTGCATACATAAACATCTTATATAGATTCATTCATTTCATTATTACTCATTTGCATTCATTTATTTGCATATGAAAAGAAACAAAAACATAGACATCCATAATCATTTGCAATACATACATTCGTGCTGAAAAAGAAATGCATACATATAGAATAAAGCATATAGAAACATCTCATAACCAATTGACACAAGTACAATGAAGTCAAATCGGATCTCGTATATATATATCATCTCAAGTCTAAGAGTACAAAATGATGTCCAATGACATGTACAAACTCCCATCGGAGCGAGAATCGTATAGGCTACAAAAATATGGGTGTCTCTACAAAAATATATCTGAGCTACAAAGGAAAAATCTAGCTAGCACCCTCTCCCTCATCGCCTGGTGGTGGAGGAGGAGCCTGATGCCCGGGATCCTGTCAAGGTGCTCGTGCTCCCTCTGATCAGGCCATATATTGTGAATAAGGTTGCACTTGCTGTGCAACAAGAACTACAACACTATACGCTGCTACGTAATAAGATGCCCTACTACTCTGGAGAAGGACCTCCTGTCGTAGAGACTCTATCTCTGCTCTCAACTCTGCTCTCAAAGTCGCAATCTGGCGATCACGCTCAGTCCTCACCTCGGCCAGCTGTCGGTCTCACTCCGCCAGCTGAGTCTATGCCACTATCAACTGTGACTGCAGCTCTGCAAGACGTGCCCCATCGACCTACCAGCATCCTGTCCATGCTCTCTTGCAGGTCCCCCATCTCCACCACCATCTCCACCTCCACTCTGCTCCTCTGTCCGCTGTCATACCTATCTAGGAGCTGCTCTCTCCTCCTCCACCTGACCCACTCCCCCTAGGGATCCACCCTCACTCCTCTACTGCCTACCCTGAGCTGGTACCCTGCTACTGCTCTGTTCATGATTTTATGCTCCGAAAGTTATCTTTCTTTGTGACAGTTCCCGATTGGTTGTGTTCTTGAGCTTTATAGATGTTGATTGATGAAGATTTGAAAAGTGGTGTTGGTGCAACTATTTTAGATGGTTATAACATGCTTTCTGGTGTTTCCTAGTCATGTCCTATTTGTTTTGATGATCCCCATTGATCGTTGTGCAATTTTTTGGTGATTTTTGTGAATCGGTGATGATTTTCATGTTATGTGATATTTCTGGTGGTGTAGCGTGTTGCGGTTGATCTTAGCATGATTTTCGATGGATGTGATAATTTGGAAATTTGAATTAGGTCCATGTTACGTAATGTAAATCATTATATTGGTCCGGTGATCGATCTTTATATCATGTAATATAATTTTTATAATTATGAGTTGAGGGTTGAGGGTTTAGCCGACCTTGTTATCAATGTTTATGATTTGTATTTATAGGTGAGATACTTATGTAATTTAGGTGTCAGTATTATATGTACATTATCAGAGAGAGATGATTGTGCAAATAAGAGACTTATTATTCAGTGCAGTGTTGAGGTGAGATTGGTGTTGCAAAGAAAACAATTGTGCTTAACAATGTAATACCCTAAAAATGGTCATCTAAACCATGGGCCCCTAATCTCGACAACATCACCAAGGTCCTAACCAAAAGACAATTAAATCAATCTTGAGCACATAATTAATTATTTAATTATCAAATATCACATCGCAAAATCAATTACCCAATATTAATTAAATATTTATTTAATTAATTGAATCATTCCAAGAATATTCATTTTGATCAATTATCCTATTTTAATTTATTAAATATCTTTGCATATTTAATTAATTAATAAATTTGCCATTCAATCATGCAAAAAAGAATTAATTTGCTACAAAAAGAAGAATTTATTACAAAACAAAGAGTTCAATTGAAAATTAAATAAAAGAATTGAATTGAGAGAGAAATCAAACTTGAGATATTATTTCTTTTTTTCCTAAATTGAGAACTTGAAATCAGAAAAGCAATTAATTGAATTATTGATTATTCTCTTAAATTGGAACTCAAAGTTTTTCAGAAAAAGAAGTTCAGTTACATTAAAAAGACTCTTTTCTTGATTAAATTGAAGAATTATCTATTTTTATCACAAATGCATGGAATTGATTTATTATTGTTTTCCAAATGCAACTTGGACTTCTAATTCGAATGCATTTCAATTGAACTATAATTGGAATCTATCTCAAGGTTAACTCAACCCGATTTCTCAATTATTTCAATTAATCCTAAATTGAGCTTTTTCATCATCTCTATGTAGTTCTTTATAAATTCAGTCATTAGCTCTCATTCCAATTCACCCCAGAGATTTTTGAGAATACGTCATTATTATGCTGATTTTGCTCTGGAGTCATTGATCGATTTTTATTGCTTTTTTTTTAGATTATTTGCAACCATCTTACATCCATTATTGCTCACATCCATTATTGCTTGAAGTGATTTTTTTGCTTGAATTATTCATCCATTTTTTACATCCATATAGCTTAATATCATATAGATTAAATCCTTCATCTTGGTGTAGTCTAGTCACTGGCATTGCTTATAACAAACTGAGAGCAATCCTATACTCGCATCTTGTAGAAGGCAATGGGTCACTTTGCTATGGTTTATTTTTATTGATTATTGATTACTAACCATGCATATAATGATTTAATTGAAGTGTTGTGCTTGCAATTACAGGTTCACTTTTTCACACACACAAACAGGAACCATCATCAGACATTTGTAGATGCTATCATTGTAGTTCATTTCTTCTGGATTGTAGTCTAAATCATATTGTAAGTCAATGAGACTTACCTGAGGGTTGTACCCTTCCGAGCATATATCTTTTGAGAAGTGAGCTCTAGGCAGTGTGCCTGAATGCATGTGCATTCCCCAATGTAATAATTTTCACATACTACTGCAGAGTATCATCTTATTTTGGGTAGGTTCCCATAGTGGTTTTTCCCTTAACTAGGTTTTCCATGTCAAAAATATTGGTGTTGTGTGTTGTGTTGTTAATTTGCTTATCTGATTTATTGCTGCAGTTTATCAGTTTATGTCTTGAAGTTTAATTTGCTTGATCCCATGAAGACTGATTCACCCCCCCTCCCAGTATTCCTTCTTGATTGTTGCTAACAGTTTATATGGTTCATGCAATGTTCTAGTTCAAATTTCATGTGTTGGTCTACCTAAAAAATGAAGTTATGTTCTAACTTTTGGTTTAGTCATTGGTGTGGGTCTTAGGTCGACTCAAATGATTTATCTTATTTGGATCAAACTCTTTTGGTTTGTATATGAATTGGAGGTTGAATTAGGATGTTGTTATGGGTATTACCATGACGTGTGATGACACACATTAGGTAATTTTCATTGGGTATTACCATGGGAATCATCTTTGGAAGAATTGTTATGATATATTTGGATCCCCTTTATCTCCTAGAGTGGACCACATTTTGTGTAGTTTCTATTTATGGCCGACCTTGTGCAATTTATGTATATTTTGTATGTGGTTGACCTAGTTGAGGGTTTCAATGTATAAGCTAGTATATAAATATGTTTAGATGTGTGAAGTGTAATGTGGATTGATTTTGAATGGCGTGTTAGCATATTTGGGGAAGCAGAAGTGCAAATTTTATTTTGTGTTGAGCTTTGATGATTATATCTTTTAGTGCACACCGGAGTTTTAAGATAGTAAATGTGTGAGTTGTGTTTGGCATGATATTGTTTATTTGACATAATTGTTCAAGGGTAGTTTCATGATCAAGAGATCTTGTTCATTTCAATTCATCATTTCCATGTGCCTACCAAAAGACACTATTGTTAGACAACTCAGATAACTAGAGGACAACTGAGAGGGGGGGTGAATCAGTTGTCAACATATTACAAAAATTTAAACATTCAAATCCTTATTACTGGAATGCATAAACTCAATATCGAAATGCATAAACTAAATACCAGAATAACCGATATAGAAATTAAGCATAAACATAAATCACAAAACAGTTACCATCCATCCAGAACACATGACACCATGATTTGTACATGGAAAAACTAGTAAAGGGAAAAACCACAGTGGGAAGCCTACCCACACTCAGATAATATTTATGTAGTAAGTATGTGATTACAAAATGAGGGGCCTACACATGCAGGAAGGCCAACAGCTTAGAGCACACTACTCATCACAAAAGGAACCTCACTGACTACAAAATAAATCTAGACTATAATCCGGAAAGAAGAGTGAACTGCAAAGATAGCATCTCCTATGCCTATGTACAGTTCCGGTTAAGCTCTATACCAGAGGTATTAAACCTCTCTTACCAACCCAATTCGATCACCTATGATTGACCAAAACTCCTACATATGATTATAACATTATTCGTACATAGATAATTGTAGAACCATCTCATAACAATATCCTTGCTTGTGGTGACCTCTGGTAGGTCATTTTGTGTTTCCATTTCTTTAAGAGAAGGTTTGTCTTGCTCAGCTATTGCCGGTGGCACTAACTCTGTGTGAACTTGTTGCGGTGATGGATTTTGTTGCTCTACTTGTTGCTTTGTGTTATCATCTGTCGGTTTACCTTCTGTACCATCAGTTACCGGTTGCTCATTAGCCATATCTGTCTTCTTAGTTGTATCCTTATCTACCACAATATTGACCTTGTGAGTATCAATGTCCACTATGTATAATACCTCAGAGTTAGGATTTGTGTCCTCTTTTGATATGTCCATGCTCTCACTATCCGGTTGATTATCAGTAGTCACTACCGGTAGAGTATTTAGAGGTGGTGGGGATAAGTTATCTTTTATTTTTATGCTAGGTGGTCCACCAACCTTGCCTTTTCCCTTATCCTTATCCTTCTGATATACTTTGATGGGTTTGGGGTTTCTATATTCTTCCTGCTTTTCCTTCTCTACAAGGAATATGTCCCATGCATTGGCAGTTTCCTCTGCAACCTCATTTGCTCTACCAACCATAAGTGCTACATGTCAGTGTGCAGTTGAAAATACTGACTGGTTAGCCTTTGAGATTAGATCATCTATTTCTTTTGGTGAGTTGATAGGATAAACAACAAGTAGTTTTTCAATTTTCATTTTCTTATCAAGTTCTACAACAAGTTGCCTTCTAGCTTCAAGTCTTTTAAACAGTTTTGTCGGTAATTCATCTACAACTTGCATTAGAAATTTCTTGTAAATGTCCAAGTGTAGAATTACAATATTTTTAACTTTCTCCTTGTCATCAACTGATAATGAATCATATAGTTTATTGATGTTTTTCAGCTATCCATCCTCTGTTATTTCATCTAGTAGTTTGTCAATTGGAGCAATGTTTTGTTGAGTCTTCTTCCTGAGTGTTAACTTCTTCTTCTTAGGAGTTGTCTTCTTAGCCAGAGGCCTTACTGCTTGTTGTTTCTGTCTGGTTCTTCTAGGAGAAGGTGTAGATACCAGTGAAGGTTCTCTTTTCCTCACAACTCTTTTAAATGTAGCTGGCATGTCACTTTCTGAAGAAGTTGCTACGGGTGAAAGGTGAGTTTCTGGCTGTAGTGTTTCTAACTCATCTTCAGTGATACCGGTTTGTTTAAGTACATCTTCTTTGATAGCCTTTGCTTGCCTAGATCCTCTTCTTACTGTTGCTTCTACCTTCTTTACCCTTTTCTTAGATTGAATTTGATTCTCAATAGTCTCAGCAGTGCCAAATACCTCTTCTTTAGGTTCCTTGGGTGCTTCTAGGAAGGCTTTTGCATATGTTTCAATTATGTGGTCATCAGTTTCATAACCCATTTCAGTAACCCAAATGGTTCTTGGGACAACTGCCTCCATCCAAATCTCTTCCTTCTTAATAACAAATCATATTTCATCCTTATACTTATTTACAATTGCTTGTGAAAGTCCGACTCTAGTATTCATCCAGGCCTTCAATGCCTGAAAGTACTCGTTTATATCCTTTTCTCTGTTTTCACCCATGTTATTTAGTAAATCAGACAATTGTTTACCTACCGGTATATCAAAACCAAGATTCTTAATATTGATACCGAGCACCTATTTTGTTATGTGAAACATTAAACAGACAAGTCGGTTTCCAAATCTAAATGTCCTCTTTTTGTCTTTCTTAATTTTTCCAAGATTATCAATAAGCTCATCTTTCAACCATTCACACACATCTATTTTTGCATTATCCTTGATCATATCATAGGCACTCTTTATGCATAGGCTACAGACTGAGTTTAACCTATTTGCATGTGTGGTTTTGTAGCCTAAAATCATGCTAATGAATCTGACATTGATGTCGGTTACATCATTTACTCTTAAAGATCTCTTGTCAGATGTTGCACCTGTTAGGTTCATCACTAGGTCATTTGAGACCTTCTTTGTCTTATCAGGTCTGTTACCGATGGACGGTAACCCTGTCACAGCCTTTACTACCTCTTTTGTGATTTTGCAAACTGAGTCTAACCAGAAGAATTCACCATGAACCCTTCTTAAAACTATCCTTATAACATCTTTAGGGAAATCCGGAATACTGAGAATTTCAGTGAATCCTAGGGTTTCAACTATTTTGTGTTTAGGTTTCACATTATCGGAATTGTCACAAATTACAGTTTTATACATGCTCTTGATTTCCTCATCACCTAATTCTTCTATGTGACAATGAATGTACATTCTAAGGTCTTCTGCAAAAACTACTCCTTTGGGAATTTGATAAAATGCACCAACATTATCATCCTTCTTAGCAATTTCGGGAACTAACTGAAATACGGGTCTAGGGCGTTTAATCACTTCGACTATAGAAGGGTTTGCTATGAATTCAGGAACAAATGAAGAAGCCATGGATATAAATACCTTTATCTGCCTTAGGAAAGATTGCTTGTTGAATTGCTCTACTTCTTTACTTGAAATGACTTTGCTCAGGAATTTTCGCACTCTTTGATTGTTTGAATGCTCGGTGAAATGAAATTGGAGCCTAAAACACTGATTTATAATGTTATTTTTGCCAACCACCACATTTAATGCTTGTCGGTTAAGTAATGACTTAACTTATCTGCCGGTATAGAAGTAATTTCAACTTCTCACCATCAACCGAGGGAATAATAGAATGTTTCACATTTGATTGCTAAACTCTCAAGGAAATTTTCTTTAGTTAGATGAAGAGTCTACTACCAGTGGAGTGTTACTCTCTTCTGTCGGTGGAGGAGTATTCCTATCAACATTTAGTTCTGATTTCTTGATCCATTATTTTGAGAATTCTTGCTTTACTTCTTCAACTTTTTCTTTACCTTTCAAACTAAGACCTTTGTTATTTACTGGTGAGGACTTTCTTCTACAAAATTTTGCAATATGTCCAATCTTGTTACAAGCATAACAAGTCACATTATTTTTCTGAATAGCTTTTCCATATCCTATGTCAGTTTGTGTTCTGCATTGATTAGATAAGTGTCCAAATATTCCACAAACATAACATCTTACATTCATTCTACAATTTTCAGAATTATGACCAACTTTGTTGCATTTTGAACATTGACCGGTGGGTGTATTGGTATTCTGATAATTTCTAGATCTACCTTGATTTCCTCTATGACCATACTTATTATAGTTAAAGCATTTGCCATTAAATTTATAAGCAGTAGGTTGTCTTACGGGTTTGCCATGATCCTGTGTGTTTGCAGTACCGGAGCTTTCACCAGCTTCAAAGCCAAGACCATTAGTGTCACCATTAGGTTTCTGATTCTTCAACAAGTCACCAAGTTCTTCTGAGCTTTTCTTGAATTTTTCTTTATGTTGATTTGCAGCAGCCAGTTCTCCTTCCAAGATACCTTTTTGTCTCATGAGTTCATTTGAGTCATTCTGTGCATGCATCAGATCTGTCTTCAACATATCATTTTCATAACTAAGTCTTGTATTTTCATGTGCAACTTCATTCAGTCTTCTAGTCAAGTCTTCTTCATTCTTCTTTCTATCTTCAATTTCTTTACAAAATCTCATAGTCATATCCTGCATCTCATTCTTTGTTGTCATGTTTTCTTGTTTCAGCTTATTCATCAGATCACTAAGAGTTTCCTTTTCATCATTCTCATTTTGCATCTTTTCACAAAGTTGTCTTCTCTTGTTTCTTGAAATGGTAAGATTTTCTTGAAGTGCTTGAATAATATCCTGTGCAGCTTTTAGATCATCTTCAAGTTTGATTTTTTTCAATTTTTCTGCATCATAATCTGAGAGAGTTGCTTCTAATTGCTTCATCAAGTTTTCTATCTCTACCGATGTCAAGATCTTCCTCAAGCTGTTAGGCTTCTAAAAAATAGAGGACCAAGCACTGATACCAATTGTTAGGATTCCCATAGATACTGAGAGGGGGGGATGATTCAGTATCTAACCAGTTATTAGATTTTCTTAACTTAAAACATGTAGAACATATTAATACTGCATACCGATAAATAAGAAATAATGCAATAAACAGAGATAACATCAACCATATGAAAAATACACCATAACACAGTAATTTAACGAGGAAACCTGATGTGGGAAAAACCTCGGTGGGATTTGTGACCCACAATATTCACTTACTGGCCAATAAGAGAATATTACTGCTACAAGAGGGGCCTGCACATGCAGGAAGGCCAAGTGCCTAGAGCTCACTGCTCAATTACAAAATGGGAAGTCTCACTGACTTACAAAATGGATTATATAAATCCAATGTCTTGTACTGCTTCAAAATAACATCTACTATGCCAGATCCAGTACCGGTTTATAGCTCTGCTTCATACATAAACTCTTAACCTATAATTCGCATAATAGGTTGCCTTATTTCACCTATATCTTTTCTTCCTTCTATTTCAAAATGTTCTATGATCTCTTATATATAAGAGTCATTTTACAACTTGCCAAGTTGGCTTACAATGATTTTACAATAATTAACAAAATATATTACAAACAAAATTCCTATCGGCTTCTGTGCCGGTATGCTTCCTTTTACTGTCGGTGGTCTCTATGCCAGTGTAGAGTCTGTCTTTACCGGTGCCGGTGAATTGTCTTTGCTGGTGTCATGGGATTGTAAGGTTGCCATCAATGACAAAACCTTCAATCACCTACAATGTCTCATTGGAGTGTGCATTTGCCAACACAATTCATCATTTCCATGTGCCTACCAAAAGACACTATTGTTAGACAACTCAGATAACCAGAGGACAACTGAGAGGGGGGGTGAATCAGTTGTCAACATATTACAAAACTTTAAACATTCAAATCCTTATTACCGCAATGCATAAACTCAATACCGAAATGCATAAACTAAATACCAAAATAACCGATATAGCAATTAAGCATAAACATAAATCACAAAACAGTTACCATCCATCCAGAACACATGACACCAAGATTTGTACATGGAAAAACCATGGTGGGAAGCCTACCCACACTCAGATAATATTTATGTAGTAAGTATGTGATTACAAAATGAGGGGCCTACACATGCAGGAAGGCCAACAACTTAGAGTGCACTGCTCATCACAAAAGGAGCCTCACTGACTACAAAATAAATCCAGACTATAATCCAAAAAGAAGAGTGAACTGTAAAGATAGCATCTCCTATGCCTATGTACAGTTCCGGTTAAGCTTAGTACCAGAGGTATTAAACCTCTCTTACCAACCCAATTCGATCACCTATGATCAACCAAAACTCCTTCATATGATTACAACATTATTCATACATAGATAATCGTAGAGCCATCCCATAACAATAATCCCCTGATCTACAAAGAGATCTTACATCATATTTATACCAACCCGAGACCTAAACAATTAGGTCGACCACCTAAAATATAATACAATGAATTCATAACATAAAACCACAATCCAATGATCAACCAAGTCAACCTAAGACCGAAACAACATAATCCAATCAATGAATCCATTTGGTAATGCATCGGGATCACCCATCAACACATTACATAAGTCGGTCCATAACCTAGATAGCACCAGACCCAAAATAGGTTGCCATAAACCAAATCCAACACCACTGATCAACAGGAACATGAATAAGATAACCAACAACATCCTTAAAGCCATCTAGAAGCTGCATCAACACCACTTATCGTGTGCATCAAACGATCTTCAACAAAGCTCTATTGGTAAAACCCTTATCGATGACCAAAAGGCTTACTAGAACAAATGATAGTATATGAGTCATCAAATCTTGAACCAACTAATTGTGATATGCATTTGAATAGCATGAATGAGAAATCCAAATTAATTCCACAAACTATAGCATACCAAAGCATACCAGATCAATATCATAATCCAACCACTCTATCGGAATGAACTGAAAATCGGTAAATAACCAAAACAGTCGGTGTTGCCATCAATGACAAAACATCAATGCAACACATAATCAATTCCTCCAAATTTCCAACAATCTCCCCCTTTGGCATTGATGGCAACACTAGATGTGAAAAACATCCAAGTGCCAAGAAATGCCAAACAAGTCTCTCCCTATGAAAGACAACCAACAATCTCCCACAAAATGATATAGCAATGAATCTCTGAACCAAACTCCCCTAATGAATATATCTCTCCCTTATATTTTTCATAAGAATAACTCTCCCCCTTTGACATCAATGCCAAAAATCTAACATAAATATCAAAGAAAAGTCATAAATCCTTTGATTCTTACAACTAACTACTCCCCCTGAGTAGTAGCACCACAACATCAATCCAAAATGAGTAATATCTCTGATAATGCATAACGAACTGATGCCAATCAAAATTGCTCAGGTCTCTACCGGAGGGGCAGAAACCCCCAATGTCTCTAAAGTACTCAAATGATTCTTTAGGAAAAGGTTTAGTGAAGATGTCTGCAATCTTCTCTTTAGTGTTCACATAAACCAGTTCGACTTCATTTGCTTCCACCCTTTCCTTCAAAAAGTTATACTTGATAGATATGTGCTTTGTCTTAGAATGAAATACTGGATTCTTTGATATATCAATAGCAATAGGGTTATTACAATGAATAACTATAGGTTCGTAATAATCCACCTTTATATCCTTCAACATTTGCTTCATCCATAGAACTTGTGTACAATTAGTAGCAACAACAACATACTCATATTTAGCAATAGATAAATAGGTACATGAATTCTTTTTGCTGATCCATGAAACAAGTTTCTTTCTAAGAAAGAAAGCTCCACCGGATGTTCTCTTCCAGTCATCAACATCTCCAGCCCAGTTTACATCTGTATATGCATATAATGTAAAGTTATCATGTTTAGGATACCACAAACCATATTCAGTTGTTCCCTGCAAATACCTGAAAAATATTTTTCATTGCACTATCATGATTTACTCTAGGATCACTCTGATATTTATATACAATACAAACTGCATTCATTATATCTGGTCTAGTCTGAGTCAGATATAACAAACCTCCAATCATAGACTTGTACCTTGTAGGATTTACCAGTGCAGATGCATCTTTCTTTGTCAATTTCTCACTTGTAACCATCAAAGTACCAACTGGTTTAGAATTTTCCATACCAAATGTCTTCAACAGCTCCCTAGCATACTTAGTTTGATAGATGAAAATACCTTTACTAGTCTGAGTAATCTGCAGACCTAGGAAAAATTTCATCCCCCCAATCATAGACATCTCAAATTCAATCTTCATATTGTTAGAGAATTCTATACACAACTTATCTTCACTTCCAAAAATGGTATCATCAACAAAGAATTCAATAATCAATATGTCATCATCAGTGATCTTATAATATAAATTATTGTCAGCATTACCTTTAGTGAAATCAAGCTTCAAAAGATGTTTATCCAGTCTTGCATGCCAAGCTCGAGGGGCTTGTTTTAATCCATATAAAGATTTCTTTAACCCGCAAACTACGTTTTTGTCATCTGAAAATGAAAATCCATCAAGTTGCTCAATATAAAATTCCTCTTCAAGATCTCCATTAAGAAATGCACACTTAACATCCATTTGATAAACCTTGTAGCTCTTATGTGCAACATAAGAAAGAAATAATCTCACAGCTTCAATCCTAGCTACCGGTGCAAATATTTCATCATAATCAATTATTCCTTTTGAGAATATCCTTTACAAACCAATCTAGCTTTATTCCTCACAACTTGTCCATCTTCATTCAATTTATTCTTAAAAACCCATTTAATTCCAATAACATTCTTATTTTTAGGCCGAGGAACTAAATTCCATGTGTTATTCTTTTCTATCTGATCTAATTCTTCTTCCATAACTTTCATCCAGCATTCATCTTTACAAGCTTTAATTACTGATGTCAGTTCAACTTGAGAAATTAAACATACCTCATCAGCTATCAACCTTCTTCTTGTCATCACTCTGTTTTTGTCTCCAATGATCTGATCTTCTGAATGATCCAACCTTACATACCTAGGAGTTTTCTAAGTTTCTATTCCTCTGTCCTGATCTTCAGTTACTGTTGAATTTTCTGATACTGTTAGAGGAACTGGTTAAATATTTCATTCTGGTGTAGGTTCTACTGGTTCAATAATGATCATTTCCACTGTCAGTTCTCTCTCATAAGTTCTGATTTGACTTATGTTTTGCTCATCCACCTTAACATTTGTGCTCTATACAATTCTCTGCAATCTTTTGTTGTAACATCTATATGCTTTGCTTTCTTTAGAATAACCAAGAAATATTCCTTCATCACATCTAGAATCAAACTTTCCAATGGAATCATCTCTTTTGATATATCATTTACTACCAAAGATTTTGAAATACTTAGTTATTGTTGTATGACCAAACCATAACACACAAGGTGTCTTACCGGTATCTCCTTTGATATGAACTCTGTTGAATATGTATATCGTCATGCTTACAACTTCTCTCTATTAGACATGAGGCATATTAGCTTCCATCATCATAGTTATAGTTGCATCAAAGGTAGTTTTGTTCTTCCTTTCCATAACTCCATTCTACTGAGGTGTTGGGGGTGCAGACAACTATCTCCTTATCCCATCTGTTAAATTCACCGGATGTGAATTCTCCACCCTGATCTGACCTTAAGCATTTAATCTTCAATCTTGTCTCTGTCTCAACTTTATCTTTACAAATTTTAAACTTTTCAAATGCTTTAGACTTATCCCTTAGAAAAGTTACCCACGTCATTCTTGAATAGTCATCAATGTAGGAAATATCTATCACCCTGAATTTTTTTTATTCTAGCAAGACCACACAAATCAGTATGAATAAGATCAAGAACATCATTATATTTGTCTTGTATACTCTTAAAAGAAGTTATGTTTTGCTTTCCCATTTGACATTCCTTACATACCAAATTATAGGGCTTTACAATCTTAGGTATGTCTCTAACTGCCTTAGTAGAACTAATCTTCAAAATGAAATCAAAATTCACATGACACAACCTCTTATGCCATAGACAACTCTCATCAACTTGTGCAATCAAACATGTCTTATCACCGGAGTTCAAATGAAATATGTTACCTTTAGTCTGTGTACCAATTGCAATCTCCATTCCAAATCTGTTGATAATCTTGCATTTTACATCCTTGAACTATAATTGAAATCCCTTATCCACCAGCTATCCTACAATCAAAAGGTTATGCCTTAAACCTTCAACATAATAAAAATTATCAATATTTTTCTTACCATCCAATGATATTGTTCCTCTTCCCTTAATTATGCATGCTTGGTCATCTCCAAATCTAACTAGACCGCCATCAAATTCTTGCAAAGATAATAAATTCCTTTTATCTCCAGTCATATGATGTGAACATCCACAGTCAATTACCCATTCATCCTTGTCTTCAATTTTAGCAGCAAGGGCCTTCTATTCAAGTACCAGATCATCTTCCTTGATAGCCAAAAATGCCCATTCCTTTTCATTGCCAGATCCACTAGCTGAATCTTGTGTCGATTCATCGTCAGAATCAGTCACACCTTCCTCATGAGCAAAGTAGCATAATTTTTCTATTTTCCTCTTATACTTATGCTTGTTCTGATAATCATGGTTAGGGATAAAATATCTTCTATCTCTTTCTTCAAATCTTGAATTCCTTTCAGGACATCTAGATGCAAAATGACCTATCTTATTACATGCAAAATATTTAAAAGGTGATTTTCCTTCATACTTACTTCCTGTCGGTCCTTTAGGTACTCTTCTAGCAGATAAGGGTTCAAGTTTCTCAAACTCTTCATCTTCTTTCTTCATATCCTCTAGCTCCTTCACATATAAAGATTTCCAATCACTCTTTCCGGTAGATGATGTAGATGCATGAAAAGCAGGTTCAAATTTTACAACTCCAGAAGGTCTGAATTCCTCAAGTTCAAAAGTAGATAACTTCCCTACCAAGGTATCCCTATTAATAGAGGTGTTTTCCATAGTTCTCATATCATTAATTGCAGTAGCCTTCATCTTATAAGCTAGTGGAAAAGCTCTGAGTACTTTAGAAACTAATTTTTCTTCGCTTAAGGATCCACCACAATATTGAATTCCCATAACAATCTCATTAACTCTCTCCATAAAAGAAGTAATCCTTTCATCTTCTTCCATCTTCAGGTTCTCATACCTCACCCAGTAACCATCAAGTTTAGTGATTTTAATAGTAGGGTCACCTTCATTCAGAGTCTCTAATTTGTCCCATATAGCCTTTGATGTTGATTTATCAGTTAGTCCCATTATTTGCTCATCAAAAAGTGCACACAAAAGGGCTTCTCTAGCTCTACAATCATTCTCAAGCTCCTTATCTAGGCCTGCCGGAGGAGGATTTGCAAATGCCAGATTAAAAGGTGTTACTCCTTTCTCAGTGATCTCCCAAATTTCCTTTCCAAGACATCTCAGATGAGTCTCCATCCGAATCTTCCATACCCTGTAATTTGTTCCATCAAGCCTAAGAATTTCTCTCCAGAAAACAGACGCAGATGTATTTGATGAAATTGAACTGTTAGATGTCATAGGATCTTCCTCAAGCAGTTAAGCTTATGTAGAGAGGTCCAAGCTTTGATATGAATTGTTAGACAACTCAGATAAGGATAGGACAACTAAGAGAGGGGGGAGGGGGTGAATCAGTTGTCAACAGATTACAAAACTTTAAGAATTCAAATCCTTATTACCGAAACACATAAACTCAATACCAAAATGCATAAACCAAATACCGTAATAACTGATATAGCAATTAAACATAAACATAAATCACAGAATAGTTACCATCCACCCAAAACATATGACAACAAGATTTGTACATGGAAAACCTGGTAAAGGGAAAAACCATGGTGGGAAGCCTATCCACAGTTAGATAATACTTCTGTAGTATGTGATTAAAAAATGAGGGGCATGCACATGTAGAAAGGCCAATAGCCTAGAGCACACTACTCATCACAAAAGGAGCCTCACTGACTACAAAATAAATCCATACTAAAATCCAGAAAGAAGAGTGAACTGCAAAGATAGCATCTTCTATTCCTGAGTACAGTTCCGATTAAGATTAGTAACAGAGGTCTTAAACCTCTCTTACCAAACCAATTCGATCACCTATGATCGACCAAAAATTCTGCATATGATTACAACATTATTCACACACAATTAATCGCATAACCATCCCATAACCATAATCCCCTGATCTAGAAAGAGATCTTACATCATATTTATACCAACCCGGAACCTAAACAATTAGGTTGGCCACCTAAGAGATCATACAAAGGGTTCATAACATAAAAACGCAATCCAATGATCAAACAAGTCGGCCTAAGATAGAAACAACATAATCCAATCAATGAATCCATATGGTAACACATCGAGATCACCCATCAACATGTTACATAAGCCAGTCCATAACCTAGATATCACAAGACCCAGAATAGGCCGCCATAAACCAAATCCAACACCACCAATCAACAATAACATGAACAAGATAACCAACAACATCCCGAAAGCCATGTAGAAGCCACACCAACACCACTTATCACGTGTATCAAAAGATCTTCAATAAATCTCTACTGGTAAAACCCTTACCAGTGACCAAAAGGCTTACTAGAACAAATGATAGTATCTGAGTCATCAAATCCTGAACCAACTGATCGTGATATGCATCCGAATAACATGAATGGCAGATCCAAATCAATTCCACAAACCAAAGCATACTGGAGCATACCGGATCAATATCATAATCTAACCACTCTACCGAAACGAACCAGAAACTGGTAAACAATAAAAACAGTATTTGTTTCCATCAATGACAAAACATCAATGCAACACATAATCAATTCCTCCAAATTTCCAACAACTATATCCTTTTGGTAGCTTACGCATATCTATATCTTTCCTTAGAGAATTAAGCTTCAGTAATGCAAGTCCATTATATCTTGTCTTGGGATTGTATGTCTTATTAATGTAAGCCTATTGTATCTTGCCCTAAGGTTGTGCACCTTAGTCTTGCAAGTCAAAATTAGGAGTAGTGAGATACCTTTGCCTTGAGCCTAAAAAATTGTAATTAATTATTCATATTGTGAGTGTGATTCTCACTATGGTTTTTTTTTTGCCTAGGTTTTCCACTTAAATCTAGTGTTTTCTTGTGTATTATATTTTATGGTTTCGTGTTTCATTATTGTGGAGATAAGATGATTGTGGTTTAAAGTTTAGGAGTTTAAAGATAAATTAATTTAAGGTCCAAACTAATTCACCCCACCTCTTAGTTCTATGGTGTGTTCAACACTTTTATCACACACCTTGACATGTCAATATACTATTCAGATTGCTTTGCAAACTCAACCTTTTTCTTGTAATATTTTGGCACTAATTTTTTATTCAAAATTTTTTATTCAAAATTTTATTTTCATACATGACTCATAGTAAGCATAAGACTTACTAGGCTATCATATTCATGATCTCTCTTCTGGGATCCTCCTTTTGCCTTGATATTAGATTGATAAGATCCTAATTCCCTTGGGGCTTGGTGCGTCTTGCATCTTTAATATCTTGATGAAAATTTTTCAATGTTATTGTACTTTATTGAGAGGATGAGTATAGGTTTATACTCCTGGTAAATTGTGGGCTAAACATCATAAGTTGTATCCCTATACAATTTTCATCCTTACTTAGGCCTCACTTTGGCATTCTAGAGTTCTATGTTTTGACAAGGTTCGATTCTGCTCACCAAATTGCAATCTTCACCCAACATTTGGTCTATGGACCTTCGTGCAACCCTAATAAGATGGAGAAAGGTGCCCCATGCACCTCTAGTCCTTGGACAATGGTTCCCCCAACACCTTTTTCCTACATAAAGGCACCCAATTTCGGTCCCAACAACGATCATAAAATATGGGTGAAAATTCCATTCCTATTTTAACCTGTCTCAAAATTTCGCACATGTTTGATAAAGGGGTATAAAAGAAAGCCTTGACCCCTCATTTGAACAGATCCATCTATCTTCTCTACATGATTGAATTTTTAATTAAATTCAATTCAAGTGAGCAAGCAATCAAGTTTTTTCAAGACTATGAAGGAGAGGTCAAGTACTCAAGTTTCAAGCATTCAAGATTGCATCCATGATGAAGATCTTATGAAGGCATCCTACATCCTACATGACAACATCAACCTTGGTATGAATACTTCAAATCAAGATTCATCAAGGCATCGCATTCCAATATTAAACATTTTAATTTAGATCTAGCTTCTTGTCATAACCCAAATTTTATGAGATTTAATTATTACAAATATTTGGGCATAATTGAGATGCCTAGAATTTCAATGGATGTTTTGACTACTGACTTTTCTTAAATGCTCTGAATAGCATTATGAAATGTATTGATCTTTATATTTAATTTAAAATGCATGTTAAATTCAAAAGGTTATTATTTATTTATGTGTTGATGTATTAATTTGCATTCGAGTTTATGACCAAGTGACAAGTGTGAAGGCGAGAATGTGATCTAGGCAAAGATCACCTAGCTCTCTAAAAGTGTATGATGTGATGGGATTGCGCGCACACACACACACACCTAGGTTAAATTTTCATGGATGATATGATGATTGACTAACCAAATATCTATTTGTTTGATTTCTATACATGTTAGATCTTTAACTCTTTTATTAATAAAAAAATAGCTATTTGAATGAAATTAAGTGAAATTATTTAATTTTCATCAACTAATTAAATAGCAAGCTATAGATGGAAGAAAACAAAATTTCCTTTATTGTCATCATTTTCAATTAATAAAAAGAAATTCTATATTTTGTTTTGATTTTAATGAAGTGTTAAATTGTCTATTTGAATATAATGATAGTTAGATTCTAACCATATTAAAAAATAAAAGAAAAAAATAAATTATTAATGAAATGTTTAAGAAAAATAAATTGCAAATAAATTTGAATAGTGATTTTCTTAATAAGAAAATATCAATGTTTTTATTTATTTGCATTTTGATTTTACTTTAATTGATTATAGTAACTTACCTTGTTGATCTTGATTTTTAAAATTTAAGCAACTTAGATTAGTATTTTCTATGAATATTTAATGAGAGGATTGTAGCTTTTTTCATAAGCAAGCACATGGGGAATAAAATAGAAAGTGTGTGCACTCTTTAAATCAATGCAAGAATTATGATTGTGATAAAATTTAATGGCTTTTAAGTGTTATTCCATAGAAATAGGAAACTAAAATCAGTTTGGAGGATGATAGGAGAGGTCAAGTCAAGCTCCTCAAAGTAACTATCACACGTGTAAATGGAAGACTCTAGTTAGAGAGAGGTAAGGAGAATATCAAGTAAATGGAAATAATTAGAACAACCACCTATTTTAACCATGCACACCAATTAGGAAATGAAAAATAACACATTGTTAGGTAATTAAACATACATGTGGAATTAGAAAAGGAAAATAAAATATAGAAGAAAATAAGGAGCAGAGCCTTGCATCATTCTCTAATCAGGAAATTTTGAGAAAGTGAAGGAATTGTCTCCTTAAGTAGTTAGGGTGTCTACATGAATGGTTTGCAAATTGGTTAGTGTTGGGGAAGGAAATTCTAGGTTGAGTGCAAATCCCAGATTTATTGAAGATTTTACCTCTTGGAATTTATTTTGCTACTTATCAAATCTGCATTTTAGTTGTGGATAGTAGTAGTTTAATGCAATTGTTATTTTTACTTTAACCTAACATTGCACTATTAAACCCAAAAATATGAAAAAATCATTGCATAGCACATAATGTGGAATTCTCTATAATATTCCTATTAAGTGTTGTGTTTCTTTATTATCTTGGTTTGATAATATATCTAGTAGTGTCATAGTTGTAGAATTTTAGTTAGAACCTGTCTTTACCACATAGCTTGAGAGTTATTGAAAACATAGCATAGATCCATTCCCTCTACTCAAGCAACCATCACACTCTATGATGTGACTTTTACATAAATGATCTAGTAAATATTTTCCTCTTGTGCCTTGTTTGTGTTTTATATTTTCTCTATCACTTCCAAGCTTTCCTAAGTCGTTCTCTTTTCTTAGATGATTCAGGTGAAATAGATTCAGAACCTGATGGAATTAAGGAACACTGAGAGGGGGGTGAATCAGTGTTCTACTGGTAAATAAATTTTCAAACTTATTATTCTCAGAGCACCAGAAGCAAATGCAAGAAAGCAAAGTACAAGAACACAAAATAATCAACCACAATATCATAACACTAGGATTTTTATGTGGAAACCCAAAAAGGAAAAAACCACAGTGGGATTTGAACCCATAATATTATTCCACTATGGCTAGTAGTAAAACAATATTACATGAAGGGGAATGTGCTTGCATTCAGGCTCACTGCCTAGAGCTCACTGCTCAAATTACAATATGGAAGTCTCACTGACTTATAGATCATTTACAAAGATAACTACAACGATTAAACTCCAAAATAGCATCAAACAATGTTTGGATGAGTTTCAGTTAAGTGCAAAAATTCCGACTGTAACTGCTCTGTAACTCTACCTTTTTCTTCTTCTCAGTCAGCTACCAGATCAAGAATGCACACGTGAAACTGTGCCAAAATGGTTTCTCGATCACTACTACTCAAATCATATATCAAAAGGTCTTCTACATCGGTCAAATATATCCACAATCATAAAATAAAACATTCATCAAGTCAGCCATCTATATTATGCAATGTAATGTGTAACTGATTCTCAGCTTAGACCAGATCTCTAAACGATATGCGGATCAACCAAATGATGTCAAAATGATTTCTACATGTCAGCCCTATCATCCCATGCACGAATCTGACCACCACAATCACTGTGCAAAGATTTCAAACAAAAGTGCTCAGCTTATCCTAAGATACCGATGATTGATTACCAGACCATTTCCTCAACCGGATATCAAAATCCATAACTACCAGATAGGATTTCTATGGAGAGTTTCCATCAATGACAATCCTAATCCATTATCCATGCAATGGTATCCATCGGATGAGTGTCAATTTCCAACAATCTCCCCCTTTGGCATTGATGGCAACACTCGTAAAAAATGACTAAGTGTTGAAACCTGTATACCGGATTAAAATTTCTAAGGCTCCCCCTTAGACCAAAAATAAAAAACTTGTGCCAACCAAAAAATTGTATCATTCTCTGTACATTTTTCACTCTACTCTCCCCCTTTGACAATAATGCCAAAGTTGGGTTGTTGCTAAAAAACTTATATACAAGGGTACATACTAGATATTCTTATACATTCTTAAAGATATCTGCAAAAATGGTCTTCAAAAATCCTAAGTGGGTATCCTACCCATTCTTGAAGTTATCCAAAATTGTAATGAAAGCATTGAAAACATAAGCATATATCTCCACATCTTTCAATTTAGTCAGAACTAGTTGTGCCATTGTCGTCAAGCAATCAACTTGGTTACTCAACATGGTGTCCATCTGGGAGGAATAAGGTTTCAGAGCTCACAAACCCGCCTCAAATTTCTGTCCTTTTGTGAATTTAGGCTCAAGATTTGATTAATTAGAGCCATCCCTTGACCTTCTATACTACTGGTAAGAGCTACATTGGAATCAAATGAGTGAGATATACTATCAAGCTTACTCTGGCACACACTGATCTGCCTATCTATATCTGATGTGAATTTGGGCAGTATAAGGCATGACTTATATATATTTCCTCCTTCACTTAGTGCCTCAAAGATTGTCTACAGTCCTTTGTTCAATTTAACTAGATGTCATCTTCAATCATCTTCTAGAATGTCTGCATACACACCTCTTTGAATCTATCCAATACCTTCTTGGTGGTTGCCTTTTCCAGTGACTCAAAATTATTACCGATATTGTTGATTAACTATACCAATTTACCAGAGGGGTTAGAATTTGGATCTAATTTTAGTTCTGGTACCAACTTTTGCAAAGCACTTATAGACATCTCAATCAACCTTTTGTCCTCAGTCTTTGATTTAACTAAGTCCCGACTAGCTTGAGCTTGGACTGCAACAACAACCATCAAACTTTCAACTGGAGACATCTGACTGATGTTAAGAGGTCCATCAAAATTGATGGAGATCTATGGGATAATTACTTTCCCCTTGTCCTTCGGAGTGTCAATTGCCATGATTACTGGGACATTGCCAGTTTTCTGCTTTCCCTTATTGACTTCTTCTTCCTTCTTTAGTTCTCCTTTTCCTGCATCCTTTTCTTTAACCTATGCACAAGTCTCACCACTTGGTGCAGTATCAAATTTTGGAGTCTCTTTTGCCTCTGCAACTTTCCTTTCCATTATCTCTGGGTGGTCAACCAGAGGATTTTGACTGTCTCCTACACCAAGGGTTACATTGGCCTGGACTTCCAGATTAGCTTCTGTTTGAATTTCATCCTTTTGAGCACTGGAAGAAAATGCAAGAAAGAAAAGTACAGGAACACAAAATAATCAATAGCAATATCATAACACTAGGATTTTTACATGGAAACCCGGAAAGGGAAAAACCATGGTGGGATTTGAACCCACAAAATTATTCCACTATGGCCAGTACTGAAACAATCTTACATGAAGGGGAATGCACTTGCATTAAGGCTCATTGCTCAAATCACAATATGGAAGTCTCACTAACTTACAAATCATTTACAAAGATAACTACAATGATTGAACTCCAAAATAGCATCAAACAATGCCTGGATGAGTTTTGATTAAGTGCAAAAAGTTTGACTATAACTACTCTGTAACTCTGCCCTATTCTGCTTCTTAATCAACTACCAGATAAAGAATACGCACGTGAAACTATTCCAAAATGGTTTCTCGATCACTACTCACTCATATCATATATTAAAAAGAACTTCTACATCGGTCATATATATCAGCAATCATAAAATAAAACATTCATCAAGTCGGCCATCCATATTATGCAATGTAACGTGTAACTGGGTGCTAGCTTAGACCAGATCCCTAAACCATATGTGGATCAACCAAATGATGTCAAAATGATATCTACATATCGGCCCTATCATCCCATGCATGAATCTAACCACCATAATCATCGCAAAGATTACAAACAAAAGTTCTTAGCTTATCTTGAGATATCGGTGACTCATTACCAAACCATTTCCTCAATCGGATATCAAAATCCATAACTACCGGATAGGATTTCTGTGGAGAGTTGCCATCAATGACAACCCTAATCCATTATCCATGCAATGGTATCCACCAGATGAGTGTCAATTGACAACAACACCATCATAGAAAATTTATGTAATTCTGAAAGTTGATTTATGTCAGAAGGTTTCAACACAATGGCGTTATTTCTTAAATTTTGAAAGTTCTGTAGTTTTCTTTGCAGTCATTCCTATTTACAGTCACATGCATCTTAATAGACATCTCATCCTTCTATTATGTTTTTTAATATTCATGCATTTACAGTAAGTAGTAAAAAATAAAAATAGTCTTTCTCAAAGGAATCAATCTTATACTTTTTAGCCTAAAACCTGGATTTATATTCCTGAAGTGCTGTCAAATTCATTCCAATTTGCACCTTCCTCATACAAAGTTCAACTAATCTATGTTAGTCCATTTTTTCAGATTTTTTTATTATCTTATGAGAAAAGGCTATCCTCAACCACAACTAGGTATCATCTAAAAATATGTTGCCAAAAATCGTGTTTAAATGTTAATACCCCATATCTTCATTATTGTTTCCTAGGGATATGCTATGTTTCTTTCACCAACCAAATCATGGTTTTTCTCCTTTTTCCTTAATACATTGAGCCTTACTTACAAGCATATTAGTGACATTTGTAATATGGATTTAACCACTTAAATGTAATAACCTTTATTTCCAAGTTAATTTCAAGTAAATGATTGTTATTTAGACCTAGCACCTTGTCTTGTCTGTATATCAATACTTCCTCTCTTTGCTAGGAATAGCTCCAACCATATGTAGTGGTTTGATCAATATGAGTCATCTGTTAGTTCTCTATAACGCAACTTATATAATTTACTATCAGTATATAAACAACTTACCCTATCACTTTCTTTTTCATATGGAAGGTCAGAAATAGGCTATGATTCCTTTGTCTAGTTGTCATAATAATCATAGGCAACAACATACATTAAATATAATATAGCTTGTGTTTGCCTAATGTGAATAACCATAAGTGCTTACATATGAAAACCTCATCCATCAAAATCTATAAGAAAAATAAAATAAAGTGGTAAAGACTTTCTAGGGTAGAGAAGGAGCAGTTTTCAAATATGCTTAAGGCTAATACAACACATTGTTGTATTTGAGAAATTTGGTGTCATTAAGTGACCATTTTGACCTCATTCAACTTTTGGATATAATTTCTTAGATCTGATTTCTTCATATTTTAAATTGAGCCTATAGAATTCTAATTATTACTAGAACTTCCATTGAGAAATTTTCAATCAGTTTTTGATGTTTCTAGTATGCCCGTAGTTTGCCATTACATATATTAGTCTTCTTACCTTGAAAATCCTCATAGTTTCTCCATTTCATGAACTTTTATTCAATCAAATCTCATAAATATATAGTGTTGTTAAATATTAGTGTTAAGAGGTAAAGATTTGATGCCTTGAATTGTTCACCAAGCAGACCGAAACACTACCATCTAATTGAATGATTTAAACTGAGATACAATAGAACCGTCTTTGCATATTTACAGATATGTGGAAACCAGTAGCAATAAAAATTATTTTAAATTATTTTCATTTAGATTTAATTGATATACTAGAGGGAATTATAAAGGAAATGATGCGAAATTTAGGAGTTTTTGAGTATGTCATAACTAAGAACTTGGGGTTTTGTCCTTAAATGGTAGACAACATTCTTTGTATTTTATTATATGTGAAATACGATAGAATGAGTAGCAAATATTGTAGTATAAATATAATTTTTAGTGGGTTACTACATTATTCATGCCATAAGTACCACATATTAAGGCTATGAGCCATGCCACTGATTAAAACCTTGAACTTGTCCTTTTAAATTGTATTTTTCCTGTGAATTGCAAACAAAAAAAATATTGAAATTGATGGGAAAAATTTGGGAATATCATGTGTTTGATGAATTGGTAGATCATGGAGGATTATTGTTAGAAATTATTTGTGTAGAAGTCTTGGAGTTTTTTTTTAAATATTATTTTCATAAATTAGTTAACATAAAGGTTGGGCCTAAATAGAGTCATGGAGAGAGAATGTGTAAATTAATCATGAGCTCCTAAGTAAAGTCATGGAGGGAGAATGTGTACATTAATCATGTGATCCTAAGTAAATGGTGATTATGTTACATTTGATATTATATATAGAGTAAGGGGTTTCTTGAAAAATATTTATTTAACCATGGAATTCTATGGAAATAGTGTTTTTCTTAATAAATTTTAGGTTGGGTAGTTAAATTCTAAGGTTTAATTCAAGTTATAAATGATATATGGATGAGTGTGTAATATGGGGAAATAGTGACATGAAAATCTCAAAACATAATTTACCCATTGGTAGTCAACAACAAACTTCGGCATAGAAACTTGGTCAAAGTGTTTTAAATCAAGTAATACTAGTTGATTTCCTTATTTACTCCCCAACAAATCATAAAAATTAGGAATGCATGATCTATGCAATATGTTAGATATTTTCATGTTGCATTAGGATTCCATCCTGCCTGTCAATTCTAGTTTGCTAGGAGCCCCACACAAGGGTCAAAAGCTCTTTGTATTCTAAGAGTACTGGGGAAGAAATTGCTTCATGACCGAGTGGAAAAATCAGCTGGATCACATTTTCGTCCATCAAGAGTAGATGGAGAGAAGTCTGCGGTGACTAGAGATAGATTGTTATAGTATCTTTATATTTTTCATCCCATGTATTTTGACCTTATGGTCAATTTGTATATGATGTAATATTGACCTTGTGGTCACTTTGCTATGTATTTTGTAGACACCAAAAATTAGCATTCTTCTAACTATCAATCTTCTTCCATAATTAACTAATCATCCCCCTCTCCATATTAATTAAGTAATTTTATATTATTTAATTAATTATCATTTATCTCACAATAATTGATTTTTAATTAATTAATTATTTCCATTATTTTCTTCTAAAGTTCTTTTGTAATTAAATATTTTTTATTATTTAATTAACTAACTATTCCTCTATGGCTGAATATATAAATCTATTTATCCTTCCATTTATCCTTTCACTCCTAAGTAAAGAGATGAAATGTTTACTTACTTTTACCCTTTTTCTCATTAAATTAAATAAATATTATTTAAAATCCTATTTTCCCACTCACATTCCCACTCTCTCCACTATCTTCACAGTTGTCACCACTTATCCTTCGATTCCAATCACTAGATTCTACACTTCTCCACTATCTTACGACCTCTGCCACTTCTCCTTTCTTCTTCTTCGAACCTTGCCACTTGCCTTTGGATTCATTCCAAGCATCTTCCCACTCTCTCACTATATTTGGCAAAATTCCTCGTACGCAATCTCAACTATCCATCCCTTTTGGGATCAATTCAAACTCAACCATTGATCTATCTGTCTCCCAATCCATAAATTTGAATCTTTGCTTCCATTTTATTTTTAACTACTACTCTTGAGATTTATTTTTATCTAATTGTTTGTGCTTGTGGATTTCTGAGGGCCATTATCATTGCAATTTGAAAATAGACTCAAGACACTATAGAGAGATTAGGGGAATATTTGTTTTATTGTGTTTTATTTTGATTTGTTTTATCTTTATTATGCACTCTCATCTTCATGCTCTTCATAAGATAGTTTTATTTTAGAATATATTGGAGGAATTGGTGGTTTTCCTTTGATGATTTGTGCATGTGAAAGTTCAAGTTATACATTTTGGTGAACCCGATGTTAATCTAACATTTATTGTAGCGAATCTTACACATTTTCTTTCAAACCCGTGTTATTCTTTTATTCATAGAATATTTTACATGCAAAATTTTGGAAAAATGGTTTCATTGGTTTTTAGATATCACTTTTAGCTTTGGAATCATTTTACAGTTTGAAATTTTGTTAAGAATTGAGAAATTTATTGCTATATTACTATCACAGCTGAAATTACAAATTTTCTTTCAAACCCATGTTGTTCTTTAATTCATTAAAAAAATTCCATGAAAAAATTTGGGAAAAAAATTTCATGGGTTTTTAGATCTCACTCTTAGCTTTCTGAATCATTTTGTAGTTTAGAAAATTTGCTTATAATTGAGAAAGTTATTGTTATTTTACTATCGCAACTGAAATTCTAAATTTTCTTTCAAACCCTATTGTTCTTTAATTAAAAAAAAATCACATGTAGAAATTTGGAAAAATGTTTTCATGGATTTTTAGATCTCACTCTTACCTTTTCGAATTGTTTTGCAGTTTGAAATTTTGCTTATAATCGAGAAATTTATTGTTGTTTTACTATCACAACTATGATTGCTCCATCAAAGGGTATGCAAGCATTTGATTTTAAAATTAATGCATTTGATATATGTTTTTTGGATCTTAACTAGCTGTGCAACTTGTATTTTATTTGTTGAAGACTTCTCTTGAAACTATTGAAATTCTTGTTGCAAGACCAAAGCGTGGAAAGGGGTTCTTAAAATTTCTAATTTGTGGTATTGTAGGGTCATATATTGCTTTTTGCTATCTTTGCTTTCTTCGTAGATTAGAAAACATCTCAATTTCGTGCTTTGAAATGAACTGTGTCTTCCATGTTTCGTATGCTTGTGCTTTTGTCTAGGGTGGACCTACAATTGTGCTAAGTATAATCTCTCCTTACCTTTAGGATCCTAGGTGTAAGAGAAAAGTGTAATGATGTCTGTCTTTTCTTTTTCTTAGAAGGCCTACCTCTTTGGAGAAGTGATGACTCCAAGGGGGAACGACCAAAGCAGGTTTTCTCTTTGAACAACTATATAAATGGGTTGCAAGCGAAAGCTTGTCCAATAGGGTGCATATGACATAGGTGCAATCTGAATTTAGTAGCCTTCAAAAATCAAGGCTCGATAAGGGTTGTAAGAGTTTTAAGTGACTTGCCTAGTGAATTTGCATGTGGCTTTGTTCCTCAAAGAATTACTAAGAACCTTTATAACTAGAAGCCCAAATCCCATACTTGTTGGTTCAAGGAGTGTGGATTGTACCCTATAGATACCCCTCACGTACCCTTTATTGCGAGATAGAAAATTCCTTGGTTACAAAGTTTTTAAACCTTCAAGGTAAGAGAAAAGGTGTGTCATTTTCATGTTGGGTAGGGAGTGCCACCTGATCTCTATCTGTTCACTTTGTTTGTGGTATTTTATTCTAGCAGGAGCTCCAACGAGTAGCATCCACTTTCTAACCTAGGTTGTACTTGCTTCTGACTGCTTGTAAAATTTTGATGTGCTATACCAATAGAGCCAATTGAATTCAAGGGCTCCTTTAGGCCCCTCTTTCAAACTCTAGATCATGGATTTATTTTAGTCCAAGTCAAACAATCTCTTGTGTTCTAATGCATGTCAAGTGTCTTCTTGATTTAGAAACAACTTATTCCAAAAATTTTTGAAATATTGACCAAAATTTATCTAAAATTCTTCAAACTTAGTGAAGACTAGTAGTATTTCACCTTTCATTTCCTTGCATTTGTCTTACATCTTTAGAATCAATCACAATTTCCTTGCATTTATAATTTTTTTCTAAAATAAAAACCTTGGGTTAATTAGTTGTCGTCAAGACCTTGTGTCTTTCTCATCACTAATATGGCCTTCATCTTAGGTCATTCTATTCTATCCTCTTAACCATTGGGCTTGCACTCACCAGTCTAGTGTAAGTTTGACTAATCAACCATTATCAAATTTCATTATCCAAGGTCTAGACATTCCTTTGACAATGATAGGTTGCCTTTTCTTTTGCATGTTCCTAATCCAAAAAAACTCAAAAATATTTTAAAAATCCAAAAAAATCATAACATTCCAAAAATCCAAAAACATAGTACTAGACTTCATATATCTTGCATCTCATCATTACATTCTCCAAGTCTCTCTTATGCCTATTATTACTAGGTCCCTAAGTAATAAGAACAATATGGACCCATCTCAATATGATCCCATGATCAATCCTACCAGTTACTAATACTTGAGAAGGAACTTGAGTCCCATACCTAAATATCCTTTAGAACCTCCTCTTGATATATCTATAGAAAACATTAGAGAAAATTTAACCCAAGAGAATATTGTTGAAGGATTAAAAGATCCTAAGATTCAATCCATAATGGATTTCCTTCTTACAACAAACCAAGATTGACATTTCCTACTATTAGCACAACAAGGAGCCAAATTACTCGTTGATTTTGACATCTCAAATATCAAAAAAACTTCACTTGATATGAATCTTCTCAATTTGAATAATTTCCCAAATCCACATCAGTATAGACCTAAACCAACTAAGGGCTCATCATTATCATTTGATTTCCAATTTAACAATCCTCTTTTTGGTCTACCTTCAACACTTGAAACAATTGGGATACAACCTAATCCAAACCCACATCTTCCAATCCAAGTGACATCGATCAAAATATGCCTCAACCAAATCAAAATGTGACATAACCTAATCAAAATTTTGTTAATCAAAATGCACCTCCCAACCAAAACCAATTTAATTCTTCATCTTTTTCATCAATCCAAAATCCTAGCAGCAATTAGGTGTCACAAGCTAATAGCCAACCTCCCCCTTTGACCAACACCATGACCGATATCACAAGTACCACAAGTTCATCAAACATAAATTTCAATCCTTTGAGCCAACCAAATATTAGTCAAGGTACAATTAATCCCACATCAAGTGAAATCCCAAGTCAAAATGTCCCACCTCCTCCTCAAAATCACAATGCCCCCCCAACTAGTGGAGCATAAATCATAATCTCATGAACATTCTTTGAGCCTCTCTTCATCAAAACAACAATCATAATCATAATACATATCCTACTTATCAAAGTCAATATTCAGGGACACATCATCAAAACTTGGGGCCTAATCGAAACATGACCTATCCTCCACCTCTAAATCAAGACTTGGCCTAGAATCAAATATCAAATGCCATTGTCTTCAATACAAAAAAACATAAATTTGAGCATCAATCCACTTGATTGTTCATTTATGACAACATCAAGTAGCAATTTGCCTCAATTTCATAATCACAATGTCAATCTTCCTCTTCAACCAATTGATATTTTCGCTCAACAACTATAAAACCTTCAACAACAAATCACCAATATGAAAATGGGGAAACCAAAATAACATACTCATTTGAATGCATTTTCCCCTATCCTTTTGATAGAAGCATTCCTATTCCTTCGTTTCCTCCAAACTTTGACACACCAAAATTCAATAAAACACAAGGGAAAAAGTGATTATATTGAAAATGTTAGAGAAATCTATATATCATGCCTAGATGTTTCTTACAATGACACATATTTGATGTTCCTCTTCCCAAAAATTTTCGGTGGTTAGGTAATGGAACGTTTTCCTCATCTTCCACGTTATATCAAAATATTTCAAGAACTTGCTAAAAAATTCATTGCCCATTTCTCTTTACAACATTGACCATGAAGTGTCTTCGAGTGACCTTTATAACACCAAGCAAAAATTTGGGGAATCCTTTTCCTCATTACAAATATGGAGGAGCATTCCTAGTAAATTTTTATTTGACATCTTTGAAAAATAAAAGTTTGATATCTTCATACAAAACTTGACCCTTGAGATGATGTTCCAATTATTTGTTCAAGGTATCGACAATTTTACACAAGTTATTGACAAAGGCATTAGGGTTAAAAGGGCCCTTATCAATAAAGGATCTATCAAAATCTTCAAAGACAATAGAGACCATTCATTTAATGACAAATCTAAGTTTTGGAACAAGTACAAGAACATAGTCAATGATGGTATGGTCAATGCAAAAACTATTAATAATGCTCAGCTCATGATTACTCTTCAATGAGCTTATACATCTCATTATCAAGGGTCTATCAATGTCCAAACATCCAATAATGTTCAAACATAAAATGTTGTTCAAAATAATTTGCAAAAGGGATCTAAACAATTTTTTTTTAAATATTAATACATACCATTCAATGAGTCTATTGAATCTGCTCTTCAAAAATTGATCCAATCCAATGCAATCATGCTCCCTAAAATTAGATCATATGAACCTCATGTTGAAACCACATGGTGGAAAGATACTGATTTATGTGATTACCATAGAATAAAAGGACATAAAACTTCCAATTGCTTCAAATTGAAAAACATCATTCAAGACCTCATTAACCAAGGTGATATTGTGATTAAAACCACAACAGGAACATCTAATAGTGACCATGTTGTTTTGAAGGATCCCTTACATGTTCATGGAAAGGGAGGTGCCTCTAAACAAGGGAATGGTAATTGTTGGTTCCCCAAAAAGAGGTTTACACTGCAACGAGGTAGAGACCAAGTTCATTCTTCTAGCTATCTGTGGAGAAGCCAACTCTAACTTGTTAAAATCCTCAAGAGCTTGGACCAACTGACAAGGGTCTACAAACCCTTCTGCACTTTAGGCTCTACAAAATCGGGGAGGGTGATCCCCTAATGCATTTGCAACCTTTGCATCATTCTGGAAAATGACATTAAAATAAAGAAGATAATCTCCTTTAAAATGGCTCGACAAAGAGGGAGAATGCTACAAAATGGCTAGTTCTCAGTGATCCTCAACCATCTTTGGAGCATGAGATATCCTCAGTGAATAAAAATATGCATAAAAATGACAAGATATTTTGATATTCATCAAATTAACAAGAAGTTGCTGGTGAGTTTTGAGCACAAAATTGACATTTCAGATAGTTACAGGCCATGACCAGTGCCTTATCCATTGGGTACCTGAATTTATAAGACATGAAATGAAAATATAATAGAATTTTATCTAATAGCATGAGATCTAAGAAAACATTTCCTTACAATATTTCTCATATGCATATCCCAACCCAAACTGCTTATTTGAATCCCTGTGTAAGCCCTACCACTCTTCCATTCCACTCAAGCATTTAATTGACCCTTTAGATCAAAGCATGAATAAGAAATACATACACCATAATAGTGCAATGAATGAGAAAACCCTTGATTCTACTCATTCAAAAACATGATAGAATTACACACTAGAGAAATGTGTTTGAAACATGTTTTTATTTATTTAATCTACTACCTTTTGTTAGAAAACATTTATTGTATAACTCCTTCAAGAACATACATAAAATATGACCCTAGAGTCACTCTATTTTCTGTATAAATGACTTTTACAACTTGCTCCCTTCACCTAGACTCACTATACATGACCAAGAAACTAGAACAAAAATTTGCACCAAAATTTATGGACCTTTGTCTCATGGCTTTGAATTCCCTTTTATAGAAACAAGGGAGCAAACAAGCTTCGGGCCAAAGGAGACACCTGTCACAAGCCCATAAGACCGCTTGTGATTCTGTTACAAAATATTCCTTATGATTTCCTAAAAACTATCCACACTGGCATTCATGATGAGGTAGAACCAAAATTCCTAACTGTATTTTAGTAAAAACAAAACTCCTTGAGCCTTGCCACTACCACCCTTGATGCCTCCAGATGGACCATGAGATGTGTCATTTTGTTGTATAGAGCATTTCCCTTTCAAAAGGGAACTTAGATCCCAACAAGAAGTAAAGTCGCCCCTAAACTAGAGGAGGAGCTCCAACCTTCATGCCCAAGATCAGATAAAATGGAAAGAGGAGCTCACAGAGGAATATAATAAGAAGGGAAGGTGTCGCAAATTCCATGTTGTTGCAAAGATGACTGGTTGTTGCCTCCACCCCAACCTTGTTCTGCTCCTGCCCCTTTATGAGGTCCTTCCTAAAATCCCCTACCAACCAGTGGTAGAGGAGAAGCAAGAGATGTGTCATGTAGGGCTTTTTCAGACGAAAAATGAATTTCAAGCCTCCACTAACTATCCTCCCCATTTTCAAGGCTCCACTGACTATAAGCATACTCACTACAAAAAGATTTCCATCCAGTATCATAGAGATTACTGTAACGCCTTGCACTATACTACTCAAAAATCATCCTTGTCATTTTGAAACCTTCGTAGAAGATAATTAGGTTTCTGTTCTTTCTACCAACTGAAAACACCATCCAACTATATTTATAATAAAAAATACTTCACTTGGCGGTGTTTATGCATGTGAAAAATCATCATTTCAATGCTTTTTACTCATCCGGCCAGCTACAGACTTAGGAAATCATGCCTATCAAACCCAAAATACCATCATATTCAAGTTATCAATCCACTGCTTTATGAAAAGGCTCACCTTATGTGAACAATTTTTTTCTGATTTTGTTGCTCTTTGACTGCAAAATTTCAGTTTCAAAATTCCTTTTAGGACACAGACTCACTATCTTTTGAATTATTCTCAAAGATAGTTCCTTGATTTACCTTACTGAGAATCCCTGACAATATGCATCCTCTGATCTTGTTGATAGGCCCTTGATCATTCCATTGCCATCTCATAAATCATCCTTATCCCTTTATGGCTCTGAAAATATTAACTTCTCATTGCAGTGGCAATGAAACTTGTGAAGATGGCTCCCTTGGAACTGCCAGCTTTGTTTGTTAATGCAACTCGACCCAAAAACAACCTTTTAAATGGGTCTTTTAAAAATCAGTCAGCGTCCATGTGTCTCGACTTGTCTTCCTTTATCCCATGTCAAAAAGCTTAGTCCTTTTTGCCTTTTTTTTCCCACGCAAGTGATAAGCAAGGAGCTTGACTCATGCTTTTGAAATGCGTTCCAAATTTACATCGTAGATCTTATCTAGCCTGGCGCATCATACAATCACCATCGGTCAATTTGATATTGAACTTCTAATGTGGCAAGTGGGTTCATCGAAATCCTAAATAAGCATCACCAAATCACCCTCCAACTCAACTCCGTCAACGACCCCACTGTCGGACTTAATCGGTCTGCCTAAGACATGTGGCATCATCTCATGATGTTGTGATCCATAACTTACTACATCTTCATTCGTGAGACTGCAAGGGCCATTCAATATATTTGCTCTTTACATGCCAACCCTAATGACCACCTAACATTTTTCTCTAACCTTTGAGCACCTTTCTTCTTGGGTTAAAATATTACCCTCCACTCGATGCACGCACGAGTTTATGGAACTTTTAGTAGCTCGATAATTAATCATAGAGACATTGGCTGGAATATTAAGGTTGGACTTAGGAAAAAATATTGAGACCGACAAAAGAAATAACACCTAGGAAAGGAAAAATGGTCCCTTCGAAGATGAAAATGATGCTCACCTTTAAGTGAAAAAGTTAATGAAGAAATATAGCAAGCTTTGGGTTTTGAATAAAACTTACCCAGATATACATAAACCTCAAGCCCTAAACCCTGAGGGAAAGAACAGAGAGCATCATTAATTCAAAATGACTAATATTTTGATAAGGATACTAAATTTTTGCATAGTCATTTTCAGGAGTATCAATAATAATGCCAACTAGTGTGGGTTATGAATACACAGTCAATTGAATTAACCAAGTTGATGACCATGTTTCAACCATTACTATTAATAACAAAAATCTTGAATGTGTAGTTATTACTCAGAGATATAAAGTGACCCTTCAAGGGGCCACTTCTAAGTCATAATCCTCTAGTCAATACAACCTTCTAGACCGCTTGGGAAATGCACTAACATAAATACCTATTCTTAAGCTCTTATTCATTTCTCCTACTTATAAAGTTGTCCTTGATAAAGCACTGTAGGATTCATCTGTAACTATTGACATAAATGTCGATTAGTTTTAGGCCATGGTAGGACATCTCACCACCTCTCACAATATTACATCTACTAAAAATGAATTCCCTTCTCATAATCCATGTCATAATGATCCCCTCTACCTAGAAGTCTTCATGAACAAACATAAGATTAGATGATTCTTGATAGATGGTGGAGTAGGCTTGAATATATGTATGTTGAAATTGGTCAAAATCTTCAGATACTCTAAGGATGCTATTGATGTCGCAAGGAGAATTTTTATCAAAGCCTATGACCACGTTGAGAAACCTTCCAAGGGAGTGATTGTCTTACCTATTTGAGTTTGTCCATAAGTCCAAGATACCCTATGTTAAGTATTGGACCTTGAGCTTGGTTATAATCTTCTCATTGGTCACCCATGGATTCATGAAATGCAAGGTATTCCTTCCACTTTCCACCAAATGCTTAAAATTACCTTTCAATGGAACTGCAATTACAATACCTAGTGATTCTAACCCCTTCTAGTATTGCAGTAACCTAAGAGGAACACCCCCATACCAAGTACGTATTAATGTTGATGCCTCATCCTCTACATATTCTGATAAATCCTCTATTTCTTTCACTTGAAAATAATAAATCAAAGCTAAGATCCATGATAGGGGCTATGATGAATATGCTCTAAGTAGCTCCTTCTACATTAGGAAATTGTCACTATCACCCAAGCCCTATGGTAAACCACAACTGATTTAATTGACTCCCAAATTGGTCATGCAATGCAAATATACCACATTCACAAAATGAGGCAATCTATGTAAAGAAGACATTGAAGATGATATCTTTAAGTTTCTCTATAAGGATGAGGAAGATTAAGAAACAATTGCATTACTTGTTTAAAAGTATGATAATAGATTCTCTATGATGGAACAAAAGGGACATGATGGCAACAATGGTCTGGGACCTTATAAATAAGGTATCAAAGAGCCTCTCTAGCCTAAACCACGATGTGGAAACAAAGGATTAGGGTGTGGACCATTGGTAGTGCTTGCCGATCATACTAAGTCATGTTCTAGTAAGAACATTCTCACTTTTGACAAAGTTGAGACTTCTAGTGAGGGTACAAAAGAAAACTTTGATCCCCCTTGCAAAGATAAACATACCATTGATAATACGTAGACCAATTCCTATTTAGTACATGATGATTCATTTGTCTTCACTTTAAGTGTCATATACCTAGCCTTTGCATAAACTAATGATAACCTCCCTTTAGTCCACCCTACACTTATCGATTGGGATCAACAAGGACCTCCGAGTTTAGATGTGTTCAAGAATGATGAGGCAATCACTAAATTTCTAGAGCTCTGAGAAGGAATACAACTAGGAGATCATAAAGTAAGATTCACTATGAATCTTGGTGCTACAACTTTAGAGAGTGTGTCAATCCTTCCAGTCGCAAAAATATTAAAATAAAAAATAAGTCTTCTAGTGAAAATTGAAAGGCACTTTTAGAATCTGAAAAAGTAAAAGTAAAGGATATATCTAAAGGTGAAAACCTCTGCGAGATACTTGAGGATGGAAGGCTTAATCCACTCCCCATAAACTAAGAAATATCACTTCTTTTAGTGAAGACATAAAAGATCAATTTGAGCACATCAGAGACACCTAAGATCATACATTTTGCGGAAGCTTTGTCACTAAAAGAGAAAGAGGATTTAATATCATTCTTCATAGAGATAAATTAATTTTGCATAGTCATATTTCAACATGCCTAGACTTGATCTTGACTTAGAATTACATCATCTTGCAGTGGCCCTAGGAGCTAAGCTAGTTAAACAAAAACTAAGAAAGATGCATCCTCAGATTGCTTTATTGGTGAAAATGGAACTTAAAATGCTCTTATATGTAGGATTCATCTAGTCAATTGATTATGCAAAGTGGCTATTAAATCTAGTTCCCATTACTAAATTTGATGAGGGAATTTGTGTATGCACTAATTTCAGAGATCTAAACAAAGCTTTTCCTAAAGACAAATTCTCATTGCCAAATATTGATATGATAGTTGATCTCACAGCTAGAGATGAGATGTTATCTTTGATAAATGACTTCTTCAGTTACAACCAAATCAAAATTGCAATTGAAGATTAGCATAAGACAACCTTCACTTGCCCATGGGGAATTTACTATTGGAATGTGATGCCTTTTGGTCCTAAGAGTGCTGGAGCTACTTACCAGAGGGCTATGACTATGATATTTCGGGACATGATGCATACTGAAGAGGGGAAAACAGATTTGAAGGTCAAATGATCAAAACATAATGAAATAAACATGCAAAGTGCTAAAATATCATTAAAAGACCATTTCACCTTGCTATTTTACCTTCTCCTTCAGATTGAGCTTGATGAAGTGAAGGCACCCCTTGATAATGCTCCACTTGATGTGCTTCTTTGATTGTTGGATGTGGATGGCTCTCCAATGATGTGCACAACATGAAAGGGATTTCAGGAGGATGATAAGGATGAAAACGATGAAGCTGCCAAGATGATTTCCTGGGCTCAAAAGGGTAGCATAAGCTTACTGGATTTCAAGATGTTCTGAATGAAGAGATGGAGCCCTATTTTATAGGAAGAGGAGAGGAAAACGGATGGCTAGGATGAATTTGAGATGAAGGGCTAAGATTTACTTGTGAGCTCACACAAGGTCTAAGAGAGGGTGTGGAGACCAAGAATTATGCCTTAAAAGCATTTCATATCTCCACACTCCACAAGATGCATTGGAGGAATTAAAAATTCTCCAAAAAAGGATATCATAGGGATTGGAGGAATAAAAAAGGAATTAAAATTCCTTGGGAGAGGGGATGCCTAGAAGAATGTGTGATTTCAAAAATCTTACATTCACCTAGGAAAAGAGCATTTAAAGCTAGTGGCTGGATGAAAAAGACAAAGAGTTGACTTTGTGGCTAATCATGATGATTAACCATTAACGACTCATTAGGAGAGGGATTAGAGGAAATGTTAGGTGGGATTAATATTTGTAGGAGAATTTGACTAGGAGAGAGAATGAGTGGAGGGAATAAAAAATTAGAAGAATAATGTTAAGTGAGTTTAGGGAGTTTCTAGAAGAATGAATTAAGAAGATGATTTGTAGGAATCATGTAGGTTAAATAATTAATTGAAATTAATTAGCTAAGAGGAAGATTTGTGACGATTTGATTTTTTTAGAAGAATAAAGAAAGGGATTGATTTATTAAATAAATCAATCATATGCTATAGTGACAATATTAATTATATTTAATTAATATTGAGAGGAATTTGAATTAACATAATTAATTAATTAATTATGCGAGGAATTAAAAAATAATTAAAATAATTATTTTTAAGTGTCTACATTTTGCCCCTCTTTGAAGCGAGGTGTGATGACACATTGATTCAAAGAATAATCTTGTTTTGATGTTGATATTGGTCTCATAGGATGCCCCGACTCTTGATTGATAGATTATGGTATGGTGATGCCCCCTCGGGAGATCAATTGAGGTATTTGATCTTTGGAGTTTTGCAAAATTGATATCCCGATAGATTTGATTTGATTCGATTGATAAGATCTAGATTCAGTCTGGTTTCAAGAAGAATTCATCCTGTATAAGACAAAGATGATCAAAGTGTCTGGTTTCAGGAAGGATTCATCCTGTATAAGACATGACTGATCACAACGTCTGGTTTCAGGAAGGATTCATCCTGTATAAGACATGATCAAAGTGTCTGGTTTCAGGAAGGATACATCTTGTATAAGACATGACTAATCACAACGTATGGTTTCAGGAAGGATTCATCCTATATAAGACATGATCGAAGTGTCTGGTTTCAGGAAGGATACACCCTGTATAAGACATGAGTGATCACAACATCTGGTTTTAGGAAGGATTCATCTTGCATAAGACATGATAAGATCACAACGTCTCATTTCAGGAAGGATTCATCCTGTATAAGACATGATCAGATCACAACGTCTAGTTTTAGGAATGATTCATCCTGTATAAGACATGATCAGATCACAACGTCTGGTTTCAGGAAGGATTCATCCTGTATAAGACATGATTGATCACAACATCTAGTTTCAGGAAGGATTCATCTTGTATAAGACATGATCAAAGTGTCTGGTTTCAAGAAGGATACATCCTGTATAAGACATGAATCAGATTCAGAATTGATTATGTGAGGAAAAAAAAATAGAGGAAGAAAAATTAAGGTGGAAGGGATAGATGAGGAACAAATATGAAGCAATCATGAGGTATTTGGAAAGAAGAATATGAGATACGAGACCGCGGAGGAAAATGGGGGCAATTGAGAACTCCATGGAATTGTTGAATTTAGGATTTGATGGAATGATGGTGAGATTTTGTGCACAACAAATGTGGAGAGCCAACCTAGTTTGATGTTGCCCTGAGTGACTTGCACCATTGATTATAGAAATCAGGATGCCATGAGAAATGCAGGCGGTGGACTGACTTTGTAGACAAACGGAAATTTCTTGCACACAACAATGCAAGTGTTAAGAAACACTAATACAGAGTTGTGGGTCCGTGCAAGGAAACCCTCAAACACACCGATACCTCTTGTACACAAGAAGGTAAGTGTTGATAAACACTAGTACCAGGTCACCGATTTATACAAGAAGGATCCAAAACATGCCATACTATGAAATATGCCCCAGTATGAACCTATCATAATGTACCTGGATATGGAAGAACCCAGGCAGTCGTAAATAGTGGCAGTCGTAGGGCAAAAGATGCAAGCCTATATGAAAAGATCTAACAAGTCTCTTCCTTGCGACCACATGATACCTCTTGCCAAGAGTAGAACTAGGATGGACTTAGGATTGTTTCTCAAGACTTCTTAAAGCTTACACACAGAGGCATAAAATCTCAGTTTCAATGGGACATTCCTTGTTCATGACTCAGGTGAAGACTTCATCATCATAAGCATGTTTTATTGGGAGGCGGAAAAGAAGGAATGTTGCACATGGGTGGGCTAGATGGCAGATGATTTGTAGTATCAACATGATAGACAGTGGATTCGGTTATTTACCTTGGTGTCTGCACAGAGGTTTTCACCAAGGTACTTGTCCATAGCACCACCAAGTGGTTTTCACTAATGGACGAATTGTTTTTCTTTCTTTTTCTAATTTTTTAATTTTTTTGTGTCATAAGGTGCCTGTTTGCCAGGTTTTCACCAAAGTGATGATTTTTTCATGATCTTTTTCTCATTTTTTTTTTAAATTTTTCTTGATTTTTTTTTTTTTTGACAATTTAAGACTTTCTAAGGACTAAGCATAAAATATTTTGAGGTGCATGATATTCATTGGATCATCCAAAGGATCGCCTTCAGGAGTAGCCAATTGATAAGCTCTTGATCCATATTTCGCTGTGATTACATATGGTCCAAGCCAATTAGGCTCGAAATTGCCTTTCTTTTCTCTTTCTTGTAGATTTTTCTGATTTTCCATGAGGACAAGATCACCAACTTGGAATTCTTGGGTTCTAACTTTTTTATGATAATTCATGCGCAGACGGTTTTGATATACTTGAAGATGATTCAAGGCCTTGAGGCGCCTTTCATCTAACAATTCTAGCTCTTGTAAGCGAGCAATTCTGTATTCTTCCTCTGGTAGGATGTTTTGCAGCGATACCCTTAGAGAGAGGATCTCGATCTCAAGGGGAAGGATGGCTTCAAAACTAAATACTAGGGAATAAGGAGTGGCACCTATGGGGGTGCGGATGGAGGTGCAGTAGGCCCACAATGCAGGATGGATTTGGAGGTGCCAATCATAACCTGCTTCATTGACTATCTTTTTGAGGATTTTTATTAGGGTTTTATTAGAAGCCTCAGCTTGGCCATTGCCTTGGGGGTAATATGGAGTGGAGAAGCGGTGTTGGATGTTGAATTTTTGGCAGAGTTCTTTGACATCCTGGTTCTTAAATTATTTACCATTATCTGTGATGATAACTTTTGGGATGCCATATCGGCAGAGTAGGTAGTTCAAGATGAATTTGGATATTTGCTTGTCGTTGATGAAAGTAAGAGGGATAGCCTCTACCCTCTTGGTGAAGTATTCGGTGGCGGTGATAATGAATTTATGTCCATTGGAAGATGAAGGGTGGATTTTCCCAATGAGATCAAGCCCCCATTGTGAGAAGGGTCATGGTGTAATGAATGGCTGCAATTCTTGTGACAGTGCATGAATCTTGTCGCCATGCTGCTGGCAAGGGATGCATTTCTTCACATAATTGTATGCATCTTCTTCCATTTTAAGCCAATAGCATCCTGTTCTCAAATGTTTTTTATCCAATGTGAGTCCACTTGAGTGTGCCCCACAGATACCCTCATGTACTTCGTGTAATGCCCATTCTGCTTCTTGTTTATCTAAACACCTTAGGAGGGAACCATCAAAATGCCTTCTAAACAAGGTGTCTGCAAGGATGGTGTAACGGTCACATCAGCGGATGAGGGTTTGTTGTTGGGTTTTGGTGAGGTGTGGGGGAATGGTGTTGTCTTTGAGGAAAGTGAAGGTTTCTTGGTACCAAGGGGACTCGGGACCAATGAGAACACACACCATTTCAGACTCTGGTAGGTCGTATGTCGGTATAAACAATTGCTCAACCAAGAACTCACACTTTTGACGGTGTGCTGGCATTTGAAGGAGGGAGCCAATGGTGGCCATTGCATCTATAGCCCTGTTGTTTGTTCATGGGATTTGGTCAAACTTGATTGCCGTGAAATGTTGCTTAAGATCTCCAACCATGGTATGGTAGGGAAGGAGTTTATCATCTTTTGTCTAGTATTCATCATTGACTTGTTTTATGATAAGTTGGGAATCGCCATAGACTTGTAATTCCTTTATTTTCCAATGGATAGCCAAGCGTAAACATGTGATGAGGGCCTCGTATTCTACTATGTTATTGGTACATGCAAAGGCTATCTTGTATGTTTTGGGGATGCCATCTCCTTGAGGTGTGACCAATAATATTCCTGCCCCCGATCCATTTTGAGTGTAGGAGCCATCAAAATACAATTTCCATGTGTAGGATGTGGTAACAGTCATAATGAACTCATCTGGTAATTCTGTCAGAAGAGGATGGTCACCTGGAAGTGGAGCTTCAGCCAACTAATCTACAATGACTTGTCCCTTGATTGTCTTTCTATCCACATATTCAATGTTAAACTTGCTTAAGAGCATGACCCATTTGGCGGTTCTGCCAGTGAGAGCAGCTTTGGACAAGAGATATTTTAGTTGATAAATTTTAGCAATTAATTTTGTCTTATTATTCAACATATAGTGTCGTAGTTTCTGTGTGATGAACACTAATGCCAAACATGATCTTTCAATGGGGGTGTAATTGAGTTCATATCCTACCAATGTCCGATTGATGTAGTAAATGGTGTGTTCCTTCCCTTGATCATTTGTTTGTGCCAATAATGCCCCCAATGCCACTGTAGTAGCACATATATATAAAATAAGGGGTTTTCCAGGAGCAGGAGGCATCAATATGGGAGGTGATGCTAGATATTCTTTTAATTTCTCAAAGGCCTTTTGACATAGGCAATCTCATTTAAATTTTGTGTCTTTACGCAACAGGTGTGCAAATGGATGGCACTTGTCTGCTAGCTGTGAAATGAAACACCTGACAGACTGGAGTTTTCCCTGGAGACTGCGCAGTTGTCTGAGAGTTTTTGGTGGAGGCATTTCCATAATAGCTTTTAACTTTGTGGGATCAACCTCGATGCCTCTGCCAGAAACAATGAATCCCAGTAGTTTTCTCGATGTGACACCAAACACACACTTTTTGGGATTTAGGCACAACTTGTATTTTTCCAATCTTTCAAAGATCTGTTTTAAAATGGGGATGTGTTCTTGTCTTGTCTTGGATTTTCCTAGCAGATCATCCACATAGTCCTCCATAATTTTGTGCAAGAGGTCATGAAAAATTGTTGTCATTGCCCGTTGATACGTAGCTCTAGCATTTTTAAGGCCAAAAGGCATGACCCGGTAACAGAAGGTACCCCATGGTGTTGTGAATGTAGTTTTATGCTGATCCTCATCTGCTATCCTGATTTGGTTGTATCCAAAAAACCCATCCATCAGCGATAACATTTCATGTCCTGTTGTAAGGTCCGCAATCATGTCTATATTGGGGAACGAGAAATCATCTTTAGGACAAGCTATATTTAGATCTTGGAAATCTGTGCAGATGCGGATGCCCCCAGCAGGTTTGCCGATAGGTACAATGTTGGAGACCCATTCAGCATAATCTATTGGTTTGATAAATTCTGCGTCTAACAACTTTTGGAGTTCCACCTTGACCAGAAGTGCAATATGTGGGTGTATTTTGCGTAATTTTTGTTTTACAGGTTTTGCATCTAGGCGGACGACGAGATTGTGAACCACCAAGGTAGGGTCCAACCCTCGTATATCGGAATAGGACCATGCAAAATTGATTTTTACCTTTGACAGGAAGTTGATGAAGTCTTGTTTCTCAATTTCTATGAGGGATTTGGCAATGAGCACATTTTTCGGAATGACCTTGGTGCCCATGTTGATGTTGTTTGTTTCTTCTATCAATAAATTTGATTTGTCTTGTGGAAGGTAACCAATGGTAGGGAGGTCAAATCCCTCATCGTTAAGTGCCTTTTCCAGGTTTTCACTTTCAGATACGCCCTTTGTTTTTATTTCTTGTTCATCCAAAGGTGCCTCAGGGAGGTTTTCACCTAGGGAATCATATCTTTTTCTTTTATTATCTTTTTTGTGGCTAAGGGAATTGACCTGACTACCAAAGTATCCCTTTTCATGTAGTTTAATACCCTTGATTATGCTACAATCTTCCATATTTTGCATTGTTAGGAGAGCAATGAGAGCATTATCATCGGTGCAGATATCTAAAGTGGGTTTGTCTCATTGGCCCCAATCAATGAGTTCAGGATGGACAAGATGTAGCTCATGTGAAGTGGGAGGGGTTACGGGGGTGATGGTATTGATGTAAGCGTCCAAGAAGATATCTTTCTCATATTCATAAGGCATTTCGTGGAATTCCTCTTCGTCAACACTTTCGATATCCGAAGAAGGACTAGAAGGGGCACCAACGACAGTAATCTTAGGCACCGAGGTGTACCCCAAGCCTCTGTTGTATCTGTAGGAGATAGGATTTATGGGTTTTTTTCTTCCTTCTCCTCTGGTCCCAGGCCGTGTCCTTTGTAACCCATTTTTCCAACTATGGCAAATGCTTTTGGATACATTTCTTTGGATATTCTTGTTGGATCTTCATCTTCTTCCCGGTATAGCCATGAAGAGATACCTGCTTCGAGGCTCTCATTATCAAGTGGGCCCCATTGCTGGAAGGTAGTGTTTTGGCATTGCATGACTGGTTTTGGGTCCTTTTTTATCTCTTTTGGTTTGCCAAATGACTTAGGAGAGAGAGGGAGGTTGCCTATTAATAAGACGTCCTCCAATTTGTATTCTCCACAGCCATTGTCCAAGATCTTGATTTGATTATCTGGTTGGGATGATGTGGAGGCAACATTTGATGTGTCAAATGGAGGCATTGGCGAGGGTCTATTTAGTGGGCAATGATACGGATGCTTCCCCTCTAATAGTTTGCAATATTGAAAAGGTTGGGGATCACCTTTGATAGTGATCTCTCTTCCGTTATATGGGAATTTGATGCATTGGTGATAGGTGGAGGGTATGGCCTGCAAGAAATGAATCCATGGCCTCCCGAGGAGAATGTTGTATGGGAGGTCAAGATCTAGTACTTGGCAAGGGGTTTCAATTATAATGGGGCCCACTTGAAGAGGTAAGGTGACCATGCCCTTTGAAATTCTTTCTGCATCATCATATGCCTTTATTGTGATCCTTCTTGATGTGTCTATCAGATCCTCAGAAAGTCTCAATTGTTTTATCAATTTGTATGTACACAGATTAAGCCTGGATCCACCATCTATTAGGATACGTTTGACCTTGTGCTTGTGGATAAGAGCTTCGATGTGCAAAGGTTTGTTATGGTCTTCATTTGCGGGAGCATCATTGGAGTTAAATACAATGTGCTACTGGACAACAAGGTTTCCAATGAGGGCTTGGAATTGGGTGGCATTGATGTTATTTGGAACGCGTGATTGGAGAAGGGCTTGTTCCAAAATTTCTTTATGGACCAGGGAGGTCTTGAGAAGTTCCAAAATGGAGATCTATGTAGGTGTCTTCCCAAGTTGATCAAGGAGGTCATATCGGTGGGTGAAAGATATGGGTGGGGGGTTTGGTAGGGGAGGAACTCCTTGGATGGTGACTCTTCCTCGGGGTGTAGTTGCATTGCAGTCATTCTGGAAATGGGAGGTGGAAGGCATGGCGCCTTGAATGACTATCCTAGCAGGATTTGGTCTGCTTTGGGAAGAAGGAGAATTGACTCCTTGGATGGTTATGACATTGACATGATTGTCTACAGGTTCAATGCGACCTACTAAAAAATCAAAACCGGTTATGTGATTAGTGTAGTCATAACCCATTGCGTTAGATGATGAGCCTTTTCCTTTATCATGCTTCAGGAAGGGTTCTTGGTATATTTTGAGTTTGTCATTGTTATTACCAGGTTTTGCATTTGCTACTTCAATCTCACCTCTATCAATGAGATCTTGAATGTAGATCTTTAGTTTCATACAGTTTCGTGTATCATGTCCCTTGATACGATGGTATTCACAATACTCATTTTCATTATACCATCTCGGTTTAGGTTGATTGGGGTCAAATGGGCGAGTGATTGGAAAAACCACTACACTTGCTTGGACAAGTTTTTGAAACGCCACTTCAATAGGCTCAGCTAGAGGAGTGAAATCTCTTGGAGTCCTGTTATTCGATCGGGGTGGTCATCCCTGGATTGAGACATTTTTGTGAGGTTTTTGGGATTGATTTTGGTTGTTGAATTGATGATTGTTGGTGGTGGGTTTTGGGGGAGCGGCTACAGTTTGGACCCACTTTGCACCAGTTATACCATCATTGACCACATTTTTTTTTTGGACCAGAATTTTGGCTTGTCGTTATAATAAGAGGAAGAACTTTGTGTCAACTTCTAGTAATGTTTCAAGGTTCCTTCTTCCAACAAGACACGTTCGAGGGCGAGGCCCTTGTTGGTCAATTTTTGGAAGGATTTGATGCATTGGGATATTAAAGGTATTGAAAGTTCAGGCACCAAGTTCTTTTGGAATAGCTCAATTTGATGTTGTTCTGGCATGTCCCACTGGAATTTCTTGATAAGATGTCACCATCTTTGTAGGAAATTGGTGAAGGTTTCTCCGGGCCTTTGTTTTGTATTACATAGGTCCATCATAGAAACATTTACCCATGTTGTATGCATAGTGGGCCACAAATTTTTCTACCAAGTCTGGAAAAGAGACAATGGAACCTCGTGGTAAAGATGAGAACCATGCCAAGGCTTCTTCTGTGAGACTCTTGGGAAAGAGTCTACGAAGATAAAGGTCACTATAGCAGACTTCCTGGCATAAGATGTGGAATTCTTGAACATGATCGCGAGGGTCTCCTTTGCCTTCATACTTGGTGAATTTAGGAATCTCAAATACCAGGGGATATGGTGCAACTGATATAGATGTATCATAAGAACAAGGGAAAAACTCTTCGAATGAGTAAGTTTTCCTTTTATTAGTCCTTTGTTTCATATCCTTGATGATATTCTTCATGTCTTGAATTTCCTTGATGAGGTCCTGTTGTGGGCTTTGATAATGATGAAGTGTATTTGCCCCAAGAATTGGATGAACCAAAGAAGGTGTACCACTACCAATATATTGATATGATGAGGAGGTGGGAATGTGGGATGTGATGACCAATGTCGCTGGGGTTTGAGGGACAGTTGGTTACGGTCTGCCAACTGTTGTGATGGGATTGAATACGGCCTGAATAAAATTTGCGGCATTGTTGGGAGGAAGGGAAGTTTGTGGAATAGAAATTTGTGGTTGAATAGAAGGAGGTGGTATAGAAGTTTGTTGGAGAATGGATGAGATCAGATTTGATAGTGGTATGGATGGTAAGGAGGAAGAAGGTGGGATGGAGACCACGGTGGGAGGTACCGTGGGTGGCATTGATTGAGCCTGGATGATTGATGAGGCTGCAACTGATTGAGTTTGAATAGTAGGTGCAGCACTTTGTGTGGGAGCGAGGTCTCCTTGTGGTTGTTGGGTGAGAGCGGATCTATTAAATTCAGGCGGAAGTTGAGCTCCATGTTCAAGGAGAGTTTTTAGAAGTGCAGTAGGATTGTGTTTAATAAACTTTTCCATCATCTCTTGGTTAAAAGAATCCGCTAGGAAAGTTTGCACTTCTGGACAAAGTTCATCTTGGTTAACCATGTCAAGATTTTGACTTTGATCTTGATCGCTAGGTTGCCCACTTTGTGTATGATCTTGCATAGGATCTTCATATAGGACACCAATGTCTGGCATGCCATATTGTTGTTCAGCCATCTTTTTCTTTTGGGATCAAGTTGCGACCATACACGATATTTGTGATGAAAAGACTTAGGAAAAATGTGATGAAGGGACTTAGGAAATTTAAGGATGATTGATGGAGGAGGTATAGTAGTGATGGTTTGGAAGAAATTTTATGACTAGGTTGTCTTTGGTATGAACATGAAGGATCGATTCGAATGGCAAGTTGTATGAAGGGATACGACCACCCTGATTTGGATGATAGTTGTTGTTTCAAAGGATAAACTTGAATGTTGATGGAGATGACGGACTCTTAGCTTCTCTCTTAGGCTTATGAAATATGGGATGGACAGAGCTTTGACGCAATTTTTTTTTTTTTAGACTTGGTGTGGGTAATGACTTGGACAATTGTTTGTGTCTTGACAAGTGTCTTTGCAAAGTGTTTGGGGATAGTGATGTGTTTTTAGTCTACTCTTGGCAAGTATGTATCAAACAAAGCAAACACAGTGATCAAATGCATATTATATCAAAGACACTCATGCTCATATACAACATTCTTAAGGCTGGCAAGGACAATAGTCATTGAATCCCAATTGGTTTCCCATCTATGCTTACCCAGAGCGGACACTTAGATGCTTGACCCCACTGGCTCCCCTCCATGACACTCACTTCTCAGGGCAGCCAAGCATCAATTCCCATGAAAACTCCTCATGGCGAACTTTGTGTCTCTACTAAGGGCCGTAAGAATATGGACCACTTCAGAGGTCCGACCTCCTGCACCAATGACTAGAAGGTTTTTGGCCACTATGAACAAGGTGTTTAGTAAGTCTTCCCATTAGGAGCTACCCTTCAAAGTTGCGCAAGCGCAATTGAGGCCTATAGCCCAACGAAGCACCAAGAACTTAGTAGTCACGTAAGCATGATTGAGATCTCTAGGATCCTACTAAGCACCCAATGTGAGAGTGAACTCTCATATAGCCCCAACTATTAACCCTTTCATAGTCAATGGCATATTTATTATAGTGAGTTGGGAACCCCAGGTCCAGGTGTACTTACTTGGGTCGTTCCCCTCTTACCTTCTCAAAGAGCAAGTTGGGAGGGCAGGCCTACTAGAGGTAAACACACAATCAAACAAGAAAAGGTTGGAGGGTCTGGATTTCTGATCGTCTAGTAAGACGAGAGCATACTTTCCTACCTTTACGCTTTTCTTAAAGACACATAAGACAATGGTTCATTCCATTTTAATTAATATCTAGGTACCTAATTTAAATAAATGCACAATATTTGGTTGAATCAGCTAGGCAACTTGCAAAACCACTTGATTAGTAGTTTGAAAAATGGAGTCTTCAAAAAGCGTCCTGCAAAACAACTTGATTAGTAGTTTGAAAAAAATGGAGTCTTCAACAAGCGTCCTGCAAAACAATTTGATTAGTTTGGAAAAATAGAGTCTTCAACAAGTGTCCTGCAAAAAACAACAAAATGACAAAAATATTAATTTTTATTTTTATTTTTTGGGAATGAATAGAAAAACATGATTAAAAACTTTTTTACTAATGACAAATGTGGATTTGAAGAAAGCTTTGATGGATAAATGGGGTTTGACTAGGTTTTTGCCACTTTCCAAGGGATAGGCAAGCGAAAAATGGGGATTTTGGAGGAGAGATGGAGGAATGGGAAAATTTGTCCAAGAGGGACAAAGAAGCAAAAGTTGGAGATGGATAATATGATAAAAATTTGGAGGTGATTGGATAAAAGGGGAAGGAGTTATGACAAACCCTAAAAATAGAGAAATATGAGATTTTGGGCTTCAAAAAGTGGATTTTTGGGATAAGGCCTCCAAGGAAGGAAATGTGGAAAATGGCAATGCAGAGAATCTGGTGAAGTTTGGAGGAAAATGGAGTCAAGATAAAGAAGATATGGCAAAAAAATAGAAATTTTTTTGAGTAGGACATAAAACCAGTTAGCAATAGCATACATACTTATAAATTTCAAGTACAAAGATCGAATAGCTTCCACAACAACAATCTTGAACTCGTCAAAGGTATACATCTTTTTTTTTTTTTTTTTTAAACCTTAGGTTTAACAGAGCAGACAGAAACCCTAGATTTAACAGAGCAGAAACCTTAAATTTAACAGCATAAAAAAAATGTCAAAGGTCCGGATTTCTGATTGTCTAGATAGACAAGAGCATAATCTCCTACTTTCACACTTTCCCGTGGTCAGACAAATTATCTTTAAATAGAGCAAATAACAAGAAATGAAAAAAAAAAAGAAATGCAGACTACAGTTAGCGCCTAAAAATTTCAGACAGATTAACAGAGCAGTGAGTAGCACTAAACAAATAGAAAAGGGTCAAAGGTCTGGATTTCTGATTGTCTAGATAGACAAGAGGATACTCTCCTATTTTCACACTTTCTTGCAATCAGAGCATACAGTTGCGCTAAACAGAATAGAAAAGTGAAAGGTCTGGATTTCTGATTGTCTATATAGACAAGAGCATACTCTCCTACTTTCACACAGATTATAATTAAACAGAGCAAATAACAGATCTGATAATAGGAATTCAAATTCCCACAAAAACGCTCGCGCTAATCGCAAACAGAAATAGAAAAGAAGCTGTTGCGCAGAAATACAGAGCCGCTATTCTGGAACCTGCAAAAAAGATTTTTTTTTTTCTGCAGTCACGCTATTCTGGAACCTGTGTCTCACAACTCACAAAAACCTAAAAAAAAACATTAGTTCTTAGGGATGTGGGTCCCACTAGGTGTGCCAAAATGAAGAGGGGAAAACAGATTTGAAGGTCAAATGATCAAAACATAACGAAATAAACATGCAAAATGCTAAAATATCATTAAAAGACCATTTCACCTTGCTATTTTACCTTCTCCTTCGGATTGAGCTTGATGAAATGAAGGCACCCCTTGATAATGCTCCACTTGATGTGCTCCTTTGATTGCTGGATGTGGATGGCTCTCCAATGTTGTGCACAAATAGAATTTATTTGAAAAATGATAAGGATGAGATGATCAAGTTGCCAAGATGATTTCTTGGGCTCAAAAGGGTAGCATAAACTTACTAGATTTCAAGATGTTTTGAATGAAGGGATGGAGCCCTATTTTATAGGAAGAGGAGAGGAAAACGAATGGTTAGGATGAATTCAAGATGAAGGGCTACGATTTACTTGTGAGCTCACAAAAGGTCCAAGAGAGGGTGTGGAGACCAAGAAATATGCCTTAAAGGCATTTCGTATCTCCACACTCCACAAGGCGCATTGGAGGAATTAAAAAATTCTCCCAAAAAGGATATTATGGGGATTGGAGGAATTAAAAATTCCTTGAGAGAGGGGATACCTGGAGGAATGTGAGATTTCGAAAATCTTACATTCACCTAGGAAAAGATTATTTAAAAGCAAGGAGTTGACTTTGTGGCTAATCATGACGATTAGCCATTAACGATTCATTAGGAGGGGGATTGGAGGAAATATTAGGTGGGATTAGGATTAGACTAGGAGAGAGAATGAGTGGAGGGAATAAAAAATTAGAAGAATAATGTTAAGTGAGTTTGGGGAGTTTCTAGAAGAATTTATTATGTTAATGATGAATTAAGAAGATGATTTGTAGGAATTATGTCGGTTAACTAATTAATTGAAATTAATTAGCTAAGAGGAAGATGTGTGAGGATTTGATTTTTTAGAAGAATAAAGAAAGGGATTGATTTATTAAATAAATCAATCACATGTTATAGTGACAATATTAATTATATTTAATTAATATTGAGGAGAATTTGAATTAACATAATTAATTAAATAATTATGTGAGGCATTAAAAATAATTAAAATAATTATTTTTAAGTGTCTACACATACCTTAATGGAGTATTATGTTGATGAATTATTGGGTAAATCCTTTAAAAGAGAATATCATCCTAATGTGTTAGACAAAATCTTTGACTAGTTAGAAACATACAAAGTTGGATTAAATCCCAAAAAGTGTGTCTTTGTTGTGACATTAGGAAAGTTGCTTGGGTACATTGTTTCATGTAGAGGTATAGAAGTTGATCCTGCAAAGGTTAAAACAATCATGGAAATCCCTTCTCCTAAAAATTTGTCTTAGTTATGAAGTTTACAAGGCTAACTATAGTCTATTAGAAGATTCATTGCACAATTGGCAGATAAATGTTAACCATTCCAGCATTTGTTACATAAAGGTGTCACAATTAGATGAAATGAAAAATGCCAAGAAGCATTTCAAAAATTGAAAGATTATCTAATGTCACTACCAGTTTTGTTGTCTCCTATTGATGAGAAACCCTTACTCTTGTATATCTCAACAAATTCATTAGCAGTAGGAGCTCTCTTAGCATAACATGATTATTGTAGAAAGGAGATAGCTATTTATTACATTAGTCTTATCTTGGTGGGATATGAGCTCAATTACATAACTATTGAACAAGATTGCCTAGAAATTTTCTTTTCTACCCAGAAACTCTAGAACTATATTCTAATTCATCAAACAAAGCTCCTTGCAAAGATTGTTCCCCTGAAATACTTATTAAGTACAATTGCACTTACTAGATGATTAGCTAAGTGAGTCATGGTCCTCAGTGAGTTTGAAATTGAGTATGTAGAAATAAAATCAATCAAAGAACAAGTTATAGCTAGCAATCTGGCAGATGCAACAACAATGCAAGATCATCCTTTAGTATCAGATTTTCTAGATGAATTAGTTTTCACAATGACATCCTCAGCACAATGAAAATTATATTTTGACAGACTGTTCACTTATCATGGATCTGGAGCTAGAGTTTTATTCATTACACCTGTTGGATCTCAAATCAATAGATTGGATAGGTTCTAAGGAAATGCCAACTCCTATGATCAAACCCTCCAATTTGACTTGGCCAACCTATAGAGTGAACCTATTTGGTTACTAACTCTCTTACTTTAGGCTCTGCAAGACCTAGGCGGGTATACCTATTCACTAGTGGCTTTTGATAACTAATGCTTTTTATAGTAGATTGATTATTTTGATCTAACTGACCCCTATATCAAAATGGCAAAGGTTCTTGGAATAGATGTCTTTTAGATGAGCTTTAATATTGTTTTTATGGAAGCTATTCGATCTTTGTACTTGAAATTCCTATATATGTACACTATTACTAACTAACTATATACTTCTTACTCAACTAATCCCTATTGCTTTAATGTAAAGGTGTGTTCATATAATGATAATTATGGTTTATGGATGACCAGTGCCTTCTTTGTTGTTTGGGCTACACAGTCTTATATTTCTCTAGTACTTAATGTATGATTTGTGAGACAGTTTTTAAACCTACCCCCTTTGGTAAATATGTCAGTTACTGTTTCTTATGAGATTTGCTAAATGTTTATATTATAAACCACCTGAATGAATTTAACCCTAACCTTAAGGGACCAGTCAAGCAAGAACTACAAGGGACAATTACAATCCACAAGTAGATATTTTTAATCCAAGTTTTTAGCATAGGAACATAGAATTCACTGTAAGAATACGAATAACCTTATCTCCTTTAGATAATATCACAAACAACTACCTATAGAAAATGAGATAATCCACAACACATATGTAGAAGAAAATGACTGATTCTATTAAAAAATTCAAAATGGTACAATAGTATGTCAGAGGCTATAGTCTCTATCCAGTATCTAATATTCTAATCCTCCTTCTTTTACAAAATTTTCTCATATAAATAAGTGAGAAACACCTATTCTGTGAGAAGTTACGTCCCTTCGTCATTACAACCTGATTATAATTGCTTAACAAAGTGAAAGATAAAGAGATTAAGAATGCCAAGATAATTAATATAACTGTCACTCCTTAGAATCTAACAGCCACAGAGGCATTTATTTGAATTTATGATGAAGTGACTTCATTAAGATTTGTATTGATCCTCGTGGCAGAAAGTGATCATTCGTCTAGTAGCACTTCATATTGTTTTGAATTTTCCACCGACGCCTATTTAACAATACACCTGTGCTGCACTTCGATGAAATCATATGTCTCGATGGCTTTACCTTATGTTTCCTAGAAACACCATACTCCATTGACATCATTCTTTACTTCGGTGAAATTTACATCATCGTCGGCACATCTCTTGGTCTCATCAATATCTTTACTTCATCAAAACCTTACTATAAGTGTTTGTATCGGTGTAATGTTTTATCAATTCATTGAAATCTTACTTTTTGATGAAAATCATTTCATCGCAAAGTCCCTCCATCGTCTTATCAATGTTAGAGTTCCATCGAAACTGTTCTTCATTATCCGGCCTTTGTACTAGCGTCAATGAAATTTCCCCTTTCGGTAAAAGAAAAGTACTCTCCTTCGATTCTTTATGTGGGTCGATAACAAGTCATCGATGGAAATCTCTCATGTTTCATTGATCCTTTATTCTTCGATGAGAAAGCTATCTTCGGTCAACATCTTTTGTGCCTCTTCGATACGCTCTTTTCCTCGAAATAGCTTGGTCGATAAAATATCTATTGGTTCCTTTGATATTACTCTTTCGGCTAAACTTCCTCCCTCGGCGAGTTGTTCACATGTCTCATCGATATTGTAGTTTCATCGAAACTCTTTATTTTATCAGTGGGACCACTTCTGATCTCCTTGATGTACTTTATGTCGATGGAACTAATGTTTTTGGTGAATCCCTTTGGAGATCCATCGCTGCAGGGTTTGTTCGATAAGTTACTTTATCGATAGGATAATGGTAGTCTTCTTTGATAGAGTCATTTCGGTCAAACTGGGCGTTTCGGTGAAGGATAAGTATGTATATCTGATGGCCTTGGTTTGAGCGATAATTTTTAGGATTCTGATGTCGATGGAAATGCCAAGGGTTCTATCAAAATTCTTAAGGGCATGCTTGATTCCATTTTTTTCAAGAAAACTTTTGTAGCTTCTAATGAAACCATGGGATTCCATTGATTTAAATTCAATGCTCAACAGTGGCTCTGATTGGAGATGGAGGTATACTATGGATGCCTTCAAGAATCTAGAATCTTTGGTTAATAGAAACATACTAATGGAAATTCGCGGTATACACAATGAGAAAGTAACCCTATTCTACTATACATGGAATTATATTATTTCAAGAGAAAAATTTCTTCAGAAATTGTCCATGTACTGGAAAATCCTGACTCTCTCCTATCACACTTTGTATGAAATATGAGTCTTCTCCTGCCTTCTCCAGGATTATATATGGTCCTAACAAAAGAGCCTCAAACTTCCCATGCTTGTCTTTCTCCTGATTTCTTGCATCTCACATCAAGACCCAATCACCTATCTCAAATTTCCTATTTGTTGTTCTCTTGTCATACAATCTCTTCATTTGATTATGTAATTTAACATTTTGTTTCTGGGCCTCTATCATGATTTCATCAAGCTCTATTAATTGCACAAGTCTTTCTTGCATAGGATCAATGATATCAATCTCTTCCTATACTATGAATTTGTGAATAGGTAAGAGGTTATCCTGAGGAATTATAGCTTTCTTGCCATAAACTAACTCAAATGGAGATCTTCATGTAGACTTCTTCATTGTTATCCTATATGTCCAGATTGCCAGATTCAATTTAGAATCCCATGCTTTCTTATTTTGTCCTAACATCCTCTTAATAATCTTGAGAATATTTTTATTACTAGACTCAACCTGTCCATTACCTTGGGGATGATAGGGAGATGAATGAGATATCTTGATGCCATATTATCCACAAAAAGTGTTGAATTCTTCATATCTAAAACACATACCATTGTCTGTGAAGATTCTTGCAAGGACACCAAATCTGACAATGATATTTTCCATCAAGAATTTGATCACTACTTTACTAGTAGCTTGTTTGGTAGGGATTCCTTCTACCCATTTAGTTAGATATCTAGTGGCTACCAAGATCCATATGTGTCCTCCACTAGATTTATCACATATTTCCCATATGAAATCCAATCCCCATTGTTGAAACGGTTCTTCAACTTGCATTGGTCTTAATGGGAGTGTTCCTTGGTATTTCATTTTTCCTAAGAATCTTTGGCATGCTTCACACTTTCTAACATACTGATAGGAATCATTAAACACATGTGGCCAATAATACCATGTCCTTAGTAGTTCTGGCAAAAAAATGACCACCACACTCTCCACCATGCATTTCTTGCAAGATTTTGTCTTCCTGACATTCATCTAAACACAATAGTAATATTTCATCTCTGTTTTTCCAATACAAGTCACCATTAATGATCACATACTTGAATGATTTCAACTTCAAGGTCCTCTTTTGGTTATCAATCATATTGTCTGAACACTTCATATGTTTAAGATAATACACAACATATGTGTACCATACTGTGTGCCTGATACTAAAACTGGCTTCCTCAAGCCCCACTTCATTTACTTGAAATCCCTCAGAATCTGCTGCTACCATGAGTTTAGCTAATCCCTGACCCTTAATGACGTGAAATCTTGAGCTCAATGTTAAACTCCTAGATTTGATTGATCCATTTGCACCTTTTTCCTGTTACTTTTGTTTGTCTGAAAATATCTTTCACCGTCGCATTAGGAACATAAGTTGTGATCTCTGCCCCTACCAGGTATGGTATAAAGTGTTTTACTGCTCTTACCAGAGCATAGGACTATTTTTCATTTATATCATACTTGATCTCAAATGGGCTCAACGATTTGCTGAAGTATGCAATGGGTTGCTCATAACCGTTTTGGTTCTTCTGTAGTAATATTGTTGCTACCGTGCGACAAGAGGCAAAAGAGAATATCAAAAATGGTTTACTAAAATCTGGTGATATCAGTATTGATGCCTCAGATATTTCCCTTTTGATTACTACAAAGGAATCCAATGCTTCTACATCCCACTCTATCTTGGCTCCCTTCTTCAACATTTGCACTATAGGCTTTATAATATATGCAAAGTTTAGGATAAATCTCCTGACAAAGTTGACTTGTCCCAGGAATGACTGAATGGCTTTAACAGTTTTTGGAATGGGGACTTCATTGATTGCAACCACTCTTTCAGGATCAATTTTTACTCCCTCCTTGGATACTATGTGTCCTAAGAGATTTCCTTCCTCAACCCCAAAATGACATTTGTTTGGATTAAGAGAGATTCCATATTCTAAAGCTTTTCTGAATATCTTTTCAAGGTGATTGCAGTGATCTTCAGCCTTTTTTGAGTAAGCGGTCAGATCATCCTTATATACCACCATTATCACATCTATTGGCTCTACAAATGCCACTTTCATAGCTCTTTGGAAAGTTGCTCTAGCATTAGTTAGGCCAAATGGCATCCTTGCGTACACATAAGTACCCCATGGTGTTGTAAAGGTGTCTTGTATTGTTCAACCTCCCTGACTTTCACTTGGTTGTAACCTGAAAAATCCATCCATCATAGATAATATTTCACAACCTATTACCTTTTGCAACATGATATCCATATTTGGTAGTGGGTAATTATCTTTCAAAGATGATATATTCAAGTTCCTGAAGTCTACACAAAGTCTTATATCTCCATTCCTTTATTTGGCAGACACTGAGTTTGAAACCCAAGTGGAGTACCTACAAGGTTTGATTATCTCCATATCTTTCATTTTCATTACTTCTTCTTTCATTTTAGGTAGCAAGGTTGGATTTACGAGTCTCTATTTTTGTCTAAATGGCTTGGCATCAGGTTTAAGGGGTATTTCATGCTGGAAAAGATCTTCTCTATAAGCTTTGAGGTCATCATATGACCATGCAAACACATGCCTATATTTTTTGAGCAATATTATCAGTTGTTTCTTCATTTTAGGGGTTAATTTATTTCCAACAAACACATGCCTTGGTGACTCCTCATTTCCCAAGTTAACTTGTTCAACACCACTTTCTCTAGCTGCAGTCACTTTATTTTCTATTTCGTCCTGTGCATTGAAAGTTCTTTCTAATGCAACCAAACCTCTTGGTAGTTTGTTTGATTTCATCTGTATGATCTCCTGTCCAAACAAGGTTTCTTTCCCATCAGTCTTTTCCACAAATTCATTAAATTTAATAGTCTATGCCTGATAATGATCCACACACTGCAAGAAGTTTAGCAAGTCGGCATCATCTTGAAAAATATGCCAGTTGTACAGATTATCAGGGATAGAAGGTTTAACTTTTATCTCCACTTCTTATATCCCATTCAATGTCATATCTGTAGATAGGAATTTGGAATTCATCAAAGCAAATAGAAATTAGACTAGCTCAATCACAAAAACTAGATTGCAATGATAAGAAATCCTAAAAACATTCAATAGAGATATGAAGACAAGATAATCAAACCAAATGCAAACCATTACAAATGCAAATATCTCCTCCATAATTCTCCATTGTCCTTCTTTCTCCTTCAAATTACTTTGTTTGTGGATCTCACTTACAAATGCAAAGGCATAGTATGAAAGCAAGAGTGACAAGATGAAATGACAGTGTAAGGATATTAGAAGCGTGATTGATCCTCTGAAGATGTGATTAGATTGTCTGAAAATATGATTAGATCATCTGAAAATGTGATTCGATTTCTTGATTGAAGAAAATATTCCAATTTATAGACAAATTGGAGAGATGACAAGATTAGCATGAAGAGATTTGAAAGGAAATTTCAAATCAAGAATGACAAATATGACAAATTATGACAAAATTGACATTTTCTATGCAAGATTGATTGATTGACAAATTATGACAAAATTGACATGCAAGATTGATTGATTGACAAATTATGACAAAATTGACATGCAAGATTGATTGATTGACAAATTATGACAAAATTGAAATGTCATTCCCATGAAATTAGGGGAAATATTAGAAAAATTGAAGAAAATAGGAGAAATAGAAAATTAGGAATTAGGAGAAATTAGTAAATTGGAAAAATTGAGGAAAAAGATGAAATAGGAATTAGGTGAATTAATTAATAGGTTTTCATCCATTAATTAATTCATGAAAAAGACCTAGGACTAAATAAATAGATTTATTTAACCCACTAAGAAGAAGAAAATGATTAAATGATTGAATCATAAAACCCTAAAAATAAGAGGACAGAGAATTAGGTCAAGACAATAAGAAATTAATGTCGATTCGATCATGATTTTGATTGACAAAGGACCAATGTTGATAAATGATTGAGATTGATAAAGAGATCAAATTGATAGGCGCCAATTGACGAGGAACAATGACTAATTGATCAAAGTTGACATGAATGAAAAGGACAACGATCGATGACCAATCGATCGCAAAAATGACAAGATTGATCAGGACAAGGATCGATGACGAATCGATCGCAAAATGACAAGATTGACAAGAGGACAAGGATCAATGACGAATCGATCGCAAGATGACAAGATTGACAAGAGGACAAGGATCGATGACGAATCGATCACAAGATGACAAGATTGACAAGAACGAGCATCGATGACGAATCGATCGCAAGATGACAACATTGACAAGAGGACAAAACCCTAATTCTATCATCGATTAGGATTGACGATGTCCAAGATGAAATCAAATTGACAATGTCCAAAATATAACAAATGAGCACGCACATTGATGCGACAGGATAAGATCAACCAAAATCATGACTGAAGATTGTTATCGACAAGACCAAATTCGAAAGCGAGAAAAATGAGGAATGCAGAAGAAGGACTCGATGCTCGCAAATGATAAAGACCAAGTGCGCAACATAGAAGAAATGTTAATGAGATGCAAAAACCCTAAAATAAGGCAATGTGCAAATGTTAAAGTATGACTCCCCAAGCATTGACCATTTTTAGACGTCTACATTTTGCCCCTCTTTGAGACAATGCGATTCTAAGCATTGTTTCAAAGAACAATAATGAAGATGCCCCAAACAATAACAATGACATATGCATGCCCCCTCGAGGAATTGGCTGGAAAAATCCAGAAAAGAGGCTAATTGATCGATAAGAATGATAGAAGGCGATAGGTTCAAACGACTGACGGAAGAAATGTTAGTAAACAGAAATTAGACAGAGGACAGTTAGAGATGAAGGAAAACTTGCTTTCACAAATGCACAGAAGTAGGTAAGAACCTTTTTTTAATGTAGCAAAGTGGATGCAAAGCATCATGGCATGGAAGGCCAGAGCTGAAACGCAACCCCTTTTGCAAAAGACAGACACGTCGCACACAAGGAATGAGTGAATCATCCTAGGGTGCATACATCAAGGGTCGAGGTATGTGCGGTGTTCACAAAGCGAACATACTTATCATAGACACCCAATGATATAGTTGCCCCAGTTTGTGACAAACATTCCACAAACAACAAACACAACAAAAAAAGGAAAGGGACCATGAACCATCCCAGTCACTCTAAATCACTCAGTGACATCCTCGAGCAACATAGGAACATGATCGAAGCCAAAGATAAATCAGTAAAAAGATAAGACGCACAAATTCGACCAAGTCAAACAAACATTCTGATCATCATTGTCAAAAGTGGAACACAAGAATGATCATGATGTCTGGTTCCAAGGAATGCGGTACCCCGTCTAAGACAGGACACAGTCTGGTTTCGAGTATACCACACCCTGTATAAGACCCATGATAATAATGACAAGGACAAATGATATTGATGTTGATTGATTGATATGACAATTTTGATCAGTTTCAATGTCTGGTTTGATTGAAAAATTCATCTGTTAATGTGTGATTTCAGTAAAACGCAGTGTTGTAACATGTTATCTGTTTGTTGTCTACACAAATGTTTGATCGATTGTCGTTGGATGTATGCTCAGCAATCTGTCTATGCACAGAGGGTACCATTTATTGACAAAATGCAAAATGCCAAAGGAATTGTTTTTGGATTTTGATGTTTTGAAATTTTTTTGTTCATTTTTTTCAAGACTTTATGTGACTTTTTAGGGATTTTTTCAAGACATTATTTGATTTTTAGGGATTTTTTCAGGACATTATATGATTTTTAGGGATTTTTTTAGGACATTATTTGATTTTTAATTATTTCAGGATGCTTTTTTCGATGTTTTTGGATTATTTCAAGACATTTTTCAATTTTTTTTAGTATTTGTTTTTTCTTTTCAGGACATTTTTCAAATTTTTTTTATTATTTCAGGACATTATTTGATTTGAAAGCTCCAGTAATTGATCATGGCAAGGGACGTGCACCCAATGAACAGTTGAAAGACATATACAGCGACCAGGACCGAAACATATGCACAAGGACTGGAAACCTGAGTATGCAAGACAATGATGTTGACCAATCACAGGCCTAGAACAGAACATTGGGTCAGGGCAAGCATGATAAACCTGCGAGGGGAAAGTATAGCTAGGGGTCATGATAGATGGCGAAGCAATAATCTTTTACACATGGCGCCTGTTTGCCAGGTTTTCACCATGGTACTTGCCCAAAGCGCCTGTTTGCTAGGTTTTCACTAGAGGGCGAATTATTTTTCTTTACTTTTGTTCTTTTCAATTTTTTCACTTTTATTTGATTTTTCAATTTTTCACTTTTTTTGATTTTTTTGATTTTTCACTTTTTTTGATTTTTTTTTATTTTTTGAGCTTTTTTATTTTTTTGTATTTTTTCAGGATCATATTAAAGAACTACTGACAAAAGAACTATGCCCAGTACTTGCGAAGGTGCATGCTATTTACAGGATCTGACAAAGGTTCACCTTCTGGGGTTGCAAGCTTATATGCCCCCGAGCCATAGGCTACAGTAACTATGAAAGGCCCAACCCAATTAGGTTCAAACTTTCCTTTGATGATGTCAGTAGATTGTGCATTCTTCTTGTTCGCCTTGAGGACCAAATCTCCCACTTCAAAGTGTCACCCTTTGACCTTCTTATTATAAGAGCGACGGAGACGGTTTTGATATGCTTGCAAATGTGTCAGGGCTATCTGACGTTTCTCATCTAACATCTCAATCTGATGCAACCGAGAGACTCTGTGCATCTCATCATCAATCAAATGTTGCAGGGAAACATGCAAAGAGGGAATTTCCACTTCCAAGGGTAAAATGGCTTCTGCACCATACACCAAGGAATAGGGTGTTGCGCTAGTAGGTGTGCGGATAGAAGTGCGATAAGCCCATATTGTTGGATTCAACTGTACATGCCAATCTCGACTAGCATCATTGACGACCTTTTTCAGGATCTTAATGATGGTTTTATTTGATGCTTCGGCTTGACCATTACTTTGTGGATAGTAAGGACTGGAGAAATGGTGTTGGATGCGAAACTTTTCATAGAGTTCCTTGACATCTTTATTTTTAAATGGACGGCCATTATCTGTGACAATTGCAAGGGGAACCCCATATCTACATATGATATAATTTAGTAGAAACTTTGAAATTTGGACACTAGTGATATAGGTCATGGGGATAGCCTTGATCCATTTTGTAAAGTATTCTATGGCGGTGATGATGAATTTGTGTCCATTTGCAGATGTCGGGTGAATCTTGCCAATAAGATCCAATCCCCATTGAGAAAAGGGCCATGGAGATATGACAGAGTGAAGTTCTTGGGCTAGCGCATGAATGTAATTTCCATGGATTTGCCATTTGTAGCATTTCTTGACAAAATCATGAACATCCTTTTCCATAGTGGGCCAATAATACCCAGCATGAATCAACTTTTTAGCTAGACTCAGACCATTGAAATGGCCCCCACATATACCATCATGAACCTCGTGTAAAGTTGTTTGTGCCTTGTCAGAATCCAAACACCTGAGGAGGGTGTGGTCAAAGGAATGACGGTAAAGGGTGTATGCGATGATGACATATTTGGCTGTCTGGTGGATGAAGGCTCGACGTTGGTTAGAGGAAAGATTAGGTGGTAAGGTTTGGGATTTCAAATATTGATAGATGTCATTGTACCACGGGGAATTAGGACCAACAAGAACACACATCACATCTGCTGTCGGAATTTCAAAAGAAGGGATAAGCAACTATTCGACCAAAAATTCACATCTGTCCATATTGTGGGGCATATTTAACATGGAAGCAATAGTTGCCATAGCATCTGCTGACTTGTTTTGAATTCTTGGAACTTGACTGAAATGGATAGCCGTAAATTTTGTCTTGAAGAAATTCACCATATGCTTGTAGGGAATAAGCTTTTCATCTTTTGTTTCATAGTCATCATTCACTTGACGGATGACTAACTGGGAATCTCCATAGACTTGCAAATGTGTGATGTTCCAGTGGATCGCTACTCAGAGTCCTGTGACCAAAGCTTCATATTCTGCAATATTATTGGTGCAATGGAAAGTTATTCTATAGGATTTAGGAATAGCATCACCTTGAGGGGTGACAAACAATATACCTACTCCGGACCCGAATTTGGTATGGGATCCATCGAAATATAACTTCCATTCATTAGAAGATGTGAGAGCAAAGACTGATTCATCTGGAAAATCCATCAACATTGGATTATCATCATGAATAGGTGCCTCTGCAAGTTGATCCGCTATGATTTGTCCTTTTATTTCCTTTCTCTCAATGTACTCAATATCAAACTCACTCAGGACCATAACCCACTTTGCTAGGCGACCTGTCAAAGCTGCCCTGCTAAGCAAGTATTTCAAGGGATCAATTTTTGCAACTAACAATGTCTGATGATTTAACATATAGTGTCGAAGCTTTTGTGTTGCAAATACCACTACTAAACATGCCCGTTCAATAGTTGAATAATTCAGTTCATAGCCCACTAGTGTCCGACTGATATAATAAATAGCCTGGTCTTTGCCTTTCTCATCCTGTTGGGCTAAGAGAACTCTCAGTGCCGTTTCAGTTGTAGAAATATACAATATGAATGGCTTCCCTTCTATAGGAGGCATTAGAATAGGTGGCAACAACAGATAATCCTTGAGAGTTTGAAATGTTGATTGACATTGCTCAGTCCATTTAAAAGTGACACCTTTATCAATAAATGTTGGAAGGGATGACATTTGTCTGCCAATTGAGCTATAAACCGGTGGATTGACTGTAACTTTCCTTGCGAACTTCTTAATTGACGGAGATTGGAAGGAGGAGGCATATCCATTATTGCTTTAACTTTTTCGGGATCTACTTCAATGCCTCTATGAGAAATAATGTACCCTAATAATTTATCGGCTGTGACACCAAAGACACATTTCTTTGGGTTGAGTCTGAGCTTGTAGGTTTCCATTCGATCAAAGATGGGGCCAAGGATGGCTAGATGACTATCTCTTGTGACAGATTTGCATAATAGGTCATCAACATAGTCTTCCATCAAAGTATGCATAAAATCATGGAAAATTGTTGTCATAGCTCTTTGATATGTTGCTCCAGCATTTTTAAGACCAAAAGGCATCACATTCCAGCAGTAGATACCCCAAGCACATGTGAATGCAGTCTTATGTTGATCTTCAGGAGCAATACGAATTTGATTATATCTAGAAAAACTATCCATCAATGATAGCATCTCATATCCGGCAGTCATGTCAACTATGATGTCTATATTCAGCAATGGAAAATCATCTTTAGGGCATGCTTTATTAAGATCCCTAAAATCCATACAGATTCTGATGCCCCCAGTTACTTTGCTAACTGGTACCAAATTTGAAATCCAGTCTGCATAATCAATGGGTCTGATAAAGCCCACATCTAATAATTTTTTTAGTTCTACCTTGACCAAGAGAGCCACATGGGGATGCATCTTTCTGAGTTTCTGTTTGATAGGCTTGGCTTCTGATTTTAATGGCAAGTGATGAAGGACTAATTCTGGATCAAGGTCGGGCATATTTGCATAGGACCATGCAAAATTGATCTTCTTCTCAAGAAAGAAATTGACGAAATCTATATTTTCCTATTTTGATAGAGAAGCAGCGAAATGAATGACCTTAGGGTTGTCAGGTGTACCCAAATTTATCTCTTCGGTCATTTCCACAAGCAATGTTGATTTATCATGACTTGACGAGGGTATATCCAATCTTCCACCTTTAGGCACCTCAAAGAGGTTTTCACCCGCAGGTACGTCTTGTATTTTTACTTTTCTGTGGTCAGAGAATGCCTTACGGTTTTCACTCAAAAACTCATTCTTTTGATTTTTTACTATTTCTTTTTCATTTTTATGACTAGAAGATGGAGTTGACTCTCCAAAATATGTTGTAGAATCTAAATCAATAGCAAACCCTACCTTATGATCACCTTGTGGTATGCCTTCCCATAGTCCAAGGAATTCTACAATTGCTTCGTCATTTTGAAAGCAATCCAATTTGAGTGGTTCTTGTTGGTCCTGTTGGATAAGTTGTGGATAGACAAGGGGCATGTCATCATCGGTTTTAAGGAGAGAGAGGGTCGAGATGGTAAAGATGTAAACATCTGTGGTATCACTATCTGAACTGCTCATATCTGATTCGGAGCTTGGGTCCCAGAATGACTCTATCCAAGCGTTAGGACATGTCTTAGGTGGGCAAGTTATTTCATGTTTATCTTCCATGGGTAAATCATGAGGGTCAAGGAAAACATTGTCAAGGGCATAGGAGCTAGAAGAAAAGGAACTCCACTCCCATTCATTGGAATCAGTTTCAGGTCGGGTATCCTCAGGTGTCATTTCATCATCAGAGTCACACCCCTTTCTACACATTGTCACTTTGGTAGATGAGGGTCCAATTTGCAATGGTACAAAACCTAACCCTAAAGTTGGAGGTCGCATCTTGGGTATAATAGGTTCTAGTCTTCCTTTCTTGTCAGGGCCCAAGCCATTGCAGCCATCATATCCCTTTTTTTGCAGCATAGTAGACCCTTTGCCGTACCACTCCACCGGCAACCTGACAGGTGGTGTCTTAGTTGGATCCTTATAGAGCCAATCTATGACATCATCATCGAAAGTTTCTTTTTCAAGTTCACCCCATCTTGTAAATGTAGTGGGGGGCTGATATTTAATGACTATCTTAGGTTCCTTTTGCAACAAATGTGGTTTGCCATGTGATTTTGGAGATATTGGTAAATTCCCAATGAGGAATATTTGAGCCATTGAATACTCGTCACATCCTTGGTCCTGTATCTTCAATTTTCCTTTGACAACATCTAACAATTCATTAGGATCCACATAATTATGTGAGTGGGCCTCCCTATTGACTGGGACTTGTTGCTTCAGGGAATCCTTTAGATTAGCACAAAATTGAAATGGATTATGATCTCCTGGAATTGTTATCTCAGTCCCATTGTAAGGATATTTTAAACACTGATGATAAGTAGATGGAACTGCTTTCATTGCGTGGATCCATGGATGGCCAAGAATCATATTGTAAGGGAGATCAAGGTCTAGGACCTGCAGGAAAGTGTTTTTTGTCACTAGACCAACTCTGATAGGCAATGAAATTACCCCTTTAGATGGATGCTCAGCATCATCATATGCTTTGATTGTTATTCTTCTAGAAGAATCAATGTCATTTTTTGTATAACCAAGACCAATGACCACTCTCAAGGTACAGATGTTAAGACCTGCTCCGCCATCTATCAAGACTCATCAGATCTTGCAATTATGGACAAAGACTTCAAGATGTAAAGGATCATTATGAGGGAGCTTATTAGGAGAAATATCATTATCAGAAAAGGCGACATGTTGGGAAATAGCTAGATGTCCAATTCGGGCTTGAAACTGGTCAACATCAATGTATGTCAGGACAGTGGACTCAATTAAAGCTTTATCTAAGGCTGTGCGATGCCTAGGGGACATTTTCAACAACTCAAGAATTGATATTTGTGCAGGTGTCTTCCCTAGATGATCTAGGAGATTATATTGACTCGTAGGAGTTGATTTGGGAGGAATTGTAGGAGCTCCTTTCAGGACTATTTTGGATCGACGAGTGGTGACTGTGCAAGAAGGGTCTTGTCCCTTTACTCTTATGGTGGAAACATACTCATTTGACGCTCGAAAACAATTGATGACATTGTTATAACCAGTATTTGCATAATTAAGATTTGTTGTTTGGGTAGAGTTTGAAGAAGATGCTTTACCCTTATCATGATCAAGCAAAGGAGTTTTAAAAATTGTATGATCAGTGTTAGAGGTCGCGTTGGGCGAGTCTACCTCAATTACTCCTTGATCTAACAAGTCTTGAATCATATGTTTCAATTGAAAACACGATGCGGTTTTATGTCCTTTTGACCGATGGTATTCATAGTATGCATTATCATTCCACCAATGCGGCTTTACCAATGGTTCTTCCTTGATATCTGGTAACTTGATAAACTTTGCTTGTAGTAATTGTTTCATTACTGACTCAATAGGCTTTCCCAATGGCGTAAACTGTCGAGGAGGCCCATCCCTTGATCAGAAAGGTTTTCGTTGCTGGTTTTGTTGCCGACCTTGTTGTTGATTATATTGTTGAGTATATTGTTGGTATTGCAGTTGTTGAGTAACATTGCTTGTTGGTGTTTGATTTTGTTCCATAGCTGACATATTAGGAGCACTCAATTTCTTTATTGTGAACGTGGGTTGATTTGCATTCACTGCTCTTGCGTCAACAATTCCATCATTAGTGACATTCTTGTTTTTGTACCAAAATCTATTTCTGTCCCCTGAATTGTTTGTGTTGTCACTGTCTTTGTTGAGCTTACTGATTCCCTTAGCTACAAGAGCAGTTTCAATGTTCATCTCTTTCTTAATGATTTTCTCAATGGTATTGGGACTTTTCAATTTGAGTTCATACATCATTTCTCAGACCAAATTTTGAATAAATAAGTTCACTTGTTGTTCTTCAGGTATATCTAGGAAAGAACGACTATACAAGCTTCGCCATCATTGCAAGAAAGTCACTAATGGTTCACCTTGCTTTTGCTTGGTGTTGCATAAATCTGACATGGTCACTTCACTATCAATGTTGAATGTGAAGTGGGATATAAACTTTTGAGCCAATTCTGACCAAGTCTTTATATTCCCTGGCAAATGTGAATACAAATCCATGGCTTGTCCTATGAGACTTCATGTGAATAAGCGCATTAAATATGTTTCCTCATAACTCACTTCAGTACATGCTACAAAAAATGCTCGAATATGGTCTTTTGGATTGCCATTCCCTTTATATTTCTCAAAATTAGGTGCCTCAAAATGCTTAGGGAAGGGAGGCATGTACAAGCTCTTGTCAAATGGATTAGGACATAAATCTTGATCTGTGTACAATTTCTTTGTTCCTTTGGTTTCTAATGCGTCGACTTGTCATTGCAACTTCTCAAGCTATTGTGCAAATGTTTCAAGTATCAAAGATTTTGGAAGTTCATCATTCACTCTTGGGTGTACTCTTTGTCGATGCATCCTGCTCTCCATTGGCTGTTGATGCTCAGAAATTGTTGTCTTTGGTGTCTCTGGCATATAAAGTTCTTGATACAACTCTTGTTGTTGTGGTTGTGTCGTGCCTTGACATTGACCCTGTTGTTGTGCTTCTTGTGGTGGAATCATGATTGGTAGCCTTGGTTGATATTGCAATTGAGGGTGTTGTTGATATTGCACGGACATCAATTATGGTTGTGAAGTATGATAATTTGTTTGTCTTGGCACATATTGAGGCACATGTTGTTGTTCATGCTGACAAATCGGAATTTTCTGACTTTATGCCAATTGTTGTTGTCTTGATTTAAATCCCATCATTTGCAAAAAACTTTGTTTGGGAGGTTTTTGTTGTTTCTCCTTGAGATGGGGTATGGCACTCACATTTACTTGTTGTGTTGTTTTTCCAATCCACTGTGGTGGTTGCAAGTTTGAATTAACTTGTAATGGTGCAGAAGACACTGCAACATGTTGTTGAATGCGATATTGTTGTTGTTGTGCATTGCTTGTTTGCACATTCGATTGTGCCTTTTGTGTATTACTCAATTGTTGTAACATTTGTTGTTGGTGCAAACCACTATTTGTGGCTCTTTGTGTTGCCATTATCGAAGGATCTGTCACAATATTTTGCACAACAGATACTTGAGTATTTGGCAAATATATTGAACTTAATGGGACATAGGAACTTTGTTGCATTGTGGAATTGTTTTGGACATTGGTAAGATCAGGCATTCCAGTCGTAAAGCTTTCTTGCATCTTAGATTTTGATCCACTTGTAATTATTCAAGGAATCATTTCTTGTTGAGGGACAACTGTCAATATTTGTGTGGCCCTCATTTGATCTTGTGTTAAAGGTGTTGTATTAAATAATGGATTGTTTATTGTTTCAAATGATGAGTTTTGAGGAATAGTCACTGTCAACATTTTTGAAGCATGTTTACTCATCAAGGTGTGGTGAGTTTCTTGTTGCACATTTTCTTCATTTGGATGTGGAGAGAAACTTAACAGCTCACCGCCTTGTTGTTTTTGCACATTAATTTGCTCACTTGAGGAGGTCACATTACTCATCATGTCAAGATATTTTTGTGGGAACATATTAAAGACCTTGTTTAAGAATTTATCCATTTTGTTTTGTCAACTTTGGATCTTTAAGGAACATATCAACATCATCGGAAGCATCAGAATCTGATCAAGAATCTGGTAAAACATTTGGATTTATTTCTTGTATAACGCCTTGATCTACACCAAATCCTTGTGAAAGAATTTGTTCCTCATGTAATGTTTGAATTTCATGTTGCAGGTTCGGTTGATTCCAGTCGAAAGGTGCATTTTCTCTTGGTGTTGGTGGAACACTCCCATATCCCGGTTTCATGGGTACAAACACTGGTTCATATAATGGAGGTGGTCCAAGTTGAACCATTCCATATGGTGGTAATGATGTGTTTGACGAACCTTCAATTTGTAATGATTGACTAGGTTGAAACTGTGAGTTTGATACATTGTCAATGGGTTGATATGTTGGTTCGCCCATCTTCTTAGATTTTGACCTTGTTTCAACAGGCATGTCAATATGCAAATGCAATATTTTTTTGGGATTTTTTGATTTTAAAAGGATGATGTATGATATGCAACTAAATGTAACCTAAATAGATGAAAATGCAATCTATGGCAAGAATGCAACCTATGTTTTTGTTGTTTTTCAAGATTTGGACAAACTTTTTGAAATGCAAACCTAAAGACTCAACCTTAGGAAGTTGAAATGAAGCCAAGACCTTAAAGGAAAAAGGACCAAATGACAATAGGACAAGTTGACAATGTCTCACCTATATGCTTGGATACTAAGCTAGGTTTGACAAAAATGATATTAATAAAAGGATGAATTTTTAGACTAGGTCAAGACTCCTTAACAACAACTTAGGGCATTATCCAAAGTTTTGATTTTCCAAGTTTGACAAATCAAATTTTTGAGACTAAATGCAGGAAGGCAATGATTATGACAATGACTTAGGACATGAAAATTATCTAAGGATATGATCTGACAAGATGAAGCCAAGACAATATGACAATACAATAACAAGGTTATGCGAAGACCAATGACTTGGAATATGCAAAATGCAACCTAGGCAAGACCTAATTTTAGCATGACAAGGATAATGCAGGAATGTCACCTAAATGGAAATCGAGCTTAGATATGACAATGAAATGCAAACTTAAGGAAAATGATCTTGGACCTAAGTGCAAAATGAGGACGCTTGCAATGAAAAGGACTAAAATGAAAGGAGATGACAATATGCCTTAGGACCTAAATGGGACTATCCAAAACCTAGCCTAAAGTGACATGAAGTTTGAAACAAAGACATTCAATGTTTTGACAAGCCATTTTCAAATGTTGGATGAATACTTGGACAAATTTGGACCTTTGTTTGGATTGTGTTTTGAGTTGAATGTTGTTGATTTTGAAGATCCAAGTTGATTATGAGCACTTTTGAAAGTTTGTTTTTGATTTAACCTTTGACAATCACGGAAGACAAAATGTTTGTTTGACTTTGACTCAAGACAATCAAGCACATTTACAACAAATCCTATGGCTAGCAAGGACAATATCTGTTGAATCCTCTAACGAAATACAACACTTAGCCGGATAACTAGATGCTTGGTAGCACTGGCTCACCCTTACAGTGCACTCACTTCTCGGGCATACCAAGCTTCGAGCTCAAGGGACATCACTTCCCAAGAACTTGCTATCTCTAACTAACGAGTACATGAGAGGTGTCTTTAGCATGCACGTATCACAATGCCTAAGCCAACAGATAGAAGGATTTTGGCCTCTAAAAACAAGAGATTCTAGTAAGGGCATCCATTCAGGTGGGTATTGATCTGGCGAATAAATCGTCGCCATACCATTCCAGCACCCGTTGTCTACAACTTTCGTTGCATCCACAGTTATTTAGAGTGGTTCAAAAGAGCTTGGCTTTAGCCTATCACCACTTAGGGTCGTTCCCTCTCACCAATGCCTGTGCGAAGTGCCAGGCAAATCGGGAGGCAGGCCCAATTCTAAGGGTTAAAACATGCAATCAAACTAAAAGCAAACAAAGCATGCATGGTATTCATTAACCTTTAAGAAATTAAATGTGCAACTACTTTAAAAATCACATGCAAGATGTTTTAATAAAAGTCTTTGACCGCGTCCTGCATAAGATTTGTTAGTAGTTTCATTTTTAGTCTTCGTCACACGTAACGCCAAGGTGCTGCACAGAGAATTAGTACCAAAGAAAAACCAGAATATAAGAACAGAATGAAAACAAAGTAATTTGCAAGTAAAAACAGTAGTTTCACCTCTATTTCTGGCCTTACACAGGTGCAGAATGTCTCAACATAGGCACAGAATGCCTTGACACAGGCGCAAAATGCTTTGACATAGGCGTAGAAGTGTCCAAAAAGCTTCTGAGTCGCCCTGTTTCTTGATTTTTCACCTGCAAATCAGCTCGAAAGCACTCAAAAACATGGTTAAGTGGTTAGTTCACGTCAGGCTCACTAGAAAATGTAGATAGGAATTTAGAATTCATCAAAGCAAATAGAAATTAGACTAGCTCAATCACAAAAACTAGATTGCAATGATAAGAAATCCTAAAAACATTCAATAGAGATATGAAGAAAAGATAATCAAGCCAAATGCAAACCATTACAAATGCAAACATCTCCTCCATAGTTCTCCATTGTCCTTCTTTCTCCTTCAAATTACTTTGTTTGTGGATCTCACTTACAAATGCAAAGGCATAGTATGAAAGCAAGAGTGACAAGATGAAATGACAGTGTAAGGATACTAGAAGCGTGATTGATCCTTTGAAGATGTGATTAGATTGTTTGAAAATATAATTAGATCATATAAAAATATGATTCGATTTCTTGATTGAAGAAAATCATCCAATTTATAGACAAATTGGAGAGATGACAAGATTAGCATGAAGAGATTTGAAAGGAAATTTCAAATCAAGAATGACAAATATGACAAATTGTGACAAAATTGACATTTTCTATGCAAGATTGATTGATTGACAAATTATGACAAAATTGACATGCAAGATTGATTGATTGACAAATTATGACAAAATTGAAATGCCATTCCCATGAAATTAGGGGAAATATTAGAAAAATTGAAGAAAATAGGAGAAATAGAAAATTAGGAATTAGGAGAAATTAGTAAATTGGAAAAATTGAGGAAAAAGATGAAATAGGAATTAGGTGAATTAATTAATAGGTTTTCATCCATTAATTAATTCATGAAAAAGACCTAGGACTAAATAAATAGATTTATTTAACCCACTAAGAAGAAGAAAAGGATTAAATGATCAAATCATAAAACCCTAAAAATAAGAGGACAGGGAATTAGGTCAAGACAATAAGAAATTAATGTCGATTCGATCATGATTTTGATTGACAAAGGACCAATGTTGATAAATGATTGAGATTGATAAAGAGATCAAATTGATAGGCGCCAATTGACAACGAACAATGACTAATTGATTGAAATTGACATGATTGAAAATGACAACGATCGATGACGAATCGATCACAAAAATGACAAGTTTGATCATGACAAGGATTGATGACGAATCGATCGCAAAATGACAAGATTGACATGAGGACAAGGATCGATGACGAATCGATTGCAAGATGACAAGATTGACAAGAGGACAAGGATCAATGACAAATCGATCGCAAGATGACAAGATTGACAAGAATGAGGATCGATGACGAATCGATCGCAAGATGACAAGATTGACAAGAGGACAAAACCCTAATTCTATCATCGATTAGGATTGACGATGTCCAAAATGAAATTGAATTGACGATGTCCAAAATATGACAAATGAGCACGCACATTGATGCAACAGGATAAGATCGACCAAAATCATGACTGAAGATTGTTATCGACAAGACCAAATTCAAAAGCGAGAAAAATGAGGAATGCAGAAGGACTCGATGCTCGCAAATGATAAAGACCAAGTGCACAACATAGAAGAAATGTTAATGCGACGTAAAAACCCTAAAATAAGGCAATGCCCAAATGTTAAAGTATGACTCCGCAAGCGTTGACCATTTTTAGACATCTACAATATCATTTTCCTTTAGTGCAATATTTGCTAGGGAGTCAACCATTATGTTTTTTGACCTATCAACCCAATTTATCTGAAAGGCATCAAACAATTCAATGGTGTCCCACACTGCATTCCTATATTACTTCAGTCTAATGTGTTTAGAGGCATATCTTTCCTTAACTTGGGACACTATCAGTTCTAAGTCCCCAAATACACTAAGGATTTTAATTCCATGCTTAACTGCTAGGTTCAATCCTGTAATTAGAGCCTCATACTCAGTAATATTGTTGGTACATTCAAATATTAACTTGAAAGAATACTTAAATATTTCTCCACTTGGTGAAATGAATAGAATCCCAGCCCCACTTCCCTCTTTACTACATGAGCCATCAAAGTACGTGTGCCACACTTGATCATTAGTTTCTTTGATGCAAGACTAAATTAGAGACAAATCCTCAGTCTTTGGCTTTGTCAATTATACTTTAAAATTTTCCATGTTTGACTTAATAAAACATATCGGCTCAAGCGTTTCCACATCCTCAATGATATATGAGGAACAAGGCTCTCTTTCAATTCTCACTTCATGTCCATTTACTGGTATGGTTGCATATGACAAGTCTAACTGGACATGTCCCCCTATTAGGTTTGACCACTGTCTGGATAATAACATCCCATAATTAGGAGGGACATCTACCACCGTAATATTTGTTTTGTAGGATGCTTTAGGGCATGCTTCTAGTTTAAACTCTACATCTTTCATAACACCCACAACTAGAATAGATCTGTTATCCATAGCGTAACACTTGCCGAATGTTGTATCCACCCCCATTCCAAGCTCTTTCATGACTCCTACAGGCATAACATTTATTGTTGCTCCTAAATCAATCATGCAGTTTTTAATCATCTTATTATTGATCATTAGAGTCAGGTAAAAGGGATCTACTTGGGAAGGATTTTTTGTTATTGTCAACCCCAAATAAATGACTCGAGCTGGATCATGTTCACCATTATTGTCTTGACCACCCTACTTGTGTTCTTTCACTTTATCTCCTGAGACATTTGTGATCATCCTTAGAGTCTTCTCTCTATATTCTAGGAACTTCATCATCTCGAGAAATGGCACAAAGACCTTCATGTGTATCAAAACATTGGCATTGTCAAACAATGTGGCAACAGGTATTGGGGAAGTAGCTATCATATTCTCCCTCTCTCCCTTTTGCATTTTTGTTAGTTGAACCTCTTTCTCTTTGGTTTTTCCTGGGTCCTTATCTTGGATATTACTCATTCTATTTATTGGTTTAGATATTTTATTGACTTCTTTCATGAACATTCCAGAGGGTTTTCCCTTCTCGGGGTTTATGGTTCTGTTTCTGAGAGCATAGGTTCTTTTGGCTTGTTCCACTATAGCCGTCGTGATTCTTTCCCTTTCTTCTTTAGTGAGGACCCTGAGTTTGATTTCTTCTTCCTCATTTGAGAATATTTGTTGCATACAACATTGTTGATTGATCTGTCTAGAACTTACGTCACCATCCCCTTCTTCCTCAGATGAGTTATATTCTTTGAATGAAATAAAATTTATGGTGTGGTCATCTGTATACCATTCACATTCTTCTTCTTCTTCTTGTAGCTTCTTTTCCACAATACATTGGTAAGGAGAATGTGGCATGTCATAAGCAAAGCACCACAGGTTATCATCTAAACTTGATTAACAATTCTTTTTAGAGGATCTGGTGTTTGCATATTATCCTTTTGACTCTTCTCCACTGGTTTCCCATCCTTCCAGGCAGTGTTGTAAGGCATATCCTGTAGTCTGGGTCTATCATGATGGAAGAACTGTTGTTTTTCTGTTTTATTTACCTTCATAGATAAATCTTTTAGAACATTTAATACCTTGTCCAATTTATCTTCATCTTTAGTTTGCTTGGGAGCCTTTGGGTTGAACAACCTAGTATCTTCTCTCTTCCCAATTCTCCCAGTAGCTTTTCTATTGTTTTCTATAGTTATGGCAGCTTTCATAACTCCTTGAAGAGTTGTAGGGTTTTTTGTTTTGAGTTCATAATTTGTCTTGATGTCAAAGGCATTTATGTAGTACAAGATGCTTACCTCTGGGACTGGTTTTATCCTATTAGGAATTTTATTTATAACTCTGTTAAATATTCTATTGAAATTGACTACTGTCTCATTGGTTTCTTCTTTGATACTTATAATTTCATGTAGTGCAAACTCAGGGCTATTTTGATCTCCATACTGTTCAAGAAAAAGTCTCCTAAACTCTACAAGACTACTTATTGAAGCATCGGGTAATGTTCTAAACCAATCTCATGCATCTTCTATTAAAGACTGCTTGAATAACTTCATTTTAACATCTTCATATGGGAGGCAGAATATTCCAGGACTGTATCAAAAGCTTTGCAATGTGCCTCTCTTGTGAAAGGATTACTCCCAGTGAATTTTGGTACTGCAGTCCTGATTTCATTTAGGATGGGATGAGGATACACCATCATTCCTAAAAATTCAAATTGTCTAATATGCTCTGTATTCATCAATCCATATCCTCCCTGGAAGAAATTTCCATGGTTCTGACTCATGTTATTATAATGGGGAAATTGGTTTCGGGGTTGGAATTGAGTTTGATATGCAAAGTTGTTATAATAATTGTACGGATGTTCAAGAGGTAGATGGGTGTATGCATAATTACCATTCTTATTATCATATAAGGGGTTTCCAGTTATCTTATAGGTATTGTTCTTTACATTGGTTTCATCTTTATGATTTATTCCCTTGTCCGACCCTTGGGTTGCATGTTCACATCTTTCTTTATACTTATTTAGGTCATGATCAATATCATTTTCATTGATATTGATAACCAGCCTAGCACATAATTCCACACACTCCCTTGGTATTCTAGTATCATTTCATTTCAATAGCTACATCTAACATTTGTTTCGTCAAATCTGTAAAATGGTCTAGTGCATCCATCCTGCTTGAACTTGAGGAACTTGATGTATTTGCTCTTGAATTTGGGTGATGATTTTCAAAACCAGGAGGGAATTTTCCTTTCCATGCTTTATCTGTGGCTACTAAGTCCTCATTTCTTAGGCATGAAGGAATCGTATGGTTCTGTTTATTCTAAGCTGACTGTGAGTTATTTTCAGAGTAATATTGGTTATACCTCTCATTCATGAAATCATTCATGTGTTCCATTGGATTGTCTATCAGCTCTTTGTTTGGTTTTTTCTTGTTTCTTTTCTGAATAAAGTTCAATTGTATTATTGGATGGCCTTTGTTATTGACCTCCTCCCGTACATAAATCTTCTTCTCTTTACTTCAGAGTCGCCACCTCTCTCCAGAGAAGAAATTTGTTTATTTTTATATGAGTTCTTTCCCACAGCAGAGTCCTTTTAAATGAATACTCTCCCCAGCAGAATCACCTATCTGTTGGATCTCAAATCAACAGATTGGATAGGTTCTAAGGAAATGCCAACTCCCATGATCAAACCCTCCAATTTGACTTGGCCAACTTATAGAGTGAACCTGTTTGGTTACTAACTCTCTCACTTTAGGCACTGCAAGACCTAAGCGGGTATACCTATTCACTAGTGGCTTTTGATAACTAATGTTTTTTATAGCAGATTGATTATTTTGATCTAATTGACCCCTATCTTAGAATGGAAAAGGTTCTTGGAATAGATGTCTTTTAGATGAGTTTTAATATTGTTTTTATGGAAGTTATTCGATCTTTGTGCTTGAAATTCCTATATATGTACACTATTACTAACTAACTCTATACTACTTACTCAACTAATCCCTATTGCTTTAATGTAAAGGTGCATTCATATAATGATAATTATGGTTTATGCATGACCAATGCCTTCTTTGTTGTTTGGGCTACACAGTCTTATATTTCTATAGTACTTAATGTATGATTTGTGAGATAGTTTTTAAACCTACCCCCATTGGTAAATCTGTCAGTTACTATTTCTTATGAGATCTGAAAAGGCTCTCTTTGCTTCCTACATTTGAAGAGAAAACCCATCATGGAAGCTGTGATATCCCGGTCGCTGTCATGACCACACAACCATGCCAGGGTAGAAGAGATATCTTTGAGGTTGTCTTGCTTTAGGTCACTGTAGGACAAAGTGAACTTTGGAAGTCTAGCTGACAGGCTTCGATTGAGGGTACTTTGAAAGAAAGTCAAAGCATCTCTCCTGGTGCTCCAGAACTTCTCCATTGAGATTTCTGAGAAAACCTCTATTCCTTTGAAAATTGGGAAGCACATCATCTCCCTAATGGCTTCCGGAGATATGACCAACCTCAGGAGGGAGCTACTAACAGAGCATGAGGTGGGATCAAAAACCTCCACACAAGCTACTACGAGCTCAGGGCAATATGGGACTGCAAGAACCAAGGATTGGGGAGCACCACTATTCCAGAAATGCACCGCCACGGATTGAGGGTCAGTTCTATGATGCAGCATCCTCAAGCAAGCAGCCTCTCTGAGGTTCTTGGGTTGCTTATGGATCTCGGGTTCAAAAACATTTTCCAAAGAATCCAAAATGCGAGATGCATTATAGGTTGTCATTTTAGCCTTGGCCTTCATTTTTGGATACTCCTTCTTTGGAGGGATAGCATGCACAAAATAAGATAATTCTTTGAAAACATTAACCCAGAAACCTCTGGGAATGGCACTTGCGAAGGCGGCCTCAGAATCCATTATGGGCAGAAAGCTTCCCTTCTTTTTATTGGAGAAACTAAAGATGAGAGATAAAACCTTTCTCACCTTCTTTTTCTCTCACTTTTCAAAACAAAATAGACCAATAGGAGGGAAAAGCTTCAAGCCTTAAATGCATAACGCGCCTGGATTTTCGTGAAAGCCAAGTGCTGAATGGCAAGGTCCTGCTTACACGTGCACCAACTCAAATTGCTACTGCAATAAACCCCCGCGGATGAAGGGTGCCGTCATTCCCACTTCCCTAGAATACCTTTGGCTAATTCAACATTACTTAAGGGAAGTTCCTTAGGCAAATTTTTTCTTTGATTGAGAGGATTGGTTAGAAATAATAATCGCGCAGGCTGAAACAGTCTGGCAGAACTTAATATTTAAAGCGCGACATACCTGAATGTATGCATGGCTCTTTCCTCATATCCACCTCTCTCTTCGAGGTAACTGACAAGACCCTGGTATCCTAAAGACAATCACATTTGCATGACGCGAATTAATGGAGACATGACAAAAACATTGGAATTTGGGAAGGCATGAGCTCTGAGCATTGGACATCTTTCTGCCAAAATTCTGTTATAAGTATGTCTTTTCGGACATTCTTTTTACCATATTGCAAGCTTTAACAGCAGAGCTTCTGTAGAAATGGATACTCTTGTTAGGCTCGTCAGCAAGATGGTGCAAGTTGCTTTTTTGGGAAACATTTCCGACCAGAGGTTGCAGGGGATGACGCACAGGAAGAACCCTTTAATAATAGTCTTCGTTAAATGGATACTTGGAGAGCATTTTCTTCGTAACCTAGACCGATATCGAGTAAATACGGACATCTGCTCATGATTCATAGCCTCTCTACTGGATTGCGGTCAATCTGGGGTGCTAGCAATGCAGCTGACCCAGGCTCTCTTTTCCAAGGATTACTTGGGTGGACTGGAGAATGTAGTTGCATACTATATACCCTTCTGAGGGCTCCCTATGGCATCTGAATTGGAGTGGTTCATCACACTCAATGAGGAGGTGGCCTGGCATCCACTCATCAGTGGGCTGAAAACAATGACGTTGTCCTCTCATCGATATCGCGTCAAGCTTGCCGCAGAATTTCTTTTGCATGTCCATTTGATAATCCCAGTTCCAGAAGGCACGGATTGGTATACTAGATTCAGAGACTACATATTCCTGAGAATTTTAATGCCATATCAGCAACCAAACTTGGTTGTCATTTTCATGTCTGGGAAGCTCCAGAGCGCCTCTAACTCGGAGTGGTTGGGGGAAGAAGAAAACTCTGACGCTGATGAGGGAGAGACTGAAGAGAGCCGCTGAAGAGATGACGAACTGTCAACTTGGATTTGAACCAAAAAGATTGTAGAAAAAGGAGAGGCCAAGAGCCTACTCATTTTGTAACGAAAATATAAGAAGCTCTTAATATAATCGATTTTTGCTTGATTCTAACTGGAAATAAATAAGATAAATAGGCATTATATACATTATGAACATGATATACATTATATACCTTTAAAAGGGAAGGGAACCCTTAATGAAAAGGTTTGAGGTGGAAATTGTTAACCGAGATGGGGAGGGGGTCCCCATCCATGTCTTCTAACTTGAAAGCATTGAAACCTTTGCAACCTATAATGTGGAAAGGTCCCTCCCATAGGCAGTTGAACTTGGTGTGTTGACCAGGTTTCGCCATTCTCTCGTTATATTTCAATACGAGGTCTCCGAGGGCGAAAATCAGATTAGAACTCTTTTTACTGTCAAACCATCTTTTGACGACTTCCTATTTGTCTTGGGGAGCCATGAAAGTTGCTTCCCTTGCTTCTTCTAGCTCCATAATCTCTGCCAACCTTACGGCCATGGGGCTATTTTCAACAACTTCCATTGATTTGAGCAATTGAAATGTCGGGATCTCTAGTGAGATGGGAAAAGTGCATCTTTCCCGTATACCAGCTTGTGCGGGGATTTTTTTAGAATATGTTTGGGTGTTATGCGGTCTGCCCATAGTGCGCTTTTTAGGTGGTGGTGCCACTCCCTCTTGTATTCAGAACTCATCCTTTTGATAAGTTTGATCAGGTTTTTGTTAGTGGATTCAGTAAGTCCATTCCCTTGAGGATAGTAGTTAGAAGAGGTTTTGAGATAAATACCTCTGCTGAGGGCAAATTATGTAATTCGTGAGCCTGTGAATGCGCTCGCATTATCTGATATAACAGTTTTTGGGGGACCGTACCAGCACATCAGATCCTCTAGGAAATCCAGCACCTTGCTTTCCGATGAATTCCGTAAAGGAATGGCTTCAGACCATCTGGTAAAATAATCAGTAGCAGTCAGGATCCACTTATGTCTGACTGAACTTGGGGGTTGATCATTCCAATAAAATCAAGGCCCCATTGAGTGAAAGGCTCTTCCACTGACACGGACCTGAGTGGCATTGCATCTTTCTTACTTTTTCCTATGTAATATTGGCACTCTTTGCATCCCCTTACTAAATTGTGTATATCTTTGAACATGGACGACCAAAAATATCCAGCTTGGGTAATCTTGATAGCGGTTGTAGGTGCAGAGAAGTGGCCTCTTGAGGAGTCATAGTGAAACTCATGTAGGATTTTATCAACTTGGCTCCGGTCCACACAGCAAAGTAGAACTCCATCAAAATTCCTTTTGAAAAGTATTCCATTTATTAAGCGGAAACCGCTATTTTGGAGTCTATAGAATCTCTTCTTAGCTCGAGGAAGATTTTTCGAGAAAAATCCCAGTCTTCATACAATGCTTCCTTTTGTCAATCCAACTGTCACTGGGAGCATCTGGCACAAACATAATCATTTCCTCTATGGTCGCTTCATCATCATGGGGTTCACAGTCCTACACTATATATTCACACAAGCCTCTCCTGTGAACCAGATTTGTTGGCTTGATATCGACATCATATTCTAGAATCTTAGTGATCCAATTTGCCCTATTTTCAGTGATGTTGCCCTCCATTATGTATTCCCTTACTACCGTGATTTTATTACAGGCGATGAAATGCCTAAATTTCTTTAATCCTTTTATAGCGGCTAAGGCCTGCTTTTCGACAAAGTTGTATTGGGCCTCATAATCCTTAAGAGTTTTTGAATGGAAAGCTATGGGACGCTCTCCTCCCTTTTGGGCATCTTTTTGGGTTAGGACCATGGCGATGCTATGCTGACCAGAATAAACATACATTATGAAATCCTTAGACATGTCTGGGTTAGACAATACGGGAGTGGAACAGATAGCATTTTTTATTTCATCAAAATCTTTTTTCGCTTCAACAGTCCATTTGAAATGTATGTCTTTTTTTAGCATGAGAGTGATGGGTCTTATTATTCGAGGAAAGTCAGAGATGAAACGACTAACAAAGTTGACCTTCCCTACAAAAGATTGGACTCCCTTTTTGTTGACCGAAAGGGGAAGGTCTTTAATAGCTTTGACCCGGTCTGGATCAATGGAGACACCCTCTTTTGAAACTATATGCCCAAGCAATTTTCCTTGAGGAACCCCAAAGATATATTTTTGGGGGTTTAAGGAGATCCCAAATTCAAGATATTTTTGGAGGACTAACTCAAGATGATCAAAATGATCCTCTCGGTGTTTGGAAAACACAGTCAGGTCATCTAAGTATATTAAGATGATCTTATTAATTAGCTCTTTGAAGGCTAAATCCATGGCCCTTTGAAATGTTGCTCCAACATTTGACAACCTGAAAGGCATCTTTTGATATGAAAACGTTCCCCACTTAGTAGTGAATGTCGTCTTGTGTTGGTCCTCCGCTTTCACACTTACCTGGTTATATCCTGAGAAACCGTCAAGCATTCAGAATATTTTTGATCTGGCCATTGTACTCAGTAATTGTTCCATGGATGGTAGGGGATAGTGGTCTTTGAGCAACGCTCAATTTAGATCTCGGAAGTCCACACAGAGCTGGATATCTCCATTTTTCTTCCTAACAGGAACCAAATTTGACACCCATGTACTGTGCTTTATGGGGTAAATAATCCTTGATTCGATCAGCTTTTTCAACTCTTAAGCCATGAGGGATTCAATTTTTGGGTTAACTGGTCTTTACTTCTGTTGGGATGGCTTAGCCTCATTTGTGAGCTCGATGGTATGCTGGATGATGTTAGGATCGTAACCCCTTAAATCTTCATAAGACCAAGCCATGACACCTTCATATTCATCACAGTATCGGGCCAACTTCTTTCTGTCTTCGGAGGAAACACCTTTTCCTACCTTGAGAATTCTCCCGCTGCCAGCTAACATCTTGGCATAATCTTCTTTATTTGTTGTGAGCTTTTGCTTATCCTTTTTAGCATCCTCATGGTCAAATAGGTTCTCTAAGGTGATCAAACCATTAGGGAGCTTATTTGACTTTAACTAAACGACCTGATTCTCGTAAGCTTCTTTTATCTTAGGCTGCAGTTGGTCAGCAAATTCTCCCGAGCTTTGGATGAATAAAGCAATATGCTCATCACTTTCGAACACTTTCCAACATGTATCACTATCGGGAATAGCCGGGCGAACCACCATGCTAACTTCTTGGGAGTTGGTTAGGAAGTTCGTAGCAGGATCAAAGTGTGCTCCTATGGTGGCCATTTGATCTACTATGGTATTTAGTTTCCGAGGAATGCTTATGATATTGAAAGAATCGAAGCTTTCTATTAGATCCCACACTCTGGTGTGGTAAGACCTCATGCGGGCATGCTTAGCACTGGATATCCCTCAAACTTGATGAACCACTAGCTCAAAATCGCCTAGGACTTTCAATTTTTTAATGCCCATCTTCTCTGCCATGTTCAAACCTTGAATCAGTCCTTCATACTTTGCTTTAATATTTGAGCAGGCAAACTGCAACTAAAAAGGCTCTAGGATTTGATCACCCAAAAGGGGGAGTGAGACAAACTCTTTCTCCGGAGCCCATTTTGTATTTAGCGCCATTGAAGTGTAGGGTCCATAGTGCCGAAGACAACTGATCTTCAGAGAACAAATCCTTAGTGAGCTTTGGGATGATCTAATTTTCTTCAAAAATGCAATAGGTACCCAGGTCGGTGGCATGGTAATTAGAGAAGGGGTCTGAATCTATGAACTCATTCAGGAAAGATTATTGCTCGGGCGGAATCTCTCCTGTTACGTCTTTTTCTTCTAAAAGCTCTCCCACCTTTCGTTCATCATTGGATATAGAGGTGTGGGTAGGCTCAAAATTAATCAAGGCTTGGTCAGCTATGTGCTCAGTGCGAAGGGGTTCTGAAAGGATTTTCATCTTAGCGCCATGTCGGGTGCGGAGGATAAGATGGGACCAATCTAGGGACATAAAGCCACCTATTTTAGCAATAAAATCTTGAGAAAGATAGAGTCCAAAGACAGGGGGGATATCGATGACTACTACTTCTTGGGACACTGTCACACTTCGACATGCAAATAATGTTAGGGGGAGGCTTTTGATGAGACCTACCGTCTGAACCCTATTCCCATCGAGCTGCATGACTCCTTTATTCAAAGGATCATACCTAATGTTTAATACCTCGACAATTTGCTTAGGCATGACAGTAGTGCTAGCCTCGGAATCTATCATGGAGTTATGCAAAAGTTTATCTCCAACTATGAGGGTAAGGTAGAAAGGATTTGGCTTAGGCTTACCTTCTCCTTGGGTAGCAGGGGGTGAGCTTTCATTTGTCAATACGGTCGGAGAGCATGCTTTACCTACTGCTAGTTGGGGACCCGTTCTGTCAGTCTAAAGGGATTGTGAAGCTACCGCACTTGCATCCTTTTGGTTGCGAGACAATGCCTCTCTTAGTCTGCTCTTTTGCTCTGGGATACTCAGGAGATCCCACAAAGAGGCATGAGTCGGGGCTTTCTTCAACTATTCAACTACATCCAACACTTGAGGCATGAGAACCTTCGGCTCTTTCGGCTTATAAGGGATGAACTCTTTCCTTGGATGGGAAGAATTGATGACTGGTGATTCTGAAGGCCTGTCCACAGGCACTGATCTCATATTGTCAGAGTATTCCCCGGTCAAACACCTTTTAGAGTGAAGATTGTAATTTGAGTGCACAAGAGGGGCTCCATCCTTTGGGGTGATTACGCCATTGGTCAGTACAATGTCCTCTTCTTCCATCCATGAAAAAAGCGCATGGTTAGGGGTGATCTCCGCTTCTTGTTGTAATGACATCCCTTGCATCTGAGCGATAAAAGCTACATTGTCCATACCCGAAGATGTATATGTAGATTCATCTGGTGTCATGCCTGGGTTCCTTTGTTCTACAACCTTCTACTGCAAATTCCTTCTTGGGAAATTCCTTGGAGTATGAGCATTGTTGTACGGGAAACACCAAGAGTTGGTGTCATCTGCCAAGTTATTTTGACCTACTGTCAGTTCTCTACCAGTGGTTGGGTAGATAGCCTACAACGGATTAGGGACTTGGACTATTTGGCCATTCGGCGGAAGAGGTTTCTCAGCATGATGATTCGTATGTTGGTACAGAGGTCAGTTCCCTTGGAAATTTTTTTGAAAAGGGGGTTTGGTGGGCGAGACCTAGGCTCTTTTTAGGTTGACAATTTCATTGGAGAAGGATCTCAGGAGATTTTTCATATCACTAACTTCAGTAGCCAAAGAAGCGGTTTATGGAGTAGGGAACAAGTACTTAGACTGCGGAGCAGATGTACTGGGAGCGGCCTCTTCCATGGCTTGGGTAGATATTTAGGGAATACTGGCATTATAGGGCAAGGGGCTAGCTTTCCAGCATCAATCAGGTTATTTTTTAGCTTGGACTGCTATATCAAATGCTTGCAGAAGAGTATTACCTCCTAAAGATTGAATCATCACTGATATGTCAGAATTGAAAGCTTTTAGATAAAATACAAAAGCCATATCTACCGGAGGACGACCAGACAACGGTATCCTCTGCCAGGTTCGTTGAAACCTCAGATTAAAATTGGTTAATGCTTCAATCAGAGCTCTCTTGATTGTAATGAGTTGGTGCATTAAGGATGATCTGTCAGCTTTATCCAAGAATCTCTTAAAGAAACGATCTCCCAGCTGATCCCAATCTCCTATAGTGTTGGAGCCTAAGGATCTAAACCAGTCCAAGGCTTTTCCTTTGAAAGATGCTATGAGCAATCTCAGAGCTACATTCTGCTCGGTGATACCATGGACAGTGTAGACAGTAGCTACATCTTGCAAATGCTCTCCAGGGGTTTTATGACATTCTCCTATGAATTTGGGAACGGCCTTAAGTGCGGCTGCAAGGATGGCTCCCCAAACCATGGGTGGAACTAGGGGAATGAGGCGGCTACCATTATCCCAAGTCACAAAATTTTAGGGGGGAACTTGTGCCATCGCAGCGTGTATGATTGTGGGAAAACCCTGAGAGGATGAAACTGTGGTTGAATGGACAGTCACCAATGGAGGAAAAAGAAGGTGAGGGTTTAAAGTTGTCTGACTCCTGGTAACATGCCTCTGACTTCTAATCAGGTGATTGTGGGTTTGAGTCCCACCAGGCGTGCCAGAAAAAGAACTATTGACTCTAAATTTTACCTTGGAAACGAACAACCTTATGGGAAATTCAGTGGCGGGGGACCTATTACACGGGTTCCACTGAATAACCTCTAGGATTGAGAAGCCGACTCTTCCTTATGGGTTAGGGGAGAAAAGGGGGAAAGAAAGAAACATTAAGAACAGTAAATCTAGGCTATTGGGGCGATACGCCAGAGCTTTTAAAAGACATGAGCATACAAAATCCAAAAACATCTAACTTTCATAAGCCGATTCAACAATCTACAAGTCTGGATCAGGAACATAACTAAGATACAATTAAATTTATTTGCGACATAATGAAATACTCATCATGCATTTACCAAATAACAAGTGTGAAACATAGCTTAATCAAAAAAATCTTAGATAGATATATTCCCAAAGTTATTGGAATTTTAATAGAACAACACAGAAAAGACCATCAAAGCATACTGAAAGAAGTATCATAAAGGCCGCGGGAACAATTTGAATAACCCTCTTCAGACAAACAATAATAGTTTTAGAGGCTAAAATCTCTACTTAGTAAACTTAATTGTTCTTTCAAAAGTTCTGAACCCCTAGCAACAGGGAAAAAACCAGCATAAATAGAGCACTCAGCTCCTAAAAATAGCTCCCAAAACACGCCAAAAAGGCATAACCTCCCTGAATAGAAAAAACATGTCGTGTCACTCTAAAGATCACACCTAGCAAAACGGCCCCTGGAATTCCACTTCTCACCTACAACGGATTTCATACTGCCACGAACCGAAAAGATTTTATTAACCACGGACAGGCTGTTAAAAACTACAGAAATGCGGGTAACCGCTTGCTTACTACACTAAAAGGTGGGCCCCAAAAAGGAAACCAATCAGCACGCCTTTCCATTTGTAACTAGCGTGCTACTCCAAAAACTGGATGCCAAATACGGACCGAGGGAGTAATGTCATGCCGACAATTGTCCTACGCCCCCTACGCTGCTGGAAAACTAAAGAGGCAAACCAAACTAGGGAACCCAGCGGCAAACTTTAGACCGAGGGGTTTTAATGTGAACATTACTAACTAACTCTATACTTATTACCCAATTAATCCCTATTGCTTTAATGTAAAGGTGCGTTCATATAATGATAATTATGGTTTATGGATGACCAGTGCCTTCTTTGTTGTTTGGGCTACAGAGTTATATTCTCTAGGACTTAATGTATGATTTGTGAGATAACTTTTAAACCTACCCCCTTTGGTAAATCTATCAGTTATTGTTTCTTATGAGATCTGCTAAATGTTTATATTATAAACCGCCTGGATGAATTTAACCCTAACCTTAAGGGACCATTCAAGGAAGAACTACAAGGAACAATTACAATGCACGAGTAGATCTTTTTAATCCAAATTTATAACATAGGAACATAGACTTCACTGTAAGAATACGAATAACCTTATCTCCTTTAGATAATATCACAAACAACTGCCTATAGAAAATGAGATAATCCACATCACATATGCAGAAGAAAATGACTAATTCTATTAAAAACTTCAAAATGGTACAATAGTATGTCAGAGGCTATAGTCTTTGTCTAGTATCAAATATTCTAATCCTCCTTCTTTTACAAAATTTTCTCATATAAATAAGCGAGCAACACCTATTATGTGAGAAGTTATGTCCCTTCATCATTACAACCTGCAAATAATTGCTCAACAAAGTGAAAGATAAAGAGATTAAGCATGCCAAGATAATTACTATAACTATCATTCCTTAGCATCTAATGGCCACAGAGGCATTTATTTGAATTTATGATGAAGTGACTTCATTAAGATTTGTATTGATCCTTGCGGTAGAATTTGATCAATTGTCTAGTAGCACTTCATATTGTTTTGAATTTTCCACCGACGCCTATTTAACATTACACCTGTGCTGCACTTCGATGAAATCATATGTCTCGGTGGCTTTACCTTATGTTTTCCCGAAACACCATACTCCATCGACATCATTCTTTACTTCAGTGAAATTGACATCATCGCTGGCACGTCTCTTGGTCTCATCGATATCTTTACTTCATCGAAACCTTTCTATAAGTGTTTGTATCGGTGTAATGTTTTATCAATTCATCGAAATCTTGCTTTTCGATGAAAATCCTTTCATCGCTAAGTCCCTCCATCGTCTTATCAATGTTAGAGTTCCATCGAAATAGTTCTTCATTATCCAACCTTTGTACTAGCATCGATGAAATTTCCTCTTTCGGTAAAGGAAAAGTACTCTCCTTCGATTCTTTATGTCGGCCGATAACAAGTCATCGATGGAAATCTCTCGTGTTTCATCAATGAGAAAGCTATCTTTGGTCAACATCTTTTGTGCCTCTTCGATACGCTCTTTTCCTCGAAATAGCTTCGTCGATAAAATATTTGTTGGTTCCTTCGATATTACTCTTTCGGCCAAACTTCCTCCCTTGGTGAGTTGTTCACATGTCTCATTGATATTGTAGTTTCATCGAAACTCTTTATTTTATCAGTGGGACCACTTCTGATCTCCTTGATGTACTTTATGTCGATGGAACTAATGTTTTTGGTGAATCCCTTTGGAGATCCATCGCGGCCAGGGTTTGTTCGATAAGTTATTTTATCAATAGGATAATGGTAGGCTTCTTCAATAGAGTCATTTCGGTCAGACTGGGCGTTTCGGTGAAGGATTAGTATGTATATCCGATGGCCTTGGTTTGAGCGATAATTTTTAGGATTCTAATGTCGATAGAAATGCCAAGGGTTCTATCAAAATTCTTAAGAGTATGCTTGATTCCATTTTTTTCAAGAAAACTTTTGTAGCTTCTAATGAAATCATGGGATTTCATTGATTTAAATTCAATGCTCAACAACACCATAGGGAAATTTTATTCCTAAATCTTACCGAGTGACATTTACTTGTACCAATAATATTACGAAATATGAAGCCTTGACCACCAAATTGAAAATAGTTATGTAATAGAACATTCAAGACCTTCATGTCTATGATGACTCACAATTAATTATAAAGCAAGTTAATAATGAGTATCTTACAAAGGATGAAAAAATTATCCCATATAAGAGAATGGTTGATGATTTCAAGATGTATTTTTCCTCCATATGTAGACACATAAAATTTGTCATTTTGATCCCGGGTGGATCGACTTCATTTTCATGCATCAATCCATCTATTATTCTTCATTATCCATTAAATATTATTATTTATCCATCATTAATTCATTAATATTATTATATATCATCAATAATATATATATTATCATGTATCCATTAAAAATATTATTATTATCTCATATTCCATTTATCATTTAATAATATTATTACTTATCCATTTTCACAAATATATGCATAAGCATTTGCATTGCTCATTAATGGTTTCTCATCTACCCATTTTCATTCACCTCATGCATGTGGGATTAAAACTTTCAAGCCCTATTCTTTATCCCACATTCATCCCATAATCTAGATTCACCCAAGGATGCCTATTTAAGCAGAGCCCCTCTCCCATTTTGGGATCCACGACTTTGCATTCAAAATATATTGTCTTGGCATTTTGAGCATCCATTCATTGTTCACTAGTAGAAACATGGCAAATAAATGACTACGTGACCAAAATTTTTAGTCATGACAAAATTTTAGTCATTTTTTAAAACAAAGCTATAAATGACTAAACGAATGACTAATTTGGTCATCGAGTGAGATCATACTGGCTCTTCTCTTAAAGAAATTAGGTACTTGTGGAAATGATATAAAAAATTGATCCTAATATTTTTGTTTGTAAATTATTTATTATTTAAATATTATTTTTATTTATAACTAATAAATTATTTTATTAGAAGATGTATTATATTATATTTTTTATTTCTATTAAAAATATAATAAGAATAAAAGTATAACAATTTCACTTGGATTAAAAATAATTTTTGAAGACAAAATAAATATTTTACCTTAAATTATTCTTTATATTATCTTAAATTAAAAATTAAAAATATTCTAATTGTATATGTGTGTGTGTGTGTGTGTATACATCTTACTATTTATCAAAATTGCATTACATTTTTTTATTGCAGATTACCCCTTTTTTATTGTCACCCATTTTTCATCTATCTAGATTAAAAATAGGCTATATAGATTTCAAGGTCATGATTTAAATTTTAAAAGGTTTTGAATTATTTAAAGAATAAATAAATAAATTACCTCCAAAGCCTAAGACCATAATGTCAAGTAAATGATGTCAATAGAGGCTAATTTGTTTCCAAAAAAAAAATGACTCCTGCCAAGGAAAAAATTAGCGGGAAATCAAAATTTCGATCGACCGAAGTAAAAGGAGCTATGGAAACCATACCAATGGATGGAATGTTGTAATCAAAACTTTGTTGTGGAAAAAATAGGAAAGTAGAAAGTGGTCTTTATCTACACTCTGCAGACTGTGCACGATAGAAGAAGACCAAAGGAAGACATTGACAAACACAGGTACTGTACATTTTTGTGTTTTTGAATTATAAAACTTTGAATAAAATTTTGTATCTTTTGCTTGTATGCAATATGAAATTTTTGTATTAGATAAAATACCCACCTAGAGAGGATATTTATCATTGGCACACCCTCCTATATCAATTGGGTTCCCTCGAATTCAATCTATGTAGCAAGGAGTCAAGGTCTTTGGAGAGAGGAATCGGGGAAGGATCTTTGAATCCACCCACCCCTATCCATAGTCGATAGTACGGCAACAACAAACCCCAAAAATAATACCACCATAAATAATAGTAATTGCTCATTTATGTTTTCTCTTTATCTAACCATGACATGAAATAGCTATATGGCCATGAATGCTCTTATTATTGACAAGAAGAACCATTATATCTACAATTTATGAAGGCTCTATTTCTATGTGTTAGAATATCCTTTGAGCCATTGTCTTGGTATGTACATGACTCTTTATGTAAATATCAAACTCTTACTTAATTCTAGAAACTTCAGTGTGCTGGTCTCTTTGGGTTTGACAGTGCTGCTCTTTAAGGTTGAGAATCCCTTGTGACTTTGCACTGTTATTTTGTGTCTTGATTGCAAATAGTTGTCCTTTTCTATTGTCATTTTGGCTTCACGACTGTAAGATTACTAAGAGTCCTTTTTCCTGATGACTATTGCAATCTTTGTTTTTCTGGCATTGTTGCTCAATCTTGCTCTAAATTGTTCTAGTCTACCCTTCAAACAAAGAGACCTTACTAAAACATTTGTATAAAAAATCAATAGACAGTCTTTGTTGTTTACAACTGTTCAATAACAGTGATTGACTACTTTTATCTCGTAACCCTTTTAGACTTGTAAATAAATATACCATTACTACCATGATTATATTGCTTGTCCCTCTTGAGCAATCATCTTAACTGCCCCTGTATGCACTGCAATAGATATCTCTTTTATGCCTTTATCTATTTTGCTCTTTAGTTGTGATGTCCATTGTAAATGTTGATGGGGCTTCAAATTTCCAAATAATTTCAAGAACCCTACTATTAAAAATGGTGGTCACTTCATGGAAATGACACATAATTGATGATTAATGATTTGAACAACTAGAGTAAAGGAGGATATGAATAAATTTATTCCAATGGCCCCCATGAAAGACTAGTGTTTTTTATTTGTAGAAAAGATGATATGAACAGACAATTAAAATGAATGAAACATGAAAATATAAGAAATTACCCATTTCAGAAAATCAAGTTTTCAAGCTCCAGTAAAAATATTAGATCTATACAATGTATTTTTGGTTGTAGACCATACAAAAGACTGTAAGAAGGCTGAAAAGCCTATTATTTCAACCTGCATGAAAGAAGATGTCGACTTGGAATGAAAATGTATGCAAATATCAAATCTGATGAAGACATATTTTAGAAGTGGATTTTTCCTACCACCACAAAAAATTTCAGATTCGTATCTAAAGTTTAAGGCTGTCGACCAAACAAAAACCCTAAAGATAGCTTAAAGCAAGGTTATTGAATAGCTAGTTTGCATATTAATTTCAAAGGGTTTTGTTAATTTTAATGTAAAATGGTGACTTTTCACCCCAAAAGGGGTATGGTGCCCATTCAACCACATATATAAGTGGTTAAAAAATGTAGATATGAGGGGGAGAGTGAGAGAAAAATATAGGAGAGAATCTAGATAATATTGTACTATTTTGAACCTTTTGATACAATCAGTTGTTTTCCTTCACATATGTGATGTGAGTTATTTCATTTTCTGTAAGCAGTTGTTTGTGATATTATCTAAAGGATATAAGGTTATTCGTATTCTTACAGTGAATTTTATGTTTCTATGTTATAAACTTGGATTAATAGGATCTACTTGTGAATTGTAATTGTTCCTTGTAGTTCTTCCTTGGATGGTCCTTTAAGGTTAAGGTTAAATTCAGTCAAGCGGTTTATGATATAAACATTTAGCAAATCTCATAAGAAATAGTAACTGACAGATTTACCAAAGGGGGGTAGGTTTAAAAGTTGTCTCACAAATCATACATTAAGTCCTAGAGAAATATAAGACTCTATAGCCCAAATAACAGGAAAGACACTGGTCATTCACAAATCACAACCTTTACCACATTAATTACTTTTACATTAAAGCAATAGGACTAGTTGAGTAGGACACATAAAACCAGTTAGCAATAGTATACATACTTATAAATTTCAAGTACAAAGATTGAATAGCTTCCACAGCAACAATCTTGAACTCGTCTAAAAGCCACCCATCTTAGAAACCTATGCCATTCTGAGATAGGAGGAAGTTAGATTAAGATAAACAATCTATTATAAAAAGCATTAGTCATAGAAAGCCACTAGTGAATAGGTATACCCGCCTAGGTCTTGTAGAGCCTGAAGTGAGGGAGTTAGTAACCACATAGGTTCACTCTATAAGTTGGCCAAGTCAATTGGAGGGCTTGATCATAGGAGTTGGCATTTCCTTAGAACCTATCCAATCTAATCCTTATAGGGACAACAAGGACGAATTTATTAATATCTTATCTGATTGCTCTTGGTACAACTTATTCAATGAGGAGAACATTGAGAAGTTGGGTGTGCTTATCGTCAACTTGCACAAGAAAAGAAATGAGTTACTGAAGTTGGTTTAATTTGGCAGGTTGTCCCATAGGCTATTTTTTAGCCTCTTGGATGTTAAAAATTATCTTACCTTATCTTATCTTTATCATATCAGAGAAAGGAGGGTGAATCGAATGAAAATATAATTAAATTGGCTTTATAAAGAAATTTGAATTTTGTCAGTTTATGATAAATCTTCTTTGAGAAGTTTAGGATAAATATTCTGTTAATAGGGTATGTCATTCGTAGATGAGTTAGTTTTTGAATCCGCAAATCTTTATTTATCCTATTTTAATGTCATCTTTCTGTTGTGACAAAGATATTTTAAGTATAATAACTAGCACTTGCACCAAATAAAGTGCAATGGTTACGTCAATAGTAAGATACATAAAATGTGATTTCAATCTTGTTTAAATTTATGTATTAAACAAAACTTTCATGATTATGTTGTATTTGAATTTCTTTGCATCAAAGTATAAATCATTATTGTGTGATCATTGAATATCACCAGTTACTTGAATGTGTCATCTTTGGATTATTTTTTATGTTTTTTATTCTCATGGATAGGTATTTAGGCACTTGCATGGGTGATAAATCTTGTTTGGATAGGACCTGGAGAATTTTGAAAAGGCGGGAAAGGAAATTGGAGTTTTCTGCAACAAATTTGAAGTCAGTGAGGCCCTCTGCAACAAATTCAGAGGTAATTTGAAACCCTCAATGCTGAAAGTAAGCTGATACGAAACACACACATATTCCATTCTTAGTAGGTAAACTTCAAATGAATGTAAGATAGATCTAAAAACAATGACTCATTGTATCCTCTTCTTTCTATTACTGTCCCTATTAAAAGGGACCACTTTCAACAATGTTTTGACATCTCCATTTTCAATTTTTTTTTCTTGGAATTAGAAACTAAATTAATACTAGAATGCAGAATATTACAGATGGATCAATGTCGAAGGTTGACTAAGGAGAAATATCATGCACATGATGAAAGAGTAGTTAATGAGGGGAGCCTGGACAAATATCCGTGTCCATGTAATGATTGTCTTGGTGGAAAGGTGAAAAAAAGAAATGTGATTTATCGACATATGATAAGTTGTGGGCATAATGGTATAAGCCCTTGGGATTACAAATATTATGAAGATATGATAGAATTGCAGACTGTGAGAGATGAAAAGGCAGCAAACATAGACGAAGTGGCAACAAACATAGATGAAGTGGCACCGAACATAGATGAAGAGGTAAAAATGTTTGAAGAAGGGTTTGAAGTTGATATAATGTTGAATGAGGGTCTAAGAGATGATTGGGCCAAGTCAATGGAGGATGCTTTAAATCCTGTTTATGCTAATTGTAAGTTAAGTCATTTGACAACAATCCTTGAAATTCTTAACTTGCAAGTGGTGCATGGTTGGACAAATGAGAGTGTAGATCAGTTATTGGCATTATTAAGTTCATTGTTACCAGCTGACTCCACATTGCCAGCAAAATAAAGTCAATGTAAAAAGAAAATCGGTAAGCTCGGCTTGGGGTATGAAAAAATCCACACATGTGTCAATGGTTTTGTATTATTTCCCAAAAATATTGCAAGTGACAATGAATGTCCGAAATGTCATGAAGCGAGGTATAAACAAGGGTTGAAATCAGCTATGGTTCCTAGAAAAGTTATTTGGCACTTTCCTATAATCCCACAATTACTCTGAATGTATAAGTGCAGAGACATTGTTGAACTTATACAGTGGCATGCCCAAAATAAGAGCACTTTAATCGAAAACAACTGCATGTGCCTAATTCAAGGATGTGGACGGAATTTGATAATAGATGGCCTGATTTTTCTCAATATCCTCATAATATAAGGTTGGGTTTGGCTCTAGATGAGGTGAACCCATTCTCAGATCAAAGTCCTAAATGGTCAACTTGGCCAATGTTTCTAATAAATTATAACTTGCCTCCATGGTTAGCAACTAAACCATTTTTCTTAATGTTATCATTGATTATACCAGGAAAGAAAAGTGTGACTTCAAAAACAATAGATGCTTATCTAGAGCCATTGTATGATGAGCTAATGGAATTGTGAAAAAGAATTGAAGCAATTCAATCTTTAAAGGATGGTCATTCAATCAAATTCACTTTAAGAGCTTCCTTATTGTTTACAATTCATGATCTTCCTACGTATGGCATACTATCTGGTCTCTCTATTCATGGATACCATGGATGTCCTATTTGCAACTTTAAGGATTTTGTGAGGTAGTCAAGAAGTTTGCATAAGTGTATTTATTGTGGACATCGTGCTTACCTTAAAATGGATTATTCATATCGTCAACAAAAAACACGTTTCAACGGTCAAGAAGAGAATAGTGAAGCGCCATTGCTAATAGCAGGTGATTACATGATTGAGTATGGATAGAAAAGCATGTCATTTATTGAAAATGATGGGATTGCGGGTAGCAAAAATGATCCATGTAATGAAAGCGGTGTAAAACAATTGTGCATATTGTATAAGTTGCCATACTTTAAGGATATAGCCATTAGGCATTATGTTGTATTTTATGCATACCAAGAAAAATATAGCCTATGCTATTGTAGAAACTCTTTTTGGTGCCTTAGATACTTTTTCGTCACGTGAAGACTTTCAAGAAATAAAGATTCATCGTTATCTTTGGGTTGAAAAATATGATAATGAAAAATATACAAAACTCAGTGCTCCTTACGTCTGGACAAAGGAACAACATGCACAATTCTTACAGTTGATGTCTTAGACTCGCTTTCCCACTGGATATGTAAGTAGTAGCATCAGAAGCCAAACTGACATTAATAGCTTAAGAGGCCTCGAGACCCATGACTATCATGTCATAATCGAGAATATCTTACCTATTGTGGTAAATATATCAAGTTTGGCAAAGGGGCCAAGATTGGAAATTATAAGGCTGGGCCTAATATTAAAGAGAATGAGATTGCATGTATTATATCCTTTGAACTTTGATAGTTTGAGGGAGGAGGTTGTTGAAGTCCTTTGTCTATTGGAACAAGAGTTTCCACCAGCAATCTTTAATATTTCTATGCATCTTTTGATACATATAGAATACGAACTAGAGCATTGTGGCCCAATAAGAAAGAGATGGATGTATCCTATAGAACGATATATGAAGGTTTTGAAATAATTTGTCCGTACTAGGGCAAAAAAAGAAGGTAACATGTCTGAGGGATATTCAATGCAAGAGGCCATGGGATTTTGCACAGAATATATGAAGGATTTTAAAAATGTCAATTGACCTGTATGGGATGATGACGAAGATGATAGAGTTGCAGGTGAAGTATTAGAGGCAATGGATGTCTCTTCAAGCTATCATATCAAGAAAGAAGTGCAATACATGCCTTTATTCTACAAAACACATCTTCGTTCGATAAGTGGTGCAAGTAAAAAAGAAATTACACAATAATTTATTTACTCAATTACATTTACACATTTATATTATTAATCTTATTATTTGTACGTCATTATTTTATGTAGAAAATATGAAGAAGAGAATCAAACTTGGATGCAACATCGACCTCAAAAGCGTAGATGTCAAGATTTGTGTAGTACCCCCGCCCTAATCAGTTTGTAAAACTGAGTTGATCTTGGTTGATTTACCATGATGTAATGCTATAGTCAGATATTTGATTATTGTGTGTCCCTGTAAATGTGTTTTTCGCAACGATTCTTATGTAAGTTTATTTGTTCCCCTGATTCGTGTTATTAATCTCGGGCTAACACTTTTGTTAAATATATATGTATGCATGAGTGGTTCATGGTTGTAGGAGATTGCAGGTACAATACCACATAGATACGAGGTTCGTCTCCACCTTGATTCACAGGTTTGAGTGTACCTCTTTGTCCCTTAGAAATTGAATTAGGTGGTCGTAAGACCCTCGTTTTACCCTAGTCATGCTCAAGTGAGCATCGTCAGTCGTCCGTCAATTTCCCTTTTGGTAGGGTATGTGGGTCGTGTATCTGGTTGGCTTTCTTCGGTTGTGTGTTTTGCATGTGGTAAAATTGAGTATAGAATCCTGAGTGTTTAATTTGATTAAATGTGTTCTTGTGCGCATTAGTAAAGTTAGGGAATAAATTAAATAGGATCCCTCTTGTGTGATTAATCATTAATTAGAATTGCTCAATTCATCTTTGTAGCAAGTTTGATTAAATGGTTATTTTTTTAAAATAATGAATTAATTAAGTTTATGCATTTTGAAAGGAAAGGTTAAATAGTATTGGAAAATTAATATTTACCCTCTTTGGCATTTTGAAATAGAAATGTTAGTTTTAATTAATTGAGAAAATCAATTTTAGAAGAAAAAGGCAAGTTGTTGCATATTTGAATTGTTTGAAAAGAATGATTTTTTATTTTAATTGAAAGAAAATATTTTAAATTAGAAAAAAAAAAGAATTTTGGTCAAACATTTTCCATTTAACCTAGGTTTGGAAAATAGTTTTGGAGGATTACTTTTGGAGAGTTATTTTTGGGAATTATTTTTTGGATGGAGAAATTTTGGGCATTTTGGGGGAAGAAGGATTTCTTGAGCTTGCAGGTTGGGTTCTTCATCAAATCTTTCCTAGGAATGCTAAATGAGGTAGGATTCTTGTTTCTCTCTTTGATTTCTTTGTTTAATAGAAATTTTATGGATTTTGAAGGTTTCTGGTTCTGTTTGTGATAATCTCATATTTTTGGGGAAAAATGGAAGAGTTGTAGTTTAATCTCAAACTCAAACCCTCCTTGTTTTCTTTCCAAACCTCCAGATTTAATTGAGTTGCTCAAATTGTTTTTTTTTTTAAACCAAATAATGGGGTTGGTTGTTCATGATGAATGTTTGTTTAAAACTCCATTGAATGTTCTTAGAATTAAGTTTTAAATTGGAAATTAGTTTGGGGTTTGGCAAATTTGTTGAATAAATGTGTGTAAATCAATCTTATTTTGCCAAATATGGTGTTTGGTTGGGAAAATTTACCTTTTCTGGGTCTAGTTATTCTGTAGATGCAAATATTTTGAAAACCATGAAGTTTTGGCGAACTGCTACAGTATGGTAGCAGAGCTACCAATGGTAGCAGTGCTACCAAGGGTAGCGAACTGCTACCATATGGTAGTAGCGCTCCCAATGGTAGCAGGTCCCTCCCCCGTGTTTTCTATTTTTGTGGTGTGCTTTGGCCCGCATGCGTTAATATAAAGTTTTTTTATATATATACATTTTAATATTAATTTAAAATATGTTTTAAATTATATTAAATTTGTATTTCTATAAAATATAATTCGTTAAGTAAATTAATATAAGTTATGGGGATATTTCAAAAGTCTTTATCATATGTTTTTTTGATAAATTTTGGAAGGTGAAATTAATTTATGTTATTTAGTAAATTTCAGAGAAATGAAATAATATTTATATTATTTGGAAAATATTGGAAAATAAAATATTATATTATTTGTTAAATTCTTGGGAATTAAAATAATATTTTAGTTTGGAAATTCCTAAGATTAAATTTTATTTCATTGGGAAATAATTATCTACCCTAAGTCTTTTTAATTTATATTTCCATATTCGGGAAAGTGTATCTCGGTTTTGGAAAGGATAAGTTTAGATAAATTTTTTGGAACAAGTATGAGAATGATGTTTTATTTTGAAGAATAAATATCATATTTTAGCTGATTAATGTTTATTTAATTATAGTAATGTGATTTGGTTTGAAAACTCATGATGACATATTTATGTTATTTTTATGATGCAAAACGAACTATAATGAGTTAGTAAACCATGAGCGACATGTACCTAGAGAAGGTAGACAATTCGCAATCAAATTAGAATAATTAGAAAACTGGATCGATTGTAGTGTTTAAACAATATGGAGGAAGATTGTTTTTTCTGATTTGTGCCTATGCATGTTTAACTTTCTGTATTCGCATTTGATTAAGAAATGGCAAGTCCCTGATTGTGATTGTTGGATATTGTCATATATTGATTTGGGTACCTTCTTATGTCCTTGATCTTGAGTTTTGGATTGTTTTCATGTGATGGTTTTGTATCGAGTCATGTCCTTTATGCGAGTGTTGAAATGTTGGTATGTGATTGACCATAGCTGGTCATGTCCCTAGTCGGAGTATCGTCAGTCAGTGCACCTCTTATGAAGACTTATTTGTCCAAGTGGGTATTCCTATCGCATTGAACTCTGTAATCTTGTCCTGGTGTATTCCTTGATTTAGGAGTTCATTTGATTATGGTCTAGTGTCATGTGGGAAAGTGGCTTTCGAGTGGGGGCCGCGCCCAAAGTGGTTGCAAGGTAACCCATCGAAAGTGTGTCTAAATATGTGATATCCTAATAGCATATTAAAGTGTTTAGTTAATGAACACTAAGTAAGATAATTGTGCCTCATGCATGGGATGAGTGCTTGTACAGACTCGGCATGCAGTGAGAAGGCCTGAAATGGCAAACCAGCAACCTTGTCTTCACGAAAGGATGTGTTGGGTCCACATGAGACTTGGATGGGCTAGAGGTTCGGGATAGGTTGCTAGGGTAACCCAGAAGATGGGGCCAGAACGTATGGAGGCCTGCCATGGTAACCATACCAAGTTATGTGATGACACTTGTCCCTTATGTTCACTAGTGTGTTGTTTGTGTTGTCTTTGATAGGAGTACTGTTGTGGATTTGTCTTGTTGTTTATGCCCTTGTGAGAACTTGATATTTATGTTAGACCATGGGTTGCTTATGATGGGTTGCAAAGACTTATTTTCATGGGTGCTCTAGTTGATCTTTGTATTTGCTTCTTATCATGTTTAGTTGGATCCTTTTCCTATTCAGGGATCATTCATGTATCTATTGGACCGATGTGGTCGTTTGTATTAATTCTTTATGTACGCCTTGATGGCAGGATGTAAATGATGTGAACCTTATGTATTCTTCACCCTATTATTTATCAGAGGGGTCTTGCAGTTGAGTAGACCCAGAGATGTAGCCCACTAGGGGTGAACTCCGATATCATTTTGGTATTATGTGGTGTTTGTGTTCTTCTGTTTCATCTTTATTTAGCATGTATGGATGTCATTATGGTTTAAATGTATTATGTGAATTAGATAATGTTAATTTTAAATGCATGTATGTAGTCATCTTATTAAGTGCAGTAATTTGGATCATGAAGAACATAGATTGAATAATGGAAAGTATTCATTAGTTTATAGTTCAATATAAGTATGTAATGAGATTAGATGCATGACATATGTTTTAATGTAAGATTGAACGTAATGTATGGTTAAATTGTAATGGATGAACTTAATCATGTTATCTATATTTTTAACTTTAATTATATTAATTAGCGTGAGTTGAGTTAAGTGTTGAATTAAGTAATCATGTTGGGAAACCCTTTAGGTGTTATTTAAGTCTTTCGCTCTGTTATCTGAACTTATGATGACTCATTGTATCGTTATGTTGTGTTTATTTTAAAAAAATAAAATATTTTCACTCTATTCTTGTGTTTTAGCTTTATCCCTTCGAGGTTTCCTGGCGGGGCATTACACTTGGTATCAGAGCCAATGTTGCAAACACTAGGATCTCTGGTGTCACTTGTGCCCTTAGTTGGTGTGAGGTGTATAGACCTTATGTTGTATGCTTGTCCTCCTTTTGTATGCTTGTGATTGGGGCATAGGATCTTGAAGATCTTAAGGACTCGTTCTTTGTTATTTTTGTGTATTCTTTTGAGCAAACCTTAATTGTGTGTAACATGTGTGTTCACACCTTGCTTTCACCTTCCTGATGTTGGTGCTTTTGAGTGATTATATGTTCTTTATTTTCTTATTGATATCTTGGTCTATGATTAATCTTATTCTGAAAGAGAGTCGTATGTACCTCCCTTATTGATTGTTGTATTCTTTAGACTAACCCATCGGGTTTGTCAGTGCTTGTTTGGAATCTGGAAGTACGAAATTTGCTTGTATTAAGATTATGATCTAGCTTGGTGTTGTTAACTTGAAGGACTTGTATGGTAGATGTTTAATGCTTATTATGTAGCGAATTGAATGGTTACCATCCTTCCTCCTCTTTCTCTCTAGAAATTAAAATGTTTGTTATATGTGTATTTATCTCTTATGTGAGTTTTCTTATTGCGAGAGAAAGGTTGTGACTTCTTGAACCCTTGTGTGAGCGTAATGATACTTTTGTGCTTCTAGATATTGAGAGCGCTGTGGGTTTAAAAGTTCATATTGGTTATTGGGAGGAAATTGTAAGAATTCTTTATGTGTTTCATAATACCAACTCAATTAAGGACCTATTTGAACAATGCTACATTGAACTTGCTTTTGGATACATATAATTGACTTAGCATGAATAGAAAGTGCAAATGAAAAGCTACTTTGATGTGCATGCATTAATATGTTTTAATTTAGTTGATAGTTCCTCGTTTACCTTCTTATCGTACTTTGATTTTCAATAAAAGGTTGCAGATTATGATATTTTTCATATTAATTAAGAGTAGTGAGTGTTCGCAAGAGGTGTTACACGAATGAAAAGATTGTCTGTCTTGATTTCTTTTGTTTGGAAAATTAGGACATTTTGTTGCAACCATAGTATTTGGAAATGTCATGTTTGGCCTATTAGCATTCTTCTTAAATGGTAGTGATATGAAAATGGTTAATTTAAGATGATAGGCTTATGGTGAGAAATTTTAGCATGTTGTGTGATCTTTTTAATTTTGTGCTTATGTATGAAGTAGTTTGATTACAAACTCTCTTTCCCTTCGCTTGGCCTAGATTAAAGATTTTTAGAAATGCTACTAAAGGATGCATTGATTTAAATAGAATGTATGTAAAGCATATGAAATTATCTTTTTGCATTTTGGCATCATATTGGAAAGATGAAAATCTTAAGCTTTGGAAAGGAAATTTGCATGGTTAGTGATATGAATATGAATGCTTAGTGGAATTAGTGAAAGATATAGGAATGACGTTACTTCCTTATGTAATTTTGAATTGCAAAGAATTTAAGTACTTGTACCTAGAATAAATTCTATTCGGTTATTCACGTGGGAAGCATAATTAAAACCTTCCTTGAGTAGATGATAGTGTATTGAAAGTACTCCCCATAAATGTGAATAAACCAATACTGGTGCTTTCATTGTGTATTGTAAGAAACTCGTGCTTGCTATATGTGCCCATAGGATGGTGAAGTAAACAACCATGGAGGATATGTTTACTTATGAGTATGGGAAACCATAATGTTTATGTGATGTTGCTTATTTGTTACCCAATTGAGTACCAAACCTCAGGTTGTTGGTAATTCAGTATGTTAAGGGGTAGAATTAGAAGTCACTGTTCCTTGAATAGTATGGATTGGCGTATGAGTAATGTCAACGTGAAGCGACTTTAGCTTCTCTATTTCGAGGAAAAATATAGTTATATAATGAAACTATATTAAGGGTGTACTCAACACTTTTCCTTTTTGATGAACCAATTTATAAGGTTTATGTGTGCCAACCCATTTCCCCTCCTCTATTTGAGCATATTGATGGCAGTTCTTGAGCATAGTGATGGTGTATCTTGGAGGATATTTTGCCTTGTCTTCATGAAAGATATGTTATTTCCACATGAGCTGTTGGTTAGCAGGCGTCGGTAGACATGTGGGTGGATCTTATCCATGTGCACCGCTGGGTTAAGGTTAGTATCCTGAGAGGTACGTCGCTATGTGGGATGTGACCTGTGCGTGCCCTTTTTTTCCGCAAGGTACACTACCATGCGGGATACGCCCATTATGTGTCTTTTCCGCTTGGAGTATTGCCATGTGGCATGAGGATGTGATGCGGGGTGATGTTGAGCTGCACACTGCCATGTCGTGTGGATGTGTGACTAGGCCACACCACATGATGAGCTATTGTGATAGCTAGACGGTAGTTCTCTCCTTCCTCGTTGGTGGCTAGATGCTAGTCACATAGTGATGTTATGTGCAATTATGATATTCTTATTTATTTCTTTGTGGACCAGCAATTTATTCTATTTGACTTTGAAGGTTTAGCCATGATCTTACGATCTTTTGCTTACTTGATTTGGTGTTGCAAATTCTGGAATTTTTCTTGCCTTACTGTTGGAATTAACGATTTATTATCTTTATTCATTTGTATTTTGGTGGTAAACTAGTTTATCCTTATTGTTTTCACATGGTGGTCTTGTGTTGAAATGTAAATTCCTCTCCAAGGATGTATGAGACAGTCTTGGTTGAGTGTATACGAGGAAGTAGATGTAGGGAACCTTGAGGATGGGGGATGTGAGGCTGTGATATAGCTAGGATCCACTACCTGCCTATTTGTGGTTACTATCTCTTGGAGGCTAACCACCTTACACAACAAGGGATGTTCACGAGGGTCTTGTATGGAAGGTAGTGCCGCTATGGTGTGCCCTAGCACCATCAAGCCCTTGAGTGAGATGTTGGATATTTTTTATCATGTTATTTGTTCCGAGATTAGGCATAGAGATGTTGATTGTGCATGTTATCTATGACCGAGCATTAGACATGCTCACTTGTGGCCTTTTGAGTTGTGCATTCCAGTTATGTGTATGGTTACTATGTGTAATTATGGAGTAAATTGTGTTATCTTGTCACTATGTTATGGGACATAGTCATTGGAAAGGTTTTTATATGCCTGGCAAGTGTAAACAATTGTGTTCTATATTTTTTCTCTTATTTCATGAAAGTTAACTTGGTTGTAGAATTTGAAATTTGAAGCTAGTTCTATGTGATAATTTTTTATGAAGAGGATTGATTGGTAAAAGAAATTGATCGTAATGGCATATTTTCTTCTCATATTTGGTAGATGAGTATGGTAATTATTGTTTACCTCTTTTAATGCTTAAATTTGGTGCAATGAAAGGAATAAAATTCCTATTTCTCTGCTATGATCATGGATAGTTCCTGTAATACCGTAAAAATAGTCATCTAAACCATGGGCCCCTAATCTTGACAACATCACCAAGGTCCTAACCAAAAGGCAATTAAATCAATCTTGAGCACATAATTAATTCTTTAATTATCAAATATCACATGGCAAAATCAATTACCCAATATTAATTAAATATTTATTTAATTAATTGAATCATTCCAAGAATATTCATTTTGATCAATTATCCTATTTTAATTTATTAAATATCTTTGCATACTTAATTAATTTATAAATTGGCCATTCAATCATGCAAAAAAGAATTAATTTACTACAAAAAGAAGAATTTATTACAAAACAAAGAGTTGAATTGAAAATTAAATAAAAGAATTGAATTGAGAGAGAAATCAAACTTGAGATATTATTTCTTTTTTCTAAATTGAGAATTTGAAATCAGAAAAGCAATTAATTGAATTATTAATTATTCTCTTAAATTGGAACTCAAAGCTTTTCAAAAAAAGAAGTTCAGTTGCATTAAAAAGACTCTTTTCTTGATTAAATTGAAGAATTATCTATTTTTATCATAAATGCATGGAATTGATTTATTATTGTTTTCCAATGCAACTTGGACTTCTAATTCGAATGCATTTCAATTGAACTATAATTGGAATCTCTCTCAAGGTTAACTCAACCTGATTTCTCAATTGTTTCAATTAATCCTAAATTGAGCTTTTTAATCATCTCTCTGTAATTCTCTATAAATTCAGTCATCATCTCTCATTCCAATTCACCCCAGAGATTTTTGAGAATGCATCATTATTATGTTGATTTTGCTCTGGAGTCATTGATTGATTATTACTGCTTTTTTTAGATTATTTGCATCCATCTTACATCCATTATTGCTTGAAGTGATTTTTTGCTTGAATTATTCATCCATTTTTTACATCCATATAGCTTAATATCATATAGATTAAATCCTTCATCTTGGTGTAGTCTAGTCACTGGTATTGCTTATAACAAACTGAGAGCAATCCTATACTCGCATCTTGTAGAAGGAAATGGGTCGCTTTGCTATGGTTTATTTTTATTGATTATTGATTACTAACCATGCATATAATGACTTAATTGAAGTGTTGTGCTTGCAGCTACAAGTTCACTTGTTCACACACACATTTCTAGTGCCCACCATGGGGCACGAGACTACATTTTTCGGCCTCCAAGATTGATTTTTTTTATTTTTTATTTTAAGGTTTTTTTGACTTTTCGGATTTTCGGTCGTACAGCCTCTACGTCATCTCATACGATAATTTTTACAGCTGAAACAGTAAACTATAGGTGTCATACGAACGACAATATTATATCATACGAGTAGATATTCTGTCGTATGAGCAGAGATCCTCCATTGTATGAGCAAACATCATCAGCAATCCTATTTCATGCAATACTGAATCCTGTCTCGTACGAGTCGAGACTCTGTCATACGATTTTGTATTCTCTAGTAAAGAGGCAAATTTCATGATTTTATCATTTTTTGATTATTATGACAACTGACCTTGACTATTTATCTATCTGTCTCAGAATTTTTCGCAGCCTAACCAGTTTTTTGCAGAACACTTGTCGAAGAATATGCTTGTCGCACAAAGACAATATGACTACTGATTCGTTGTCTTTGCAGGTTGCCTTAGGAGAATCGACTAAACATCGTATATTCTTTAAATTCATTTTTAGGCACCTAACTTGCTATCTGGTTAATGAGCAAATTCTGTCTTTCATGTTTTAGAAAAATTTGAGAGGTAAGAGAGTATGCTCTTGTCTTCTTTTAGACAATCAGAAATCCAGACCCTTGAAGTGCTTTCTTAAGATTGATTGCAACATCTTTAGCAGGCCTGCCCTCCCAAGGAGCTAATAAATCTATAGCCTTTAGGGCCAGTGAGAGGGGAACGACCTAAGTGGGAATGGCTAAATGCCAAGTACTCCAACCCACTATAAAATAAATGTGATTTGATGAAAATCAAGTCAATGGTAGTGCTCGAGAATAGCTCTCCTCCGTACCTTCGGGTATATTAAACCTTGGTTTTCAAGGCTGGGAGACCTCTTAATTGAGTTTATACCTCGACGCACTGAACGGACCCCTGACTAAATCCAATTAAAATTAGAAGCTACCCGGTTCACCTCTGAAAGGGAGATAATCTTTGTGCAAGAGAGATAGTAACTCTCGCAAGATACTTGTCATTTCGTGCCCCCATTAGCATTTGGAGTCAGATAATACGGTGTTGAGAATCCATTGCGTGAGACTCAACGGTCGTATTCTGATTAGCTATTGGGTGTGTACCTGAGTCTACAAGCAAAGGTTTTCTTGCCTCACCAAATTCCTTAGGGTTTGCATGCTGTGATTGGAGTCACTATTACATACTACTTGTTTTCTGTGTTTTCATCCCTAAAACAAAAACTGGAATACCAAAAATTGGAGAAGACAAGAAACAAACTCAGTGAATCGAAACTCTGTCCATGTCAGAAACTAGTCCATCGTAAGTCGAAACTCTATCCGTGTCAGAAACTAGTATATCTTGGTTAAAAATCAGGCCATCTCAGAATTTGTCATACTCAGTTGTCATACTCAGCAGTCAAAAAACTCAGAATTTTAGTCTCTGCCCTGTGAAAAGTTGTACGAGTCTACTAAATTATCGTGTTGCACTAGTCCTGTGTCGTATGAGTTTACTGATTTGTCATCTTATAGCAGATTCTCTATCGTACGAGTCTAAATCATTCATCATCCTACACTGTATCCCGTTTCGTACGAGGCATAATTGACCTCAGTCTTTTGTCATCCTACACATGCCCATTAGTCATATGGTATAAGGTAGTAACTTGTATGAAACAGAACTTCTGTCATCCTATAACTGCTAATTATCATCCGGTTCAGAAAACCCAGTCGTAGGAGTCTCTGGTTTTGTCAGACAGAACAGTCAAACTTGCCTAAAAACAGCTTACAATGAACATAATACTAGTTATCATTTTCCTAAGCATAAAATAGATCAAGATAGAGTACCTCTGCCATTTTTTGTTGCACGATTTGGTCGATCACCCTTCAGCTAGTTCAATCAAACTACTTATCAAACTCAAGTCACTTAGATAACGTCTTACATAGGATATATCGTTCCTGAATCAGACTAAATCTTAGTTACTATTTTAGAATCAACCCAGGTAAACATCTTAGACAGGATAGATCGTTCCTGAAATCAGACTAAATCTCAGTTGTTTCTCCTAAACAATACTTAAACCGAACAAACTAGCACTGAAATTGATCTTGACCTCTGCATCAAAAACAAGCTTTGGATCACACTAATCCATAAAGATGCCTATACAAACTAGGAGTTTCCGTAAGAAAGAAGCCAAACACAAGGAACCGATCTTCACATACCAGCATAATCCATTTTATCAGGAAGACCCACTCACTGACATGCCTTCGTCCTCAGGAATACTGATTTTTGATGAACCTCGACCCCCTCCTATATATGAGACGGTATATGGCAGCAAAAATGAGGACAATACTAATGTTCACGGGAGTGATGATTCCTCCTCCAGTGATGCTGATCAAGATGCTAAACCTTCCAAAAAAGAAATTCTTGACTTGCAAAAGGACAAAGACTTTAGAAAAGTGATGAATGCTATCCTAGCTAGAGAGAAGGAAGACTATATCTTAAGATTAGCAAGACAAGGTGCCAAACTTCCTATTGGATATGATGTTCAGACACTTGTCACCAAAAAGGAAGATCACGGAATTGAAGAATAAGGATAAATCCCTGAAGCAATATTCCCTGGAGACAATATTCCCATTTCCATTTGACAAGAATCTATGCATGCCTCCATTTCCTTCACGAATTGAAATCCCAAAATTTGACAAATATAATGGTATCTCAGATCCCCAAGATCATGTCAGAGAGTTTTGTGCTGCCTGTATGGAGTTCATGCACGATCACACCTATCTCATGCGTCTTTTCCCAAGGAGTCTGGGAGGACAAGCCATGGAATGGTTCTCAAGTCTACCTCAAGGAATAAAATCATTTGAAGAATTAGTCCAACTATTCTTGCAACAATACTCATACAACATTTGACATCCTGTGACTATGATTGATCTTTGCAATACTAAACAAAAGACGGGAGAACCTTTTCTCACTTTCCTCTAGTGTTGGAGAAGGATGTTCTCTAGGTATCCACGACCTATCCCAGACTCTGAGAAAATGGATATATTTGTCAATAACTTGGTCCCAAAATTGAAATATAGTATCCAAATGCAAGTACACCCATCATTTAATAGGATGGTAGACAACACCATTTGAATGGAAGATGTGCTCATCAAAAAAGGGGATATTTCACCTTGGAAGGAAACACAACCAGGATCTAGCTCTAAAGAGAAGAGCAAGTATTGGAAATTTGGCAAGGACAACAACAAGAATTTTGTTAATGACGGAGTAGTAGATACTATTAAAACCACCTCACAGCCCACAATATTGAACTTGGCTAGTGGTTCACAAGCACTCAACGCTGCTGGAACTATAGCAGAGAATACTCCTAAGAAAAAAGAATGGTTCAAAGAGAAACCTTGGCTCTCTAAACCTAAGCGTGATTTCACTCCTCTCGAAGAATCTTATGAATCTGCTTTCAAGACTCTGTTGGCAAACAACTTGATAACGCTACCAGATAACTCCAGACCATACGATCCAGAAGTCAAACCAAGATGGTGGAGAGAAAATGAATACTATGACTTTCATCGGAATAAAGGTCATAACATAAACAATTGCATGAAACTAAAACATGAGATTCAAGATCTCATAGACGCTAGTAAAATCGTTGTTGGAAATCACCTGACCAACACTGACCACAAAGCATTCAAAGATCCTTTACCTGTTTATGAACAAGGTGATTCATCAAAAACCAAAGGAGGTGCTAAAGTCAACTATACTTATGCCAGCCAGGACAATGTTATCAACATGATTGAACCTTCACACTCAGAATATTGCAATGTGATTATAGTTCATGATAAACCAAATGAATCATGATATGCAAGAGCTCTGACTCGATCTCAAAAGAAAGTCACTCTCCAAGGGGCTAGTTCTTCCACTCTAGCTCAAGAAACATCAAACCCAACAGCCTTACCAAACAAACAAAAAGAATCGACCTTGGACAAATTTAAAAGGTTAACTTCATCATCATCCTCCGGATACAACGTAGTTGAACAGTTAAAAAGGACAAATGCTCAGATTTCAATTTTTGAATTGCTACAACTCTCATCTGCTCACAAGGAAATTCTAGACAAAGCATTGCTCATTACTAACGTTCCAAAAGATTTAGACATTGATCGGTTTCAGTCTATGGTGGGTCATCTGACTTCACCTCACTATTTGACCTTCTCTGAAGAAGATGACAATTCATTAAAACATCCACATAACTAGCCATTGCACATTGAGGCCATGATCCACAAACACAGAGTCAAACGTGTTTTGATAGATGGGGGCGCGGGGTTGAATATCTGTACTTACCATCTGCTTACACAACTAGGATTCTCTGAAAATGTCATTGATCCAGGCAAGAAAATAACAATTAAAGCCTATGATGAGGAAGAGAGGACCTCCAAAGGTCTGGTGTCATTACCAATCAGAGTAGGACCGGTAGAGAGAGATGTCCTTTTCCAGGTTCTCGATATTCCATTGTCATACAATATTTTACTGGGCAGGCCATGGATTCATGAAATGAAGGCAGTACCGTCAACATATCACCAATGCTTAAAGTTTCTTTATAACAGAGCTGAAGTTAGTATTCCCGCTAATACAAATGTCATCTGTAATGCATTGACAAAAGGTGCAAATAATTTTGTGCCTCATAATAGGGAAACCTCTCCAAATGAAGATCGAGAAACATTGATGAAAGACTTAGAAAAGAGACTAAAGATTACAGATACCGGCATGGATGGCTACAAGATAAAACCGGTGCTATCATTAGTTTCTCTCCCTCCATTGCCAAAACAGTAGGGCAAACTATCAGAGGCTATGAGAACACAAAATTCACCTCTGAATACCATATATGATGGTCTCTTTGTATAGTCTTCTACCTCCTTGGCTGATGAAATAGAAGATGTTGTGCTTAACTGGCTCTTTAAGGAGGACAGTCAAAATGAGGAGGTACGACACTGTGAGATTTCCTCAAAACAATATGGTCCTGGCTATAAAATGATGCAACGTATGGGATACTCAGGTACTGGTCCTCTAGGTAAACAAAAGGAAGGTATTACTGAACCAATTTAGCTACAAACCAAATCCACAAATGATAAGGCTGGACTGGGATATAATCTGAAAAAGACATTAGACCAAAAACATGTTTCGAAGTCTAAGTGTTCGGAAAAGATATCGCCTTTAACATTACATGAAGCAGACACTCAACAAACAAAAGTAGAGTGTAGAAAAGAGAAAGAGGAATCAGCAGTCAAGAAAGAAGAAATAGTCAATGCCCAGGCTTCGATGGTACCAACTACGATAATACAAGAAGTTGAGGTTCCTAAGGATATAAGAGATGAAGTGGTGAGAATCAGAGAATTGTTCACACCATTAAAAGTTCCAGTCACATATACTGGCAAGCAACAAGTAGATGATTCGGAGACTAATTCAAACGAGTATGAATGGGGTCCTGACTATCTTTCAGACACATCCGCTACGAAAACTCCAGAAGAATCTAGTGGTGTCATAGATGATACTCAAGAGCTAATGTGCATAAAACTAGAGAAGGAAATACAAGAAATTAGACAAAAGAGGCAAGCAAATTATGAACAAGGACTAAAAGAAGGAAGAATACCAGAAAGCTTCTCATCTATGTGTCCTTATCCTAAAACAGAGCAAATCAGTTATAGCACTACACAGGAAGAGTTAGAAGCTGCAGAACAAGAACCAGTTATTAGTCCAGAAGAAGTTGAATGGAGTAGACGACAACAAATTACAGAAACAATGAGATCATGTCAACAGGTGTGTCAGATACAAATGACAATTGAACCACAACATGAAGGAACTTGTAGCATTAAAGATGTTGGCATTGATACCATACATATGCTTACTAAATCACCTGAACGAGGCTTGGAAACCTTATCTGATGACTTTGATGACTCTGATGACAGTCTTATTCATGATGATATCCACTCAGACTCAAAATCAGAATCATCTGATATAAACAATGAAAAGTTGCCTACTAGTCTTGTTGCTGTTAAACCATGATACAAAGTCCATTCTGGCATAGTAAATGACATTACAAGTATGCCTATTGGATTAGATCGATTAAATATTAACATGAACTCTAATAATCACGATCTAACTTTTCCTAGTCTCGAGACACTTACGCAAGGTATACTTCTAGAACTCGACTTCTCGATCCGCAACTGTGATAACAATACTATGAATCTCTCGAACCTATCAAAAATTTATCCTTAGTACATCCCGAATTGATTGACTGTACTTTACAGAATCAACCCATGAATATACCTACTTTCGCCAATGACTATACATTATCCTATTATCTCAATGCAGTCGAACCTATAGACTCTTCCACCAGTGAACAGAGTGAAAATATGACTGAAGCAGATGTCAAGTATCTTAGTTGCAAAAACAGGCAAAATAAAAATAAAAGATCTGATGGCGAAAACCACATTGTGGCGGTGTCAGAATCTAAAAAGGAGAAAATAAAGGACATGCCTAAAGGTGAAAACCTCTTTGAGGCACCTAAAGGTGAGATGCTTGATATACTGCCAAGTCATTTTCAGGAAAGATCCTCCATATTGATTGAGCCAACTCAGCCAGTGAACATCGAGAGTCAAGAGACACCACAATTCATTCACTTAGCTCAATCACTATCAGAAGAGGAATTGAAGGATTTCACTCATCTATTCTCAGAAAAGAAAATAAATTTTGCATGGATGTATTATGATATGCCAGGCTTGGATCCTGATCTCATTATGCACCATCTCTCAATCACACCAGGAGTAAAACCAGTTAAGCAAAAACTCCGTAAGATGCACCCACATGTGGCACTATTAGTCAAAGCTGAATTAGAGAAGCTACTCAAAGCTGGATTTATCATCGCAATAGATTATGTTGAATGGATTTCCAACATAGTACCTGTGTCGAAGGTAGATAAATCTATCAGAGTTTGTACAGACTTTAGAGATCTCAATAAAGCATGTCCAAAAGACGACTTTCCATTGCCAAATATTGATATGATAGTTGACATGACAACTAGATATGAGATGTACTCACTAATGGATGGATTCTCCGGATACAATCAAATCAAAATAGCTCCTGGAGATCACGAAAAGATAGCTTTCACCTGTGCATGGGGAAACTTTTGCTGGAATGTCATGCCATTTGGGCTAAAGAATGCAGGAGCAACCTATCAAAGAGCAGTCACTACAATTTTTCATGATATGATGCACAAGAATATGGAAGACTACGTTGATGATACTTTAGTGAAAACTATGAAAAGATCAACACATATTCAAGAGTTAGGTCCTATCCTTGACAGAATGGAAAAGTTCAAACTCTGGTTAAACCCAAAGAAGTGTGCATTCGGAGTGACATCTGGTAAGCTACTTGGATACATTATTTCAAAAAAAGGAATCGAAGTTGATCCTAAGAAAGTCCAAGCCATAATGGAAATGTCACCTCCAAAGAATATTAGTCAAATGAGAAGTCTACAAGGACGTCTCCAGTCTATCAGAAGGTTCATTTCTCAGCTAGCAGACAAGGCTCAACCTTTCACGAAGGTACTAAGGAAAGGCGTATTATACAATTGGGATCAAGAATGTGAGCAACATCTTCACCAAATCAAAGAGTACCTATCTAATCCACTGATATTGATGCCACCTATTCAAGGTAAACCACTAATCTTATATATATCAGCAACAGATTCATCATTGGGGGCACTTTTGGCGCAACAGGATGACAACAAAAAGGAAAGAGCTATCTATTACATCAGCAGGACATTGGTGTCTTATGAAATGAATTATACTATAATAGAAAAAGCATGCTTAGCATTGGTCTTTGCATCACAAAAACTAAGACACTACATGCTAGCACATTCAGTCAAGTTGGTGGCTAAAATTGATCCACTCAAGTATCTTCTTAATAAAGCGACATTCATAGGAAGATTGGCAAAATGGGTCATGATTCTTACAGAATTTGACATTGAATATGTGGAACGTAAAGCCATAAAAGGATAGGTAATTGTTGTTCAACTTGTTGAAGCTCCACTTGAGGATACTCAACCGCTACACATCGAGTTCCCAGATGAATCAATAATGAATCTTACTCAACAACCCTGGAAGATGTTCTTTGATGGGTCCTTTACTCAAAATGGTTCAGGTGCTGGCATATTATTCATTACTCCTCAAAAGTACTCCATCCCAAAATCTTACAAGATTTTATTTCCCTGCACAAACAATATTGCAGAATATGAAGCCTTGGTAAATGGGATAAAGCTAGTCGTTGAATGGAAGGTTGTTGAATTACATATCTACGGAGATTTGCAGCTAGTGGTCAATCAAATCAATGATACATATCAGACTTGAGATAAGAAGTTGATGCCTTACAAGAGAATGGTGGACAATCTCAAGAAGTACTTTGCTTTTGTGTCATTCCAGCAGATCCCAAGGTCCGCGAACAGAGCAGTAGATGCTATGGCCACTCTGGCATCCATACCTGAGTTACAAGAGTTCAATGCTCACTTTGAATTCATGGTGGAAGAGTTACGTTACCCAGCTTATGATTCCCCTGAAACCCAAATAGTCTGTTCTATTATTGGACACGACTCATCCAAATATAGCGACATCTACTCCTATCTACGTGACCAAGTTATTCCTGAAAATATTACCCGAAATGAGAAAAGAAACCTAACTTGAAATGCTTCACGGTATGATATCATAGCTAACGATTTATTTAGATGAGGTTTGGATGGTACATTGCTTAGATGTCTAGAAACTGAAGAGTCTAAACGTGCATTATCGGAAGTCCATGGAGGTATTTGTGGATCTCATTCGAATGGCCTAACTTTAGTGCGGAAACTATTATGGGCTCGCTACTACTGGCTAGATATGGAAAAAGATGCCATAAAATTTGCTAAGACTTGTGAGAAATGTCAACTTCATGGAAATCTCATACACGCCTCGGGGAGGGATCTCATACCATTCATTACACACTGGCCTTTTCAGCAATGGGCCTTTGATCTCATTGGTAAGATATATCCTGCATCATCCAATGGACATAAATTCATCATAATGGCCACTGAGTATTTCACCAAGTGGGTAGAGGCAGTTTCGCTCATCAAAGAAACTGGTAAAAAAGTCGCCTTATTCATCCTAAACTATATAATTTGCAGGTATGGGATACCTTCGTCCATCGTGACTGATAATGGAAGACAGTTCAAGAATAAAGACCTGGATGAACTTTGTGAGAAATTCAAAATAAAGCAACACTAGTCATCAGTATATTACCCTCAAGGTAATGGACAAGCCGAGGCATCTAACAAAACCAACTGACTATCTTGCACATAACAGTGAACAAATCTGGGAAGGATTAGCATCTGCAGCTCAATCCTGCACTATGGGCTTACAGAACAAGTATCAGAACACCTACTGGGGATACACCTTTCTCTTTGGTGTATGGGTCCAAAGCAGTATTACCTATTGAAGTAGAAATACCATCTCTAAGAGTTTCGTTGCAAGGTCTTATTACTGATGAAGATCACAGAATATCTAGATTGCAAGAACTCGAATTGCTGGATGAACGTCGGCAAGTGGCGTTTGATCATCTCAGAGTGTACCAAAAGAGAATGTCCAGAGGATATAACAAGAAGGTTAGACAAAGAGAATTTCAGGTTGGAGACCTAGTACTAAGAGAAAATCCAAAAAATCAACAGTTTCAAGACAACAAAGGGAAGTTTGAACCCAACTCGCTGGGTCCCTATATCATTACTGTGGTCTTCGGCTCTGGTGCCTATCAGCTGTCAACATCGGAAGGAGAACAGCTCCGAGAACTGATTAACACCATCCACTTGAAAAGATTCTTTACTTAGCATTCTCTGCTCCAGTAAACTGTACAGCTGAAAAAAGTCCTGAAAAAAATCCTAAAAAATTGGAAAAAGTCTTGAAAAAAGTAAAAAAAAAAATGGAAAAATCATAAAATACAAAAAAGCAAAAAAATGGAAAAATCAAAAAAGAAAAAAAAAATGTAAAAAAGAAAATGCCCTGGTGAAAACCTAGTAAACAGGCACCTTGGTAAAAAAAAATGATTCTTTGCCAAGCAGGTGAAAACCTGGTAAACAGGCGCCTCTTGTACTCAAGCGCTCCATCTATCAACGCAACGTTGGCATTTCTTGCTTTCATGCATCTTTGCTTTCGCTTGTACATATTTTGCAGTCACTTTCGTGACACCCTGGTTCATTGGAACCCACATGACTTGAAGCTGATCAATGCCCTAGTCTTAGGAAAATTGACAGAGCACATCCCATGTCCTAAGCAATATCAAACAAGTCATTTTCCCGTCAGTGAAAACCGGTCGTCCACTCTGAGTCAGTCATCTGTCTCCTGACTACTACAGAGTTTTTATCACTGAATTAACAAGAAAAACAACATAACAGAAAATGATCACTAAACAGTTTGAGCTATGCATGAAAATTTTCTTTGTATGCTATCTTTTATATTGATTTTTTATTATTATCCCCTTGAGTAACTTGAGGAAGTCTGTATTAACTAAGAGGTGCAAGGATTGGAGGCATAATATTTTCTTTGTTTTCTGCTTGTAGGAATGATCCCGATGATCTGGAAACATATAAATTAGCTGGGTGTCTATGATAAGAGCCTTCACATCAAGGTGAAATCACCTCACATACCTCGACTCTGCTTATTTGTATGCTACAGGGAGGTCCATATCATTTCTTTGTTTGTTTTGAGGGAATTTCTTTATGATGCAATTCGGGTCCCTACGAAATCTGTCCAAGGATATGAACGAAAAAAGGGTCATTGCGGACAAGATAATACATATTGCACATTGAAAAAGAAAGGAACTCTAACCTGCCTGTTGTGTTCATTATGCTCAATGATGAATCTTAAGCATTTTAAATCCAGTGACTAGGTTTAGGTTGCATTTCGCATATCATTTTGCATTTCATTTTTCATTTTGTGACTTTAGAATGATTTTGGTGTAATAATAATGATCTCTTCATTTGCTAAATTAGAGCTGGAAGCTTCACCATTTCTTCGCTAAGTGGTCTCTTCTTCATCATTTCTTCAATCGAGTACTTGTGTTTTGAGGTGTTAGCTGCATACATAAACATCGTATATAGATTCATTCATTTCATTATTACTCATTTGCATTCATTTATTTGCATATGAAAAGAAACAAACATAGACATCCATAATCATTTGCAATACATACATTGATGCTGAAAAATAAATGCATACATGTAGAATAAAGCATATAGAAACATCTCTTAACCAATTGACACAAGTACAATGAAGTCCAATCAAATCTCGTAAATATATATCATCTCAAGTCTAAGAGTACAAAATGATGTCCAATGACATGTACAAACTCCCATCAGAGCAAGAATCGTATAGGCTACTAAAAAATGGGTGTGTCTACAAAAAAATATCCCAGCTACAAAAAGAATCATCTAGCTGGCACCCTCTCCCTCATCGCCTGGTGGAGGAGGAGGAGCCTAATGCTCGGGATCCTGTCGAGGTGCTCGTGCTCCCTCTGATCGGGCCATATACTGCGAATAGGGTTGCACCTGCTGTGCAACAGGAACTATAGCACTATATGCTGCTACATAATAAGATAACCTACTGCTCTAGAGAAGGACCTCCTGTCATAGAGACTCTATCTCTGCTCTTGACTCTACTCTCAAAGCCACAATCTGGCGATCATGCTCAGTCCTCACCTTGGCTAGCTATCGATCTTGCTCCGCCAGCTGAGTCTGCGCCACTATCAACTATGACTGCAGCTCTTCAAGACGTGCTCTCATCGACCTACTAGCATCTTGTCCATGCTCTTTCGTAGGTCCCCCATCTCCACCCCCATCTCCATCGCCACCACCACCTCCACTCTGCTCCTCTCTCCATTGTCGTACCTATCTAGGAGCTGCTCTCTCCTCCTCTGCCTCACCCACTCCCCCTAGGGATCCACCCTCACTCCTCTACTGCCTACCCTGAGCTGGTACCCTGCTACTGCTAGCACCCGGAACACCACTACCTCGTCATGGTGCCTCAGCTCTCTGTGCCTGACCCTGTCTCTGGCCCTGTCCCTGTGTCGATGCGGGGGCATCCTCCTCAACATCCTCAATCTGAGGAGCTTGCTCACCTAGGTCTGTAAACCATGGGAAAGGATGCTACTAAAAATAATCTCTATACTGGGGCAATAGCCCCGCATCTGCTATATCATCCAGGTAATCCCACCTCAGTCGGTGTAAACCTGTCAGCTCTTGCATCACTAAAGCATAGGATAGCCTAGGTGACCATCCCTGTCTCTCCTTGTCAACATATCGATCATACGCTGTATACTCCTGCGAGATCCCCTAAGGCCGGTCATACTGCCTCATCACTTGTGAAATGATGAATCGCTCCACAACAGTCTGCGATCTCCCAATCAGTGGGCGTGTAACAAAAAGGTACCTGCAAACCACCTGCCAATCATCCCATGACTCCAACCCTCTATATGGTCTCCATACGACAGCTATCAGATCATCGAGCTATCACCGCCAGAAGTTTGTCTTGCCCAGATGGGGTTGCGTAATATATCTGGCATACCTATAGATAATAGGTTGCATGGGCTCTCTGCTATCATCGACTATCAGCCGACAAACGGGAAGGTGCTCCCAAGCCCACACCTGTAAAATGTAAACCCCTGCAGCCATGCTCTGCCCATCTCTATAGACAATCTCATGCATCTCTCGATACATGTGTGCTAATAAGCAAGAGCCCCAACCAAGTCTCTGAGGGGTCTCTATCAACCTCCTAACATCCGTCCCCATCCGCTTTGGAAACCTTATTGCCCTCTATCTGGCATCAAAAAGCAACCGATGAACCCTGCTAGAACACATGCCAGTGGATACTCCTCACTGTACCTACTCATCAATATATCCCAACTCATGGAACGAGTCAAGATATCTGGATCCCTGAATATGTTCCTCAGTGCATGCAGTCCAGGTAACAATGCAGTATCATAATCCACTTTATCCCTGGCAAAAGGGATATGAAGGATCCTGTACACATCCTCAGGAGTAACAGTCAGCTCCCCAACTGGCAAATGAAAGGTATTATGCTCTGAATGAAATCACTCTACCAACGACATGGATATCAAGTAACCTCACCAAGTGAGTCAAGCCACATAAATCAATATGAGCCTGCTCGACCTCAGACAATTCATGAACCAAAGCCATAGTGGGAGGATATACACATCTAAAGAGCATAGGAGGTAAGCACACCTGCACAAAAACCCAACAACGATCATCAGAAAATATTCCAAATGAGTCTACAAGAGAAGTTAAACATCACGCAAATCCAACTAAGTCAAATGCAAAAGAAAAATTTCATGTTTACACTTTCAAAAATAGTCACTATTTTTCGAACGACAAAACACAGTTAAAAAGATTCTCGTATGAGTCAGGAATGGCTCTCGTACGAGAAGACAGCCTCAAATGACACTTTATTGGACCACACACGACAAAATGGTCTCCTAACCGACTTGTCGTACGACACAAGAGTTACTCCCGTACGACAAATCTAATGGTCTTTTCTTTGTGGACCAGCAATTTATTCAATTTGACTTTGAAGGTTTAGCCACGATCTTGTGATCTTTTGCTTACTTGATTTGGTGTTGCAAATTATGGAATTTTTCTTGCCTTACTGTTGGAATTGATGATTTATTATCTTTATTCATTTGTATTTTGGTGGTAAACTGGTTTATCCTTATTGTTTTCGCATGGTGGTCTTGTGTTGAAATGTAAATTCCTCTCCAAGGACGTATGAGACAGTCTTGGTTGAGTGTATACGAGGAAGTAGATGTAGGGAACCTTGAGGATGGGGGATGTGAGGCTGTGATATAGCTAGGATCCACTACCTGCCTATGTGTGGTGACTATCTCTTGGAGGCTAACCACCTTACACAACAAGGGATGTTCACGAGGGTCTTGTATGGAAGGTAGTACCGCTATGGTGTGCCCTAGCACCATCAAGCCCTTGAGTGAGATGTTGGATATTTTTTATCATGTTATTTGTTCCGAGATTAGGCATAGAGATGTTGATCGTGCATGTTATCTATGACCGAGCATTAGACATGCTCACTTGTGGCCTTTTGAGTTGTGCATTCCAGTTATGTGTATGGTTACTATGTGTAATTATGGAATAAATTGTGTTATCTTGTCACTATGTTATGGGACATAGTCATTGGAAAGGTTTTTATATGCCTGACAAGTGTAAACAATTGTGTTCTATATTTTTTCTCTTATTTCATGAAAGTTAACTTGGCTGTAGAATTTGAAATTTGAAGCTAGTTCTATGCGATAATTTTTTATGAAGAGGATGGATTGGTAAAAGAAATTGATCGTAATGGCATATTTTCTTCTCATATTTGGTAGATGAGTATGGTAATTATTGTTTACCTCTTTTAATGCTTAAATTTGGTGCGATGAAAGGAATAAAATTCTTATTTCTCTGCTATGATCATGGATAGTTCCTGTAATACCCTAAAAATGGTCATCTAAACCACGGGCCCCTAATCTCGACAACATCACCAAGGTCCTAACCAAAAGGCAATTAAATCAATCCTGAGCACATAATTAATTCTTTAATTATCAAATATCACATGGCAAAATCAATTACCCAATATTAATTAAATATTTATTTAATTAATTGAATCATTCCAAGAATATTCATTTTGATCAATTATCCTATTTTAATTTATTAAATATCTTTGCATATTTAATTAATTTATAAATTTGCCATTCAATCATGCAAAAAAGAATTAATTTACTACAAAATGAAGAATTTATTACAAAACAAAGAGTTGAATTGAAAATTAAATAAAAGAATTGAATTGAGAGAGAAATCAAACTTGAGATATTATTTCTTTTTTCTAAATTGAGAATTTGAAATCAGAAAAGCAATTAATTGAATTATTAATTATTCTCTTAAATTGGAACTCAAAGCTTTTCAAAAAAAGAAGTTCAGTTGCATTAAAAAGACTCTTTTCTTGATTAAATTGAAGAATTATCTATTTTTATCACAAATGCATGGAATCGATTTATTATTGTTTTCCAATGCAACTTGGACTTCTAATTCGAATGCATTTGAATTGAACTATAATTGGAATCTATCTCAAGGTTAACTCAACCTGATTTCTCAATTGTTTCCATTAATCCTAAATTGAGCTTTTTAATCATCTCTCTGTAATTCTCTATAAATTCAGTCATCAGCTCTCATTCCAATTCACCCCAGAGATTTTTGAGAATGCGTCATTATTATGCTGATTTTGCTCTGGAGTCATTGATTGATTATTACTGCTTTTTTTAGATTATTTGCATCCATCTTACATCCATTATTGCTTGAAGTGATTTTTTGCTTGAATTATTCATCCATTTTTTACATCCATATAGCTTAATATCATATAGATTAAATCCTTCGTCTTGGTGTAGTCTAGTCATTGGTATTGCTTATAACAAACTGAGAGCAATCCTATACTCGCATCTTGTAGAAGGCAATGGGTCGCTTTGCTATGGTTTATTTTTATTGATTATTGATTACTAACCATGCATATAATGACTTAATTGAAGTGTTGTGCTTGCAGCTACAGGTTCACTTTTTCACACACAGGGTTCCTAGAATGTTATAAGAAATGTATGGATTTAGATGTATCTTGCCAATGGATAATGGAATTTGTAGAGGATTTAGCATTTATGTTTCATTTATTTGTGAAAAGATTCATGTGTGCAATTTGATATTTGTTAAGTAAGTTTTAGGGCTAATGTGTGCGGCATGTTTTCCTTCTAGCCTTGCAACTTCTAGTAGTAAGTCGAAACCTAGGGGGGAGGATGTAGTACCCCTGCCCTAATCAGATTTGTAAAACTGGGTTGATCTTGGTTGATTTACCATGATGTAATGTTATAGTCAGATATTTGATTATTGTGCGTACCTGTAAATGTGTTTTTGCATCAATTCTGATATAATTTTATTTGTTCCCCTAATTCGTGTTATTAATCTCGGGATAACACTTTCATTAAATATATATGTATGCATGTGTGGTTCATGGTTGTAGGAGATTGCAGGTATAGTACCGCATAGGTACGAGGTTCGTCTCCACCTGGATTCATAGGTTTGAGTGTACCTCTTTGGTCCCTAGAAATTGAATTAGGTGGTCGTAAGACCCTCGTTTTACCCTAGTCATGCTCAAGTGAGTGTCGTCAGTCATCCGTCAGTTTCCCTTTTGGTTGGGTATGCGGGTCGTGTATCTGGTTGGCTTTCTTGGGTTGCGTGTTTTGCGTGTGGTAAAATTGAGTATTTAATCCTAAGTATTTAATTTGATTAAATGTGTTCTTGTACACATTAGTAAAATAAGGGACTAAATTAAATAGGACCCCTTTTGTGTGATTAATCACTAATTAGAATTGCTCAATTCATCTTTGTAGCAAGTTTGATTAAATGGTTATTTTTTTTAAATGATGAATTAATTAAGTTTATGCATTTTGAAAGGAAAGGTTAAATAGTATTGGAAAATTAATATTTACCCTCTTTAGCATTTTGAAATAGAAATGCTAGTTTTAATTAATTGAGAAAATCAATTTTAGAAGAAAAAGGCAAGTTGTTGCATATTTGAATTGTTTGAAAAGAATGATTTTTTATTTTAATTGAAAGAAAATATTTTAAATTCAAAAAAAAAAAAATTCTGGTCAAACATTTTCCATTTAACCTAGGTTTGGAAAATATTTTTGGAGGATTACTTTTGGAGAGTTATTTTTGGGAATTATTTTTTGGATGGAAAAATTTTGGGCATTTTGGGGGAAGAAGGATTTCTTGAGCTTGCAGGTTGGGCTCTTCATCAAATCTTTCCCAAGAATGCTAAATGAGGTATGATTCTTGTTTATCTCTTTGATTTCTTTGTTTACTAGAGATTTTATGGATTTTGAAGGTTTATGGTTGTGTTTGTGATAATCTCATATTTTTTGGGAAAAATGGAAGAGTTGTAGTTTAATCTCAAACTCAAACCCTCCTTGTTTTCTTTCCAAACCTCCAGATTTAATTGAGTTGCTCATTTTTTTATTTTATTTTTAACCAAATAATGGGGTTGGTTGTTCATGATGAATGTTTGTTTAAAACTCCATTGAATGTTCTCAGAATTAAGTTTTAAATTGGAAATTAGTTTGTCAGGGTAACCTAGTATGTGATGACACTTGTTCTTTATGTTTGCTAGTATGTTGTTTGTGTTGTCTTTGATAGGAGCATTGTTTTGGAGTTGTCTTGTTGTTTATGCCCTTGTGAGAGCCTAATATTCATACTAGACCATGGGTTGCTTATGATGGGTTGCGAAGACTTAGTTTCATGGGTGCTCCAATTGATCTTTGTATTTTCTTCTTATCATGTTCAGTTGGATCCTTTTCCTATTCAGGGATCATTCATGTATCTATTTGATCGATGTGGTCATTTGTATTATTTTTTTATTTACACCTTGATGGCAAGATGTAAATGATGTGAACCTTATGTATTCTTCACCCTTTTATTTATCAGAGGGGTCTTGCAATTGAGCAGACCCGGAAATGTAGCCCACTAGGGGTGAACTCCGATAACATTTTGGTGTTATGTGGTGTTTGTGTTCTTCTGTTTCATCTTTATTTAGCATGTATGGATGACATTCTAGTTTAAATGTATTATGTGGATTAGATAATGTTAATCTTAAATGCATGTATGTAGTCATCTTATTAAATGCAGTAATTTGGATCATGAAGAACGTAGATTGAATAATGGAAAGTATTCATTAGTTTATAATACAATTTAAGTATGTAATGAGATTAGATGCATGACATATGTTTTAATGTAATATTGAACGTAATGTATGATTAAATTGTAATGGATGAATTGAATCATGTTATCTATATTTTTAACCTTAATTGGATTAATTAGTGTGAGTTGAGTTAAGTGTTGAATTAAGTAATCATATTGGGAAACTCTTTAGGTTTTATTTAAGTCTTCCACTGTGTTATCTGAACTAATGATAACTCATTGTATCGTTATGTTGTTTTTATTTAATAATAATAATATTTGCACTCTACTCTTGTGTATTAGCTTATCCCTTTGGGGTTTCCTAGGGGGGTATTACAATTTGATTGGAGGTGATTCTTTTCCTAAATTTGATGAATGGATTACTAATGCAATCAATGATGCAAAAGAAGGAGGTCACAATATAACAACACGGGAAAGTGAAATTTCACAATCTCCATATTTATGGGCTATGCATTTTAGTGGAATGTGGGCCTATGGTAGTCACTTAAGAGTGAAAGAAAAAGATAAAGGAAAGACTAATTGTGATTGTGTTGTTAGTGCTGAATTTGTTCATGGAAATGAGAAGAATTTTTATGTTGGATTCATCTAAGATATTATTCAAGTGGATTTCGGTGAAAATAGTCCTATATTATTAAAATGTAAGTGGATTCGACCATCTGTGGTCCAATTTGATGAGTATGGATTTGTGCGTGTAAATACATGACAATTTTTATCACAGAGAGATGAGTTGTATGTTTCCTCTCTTCAAATTAACCATTCATTTCTAATTGATGATGTAAGAAGCCTAAGATGGTATTATGTCAATCAAACAGAGTCTTGTTCAAAATGAAAAAATTCATGGAAGTTGTCGATGCAATGCCTGATGGGCAATATGCTAATTTACAAGAAACATTCGAGGAAGCGGATTAAGACAATGAGGGACTATTTGAAGAAGAAATTTTGATTAGAAATGAAGAAATTGGGAGAGAGAATGTATTACATTTCTCAAATGAGGACGAGGAAGAAAATCAAGCAGATGCAAACACTAGTGATCAAGATTCTGATCTCGCTGGCTATGCAGATGATTATTGATGAGCCTCATTTTATAACCTTTTATTTAAGGCTTTTATGTTGTTTTAAGACTGTTTTATGTTGTAAGAACATGAACCTTCTAACTAATACTTGTTTGAAATATTTAATGTTGAACAAAGTTGCTATATGAATATGCTAGCTTTAATCCTTGTTACCATCCTACACTGTGACTGTCAGTTGTGCCTTATAATAGTAATGACTACAAGATAAGAATTTGATGAAATTTCTTTGTAGATAGCCATTATCTTAGACTGTATTTTACTCTATCTTTGTATCATGGACTGCTCTGCATCTATTGGGAGTGTTATATATGTTGGCATTATGTGAACCGGCATGAGCCTTATGTAAACTGGCATGAGGGCATAATGATATTGTATGTTGTCATTGATGTCAATATGAGACATAGTGTGAACCGACACATGAGATAAGTGAAGAAAGAGGTAATGGCATATGTGTGAACCGGTATATGCCAAAGTGAACCGGCACATTTGTTCAAAGTGAACCGGCATGCAGTTATGGGAACCGGCACATGGAAGCACTGTATGACTACCGGTTGGTAAGGCAGCTTCCACTTCGGGGTTTCCGGTTGGAGTATCTCAAGTCTATGTGACTCAATCGGTGATCTTTGTGTGATGAGTTAGCAGTATGATGGAGGACAGATCGTGTTGCCATGTAAGCTCTGTGCGTGTGAAGGATCTTGCATGAAGAAGACTATTCCTATCTACCTCGGGAATGTGCGAAGTCAGTCAAATGGTGATAACGCGTGATGGGTTATCAGCCGCCATGAAAACGGTGGATAATGGACGATGGAGAATGTCTTGAGATTGACTCAAGACTAGTGCATTTAATGCAATATGTTTCAACAGTCAGGATCGAACCATTTGAATTGCTCAATCTAACAGGTTTAGGGTTTAAGGTTTTTGCTACCGACCTATATGTTCCCTATAAGGTTGATGTTAGGTTTCTCTCTGAAGTTCTTGGCAAAAGTTGTGAGTGTGTATCCAACGAAAGTGATACAAGATTGTTGCCAGACCATAGGAGAGAAGAGATACCTGCAAAGTGAATGTGCAGAAGGAAAAGAGGAGCCTATATGGATCTGTATTAGTAGTAAGTGTTGTTAACAGATCATTGTAATACCTGTTGATCTCTAACCACTTCAACAGTTGTAAAATCCCCTAACAGGGTAGCCTTAACTGGCTTGATTCAAAATCCCTTAGATCGGGTGGTCTTAACCGGCTTGCTGTAAATCCCTTAACCGGGTAACTCGAAGCTAATGAGTTCTGAGAAGCTAGAGAATCTTAGGAGATCCTTTCAGCTATTGAGTTCTTAAAATCCTCTAACAAGGTGACCCTACTGGGTTTAACCCTTAACCGGGTGATCCCTAACAGGATTGGTTCCTACCAGAACCTATTATAATGTTCTTAACCGGACAAGGCTCCTAACAGAGAGGACTTCTAAAGAGTTCAAAAAGCAGCTTGTGGGTATTCATCCCCACCGTGGTTTTTCCCAGTTGGGTTTCCACATGAAAAATATGTGTGTCATGTGAAATGTTTTTGTCTTGTGATGCTTTGTTTTATCTGTTATGCACATGAAGGTTATATGTTTTATGCCTGTCTATAAAACATATTGAACTCACTGTTGTGAAGATTTGATGGTTAAGTCAATTAGTTCATGCATGTGAATATTATGATAATGTGGTATTGAGCTAAGAGAAAAGCTTAGTGAGTGACCGGTTCATGACTGACTGAGCTATACCGGATGTTACCGGTTGCACTCTGTTTTACCAGTATCTCTGTTTATCAGTCATTGTGAGTGTTTGCTCATTCAGTCATGAGTTCTGAGAAGCTAGAGAAGCTTAGGAGATCCTTTCAGCTATTGAGTTCTTAAAATCCTCTAACAAGGTGACCCTACTGGGTTTAACCCTTAACCGGGTGATCCCTAACAGGATTGGTTCCTACCAGAACCTATTATAATGTTCTTAACCGGACAAGGCTCCTAATAGAGAGGACTTCTAAAGAGTTCAAAAAGCAGCTTGTGGGTATTCATCCCCACCGTGGTTTTTCCTAGTTGGGTTTCCACATGAAAAATATGTGTGTCATGTGAAATGCTTTTGTCTTGTGATGCTTTGTTTTATCTGTTATGCACATGAAGGTTATATGTTTTATGCCTGTCTATAAAACATATTGAACTCACTATTGTGAAGATTTGATGGTTAAGTCAACTAGTTCATGCATATGAATATTATGATAATGTGGTATTGAGCTAAGGGAAAAGCTTAGTGAGTGACCGGTTCATGACTGACTGAGCTATACTGGATGTTACCGGTTGCACTTTGTTTTACCAGTATCTCTGTTTATCAGTCGTTGTGAGTGTTTGCTATCAAATCGGTTTTGGAATGTATTTGTGTCTATACTGATTCACCCCCCCCCCCTCTCAGTACTGGTTTGGTACTAGTGGTTCATCATTGAGTTATCAATTGGTATCAGAGCACTCCAGGTCCTCTGTGTTGTAAGCTTAACCGCTTGAGGAAAAGATCCTAGCCAAATGATGAAGAGGGAAGGTCCAAAGTTCAACAGGGAAAACTTTGGTATATGGAAAGACAGGATGAAGATATTCATCAAAAGCATGGGTGTTAAACACTGGAGTTATGTTGAAAATATATATGTTGTTCCTATCGGTACTCTCACCGATGACCAAAAGAGAGAGATACAAGAAAATGAGCAAGTCATGGAAGCCCTCATCAGTAGTCTATCTGACATTGAGTTTATTGATGTTCAGGACAAGGCAAATCCCAAAGAAGTATGGGATGCTCTTGAAAATATCTATGGTGGTGATGAGCATGTAAAACAAGCTAAGGAAGAGAGCTTGAGAGGAAAGTTTGAAGACATAAGAATGGTTGAAGGAGAGACCATTCAGCATTATGGAATAAGAATCAAAATAGTTGTTGGAGAAATAAAGAGTGCAGGTGGCAAAATAGAAGATTCCACTGTGGTAAGTAAAGTCCTGAGATCCCTATTGCCGGTCTATGCAATAAGGGTTGCTGCTATTTAGGAGCTGAGATCAATAGACAAGTCTAAGGCATCCTTGGACTCCATCATAGCCAAGTTGACAGCTTATGAGCTGAATAGCTTTGATGGTAGTGTTCAAAAGTCAGAATCAGCTTTTAAAGCTTTTGCTATACCATCCAGAAAAGGAAAAGAGGCTAGCACTAGTGAGGAACCTAGTCAGAATAGAGAAATGAAGGATGAAGAGTTCCTGATGGACTTTGAAGCTCTTCTAGCCAGGAGATTCCCAAAAGGAACTGGTAAATACAAAGGTAAGCTACCTTTGAAATGTTTCTCCTGCAACCGGATAGGACATATTGCTATGAACTATCCTAATCGTGACAACAAGGACAAACCAGAAAGGTTCAAGAAATTCAGAGGAAACTGGAGAAATTGTTTTGTGGTAGTTGATGAAGGTGTCACAGATGAGGAATCAGAAGATGAAGAGAATGAAGACATTGTGTTCATTGTTGTAAAGGAAGATGTGATAGACAAGAAGGCTCTTGTCTCCCGGTTTGATGATTCCAATGAGTGGATCATTGACAGTGGCTGCTCTCACCATATGACTGGTGACCGAAGCAAGTTTCTATCATTAGAAGAGTATGATGGTGGTGTGGTTCTCTTTGGCAATGATGCACCATGCATGGTCAAAGGCAGAGGGTCCATCTCCTTGAATGGAAAGAGTAGTGCTGACAATGTGTATTGGGTTGATGGTCTCAGACACAACCTTCTAAGTGTTGCCCAGTTAAATGATAGTGGACTCACTCTGCAATTCAAGAATAGAGTTTGCAGAATCAAAGGTAAAGATGGTAAATTGGTAGCCACCGGCATGCAGACTAAAGGTAACCTATTTCATCTAAATGCTAATATAAGTACATGTCTTATGGCTAAGCTTGATGATAGCTGGATATGGCATAGGAGATTCTGCCATGTAAACTTTGACAACATTGTGAAGGCTAGTAAGATCAAGGTAGTTAGAGGGTTGCCGATGCTGAGGAAACCGAATAATACCTTGTGTAGAGAATGTCAATTGGGGAAAATGTCTTCCTCAACTTTTAAAGGTAAATCTTTCACTGCTGACAACTTGCTTGATCTTGTGCATACTGATTTATGTGGTCCTATGAAAACTAGAAGTGTGTAGGGTGATAGGTACTTCATGATTCTCACTGATGACTGCTCAAGAATGATGTGGGTCACATTCTTGAGAGACAAGTCTGAAGCTTTTGGGAAATTCAAAGCTTTCAGAGCATTAGTGGAAAAGGAAAGCGGTAAAAGGATCAAGTGTCTCAGAACTGATCAAGGAGGGGAATTCACTTCCAGTGAATTCAACAAGTACTGTGAAGAATTTGGCATCAAGAGATAGCTGTCTGCCCCCCGGACTCCACAGCAGAATGGCCTAGCAGAGAGGAATAACCAGACTGTGGTTGAAGCAGCTAGAACTATGTTGATCCAAGGAAAGGTTGCTCACACCTTTTGGAGAGAAGCGGTGAGCACTGCAGTTTACACTATGAATCGGGTACTCATCAAAAAGGGCAAGGACAAAACTCCTTATGAGTATTGGACTGGTAAGACCCCTGTGGTAAACTATTTTAAGGTCTTTGGTAGCAAATGTTACATCAAGAGGAGTGAACATCAGGGCAAATTTGAAGCTAAATGTGATGAAGGAATATTTCTAGGATATTCCACCAAGAGTAAAGCTTTCAAGTGCTACAACAATAGGACTCAGAGAATTATGGAAAGCATCAATGTAAGAGTTGATGAATCCTCTGAGAAGACTGAGAAAACCAGCAGTGGGCAAGTTGTAAATGAAACGGTTGCAACCTTCTGGGAACTGGTTGTCAGTCAACCGAGCACCAGTAACAGTGTTCCTGAACCGGTGAATGTTGATACTGATGAAGATAAGGATGAAGAAGAAAAGCAAGAAGAACCAATTAAGACCATTCCTCGGTATGTCAAGTTGAATCATGATCCCAAGCAGATCATAGGTGATAAAGATGCAGGAATCCTTACCAGAAGAAAGATCAGAGAAAACTTATGTATGATCTCTGAATTTGAGCCTAAATCATTCAAAGAGGCTCATAATGATGAAGACTGGATCAAGGCAATGGGAGAATAACTTGACCAGATAGAGAAAAATGGTACATGGTCCTTGGTACCCAAACCAGAGCATAAAAATGTCATTGGCACCAAATGGGTGTTCAGAAATAAGTTGAATGAGGATGGCACAGTGATTAGGAATAAAGCCAGACTGGTATGCAAAGGATATGCTCAAGAAGAAGGTGAAGACTATGGGGAAACCTTTGCTCCTGTAGCCAGATTGGAAGGAGTTCGTATGCTTCTTGCATATGCAGCTTTTAAGAGATTCAAGGTATATTAAATGGATGTAAAATCTGCATTCCTAAATGGAGCACTTGAAGAGGAGGTATATATTGAGCAACCAGATGGGTTTACCCTATCTGAAGACAGTGACATGGTATGTAGGCTACACAAAGAATTATATGGTCTAAAGCAAGCACCTAGGGCATGGTATGAGCGCCTACATTCCCATCTTGTGAAGATTGGATTTGAGAGAACAAGTGAAGATAGCAATATCTACTTGAAGTCTGAAGAAGATCAGATCCTAATCTGTGAAGTTTTTGTTGATGACATCATCTTTGGTGGAGATGACAAGATGAGTCATGAGTTTGCTAATGAGATGAAGAAAGAGTTTGAAATGTCACTCATAGGGGAGATTAAGTTCTTCATTGGACTGCAGATCCAGCAGATGAAAGATGGAATCTTCATCACTCAGTCCAAATATGTCAAAGAGGTGTTGAAGACTTTTGGCATGGAAGATAGAAAACCGGTTGGTACACCGATGGTGACCGGTTGCAAATTGACAAAGGAGGATGATTCTGCACTAGTTGATGAGAAGGAATACCAATCAATGATTGGTAAGTTGCATTATGTAGTGCATAGCAGACCGGATATTGCACATGCAGTTGGCATCACTGCAAGGTTCCAGAAGAGTCCAGGAGAATCTCACTTGAGTGCAGTCAAGCGGATTCTTAGGTATCTAAAGGGAACAATTGACTATGGATTGTGATACCCATACAGCAATAATTTCAATCTGAAAGTATTCAGAGATGCTGATTGGGTTGGTAATGTGGATGATCGGAAGAGCACAACTGGTGGTGCATTCTTTCTCGGTGGTAGATTGGTCTCATGGATGAGTAAAAAGCAGAGTTGCATCTCTCAGTCTATAACAGAAGTGGAGTATGTTGCAGCTTTCATGAACTGCACTCAGACAATCTGGATGAAGCATGTACTGGAAGGCTTCAAGATCCCTGTATCTGAACCAGTAAGTATATTCTGTGATAACAAAAGTGCTATCAATATATCAAAGAATCCAGTTTTACATTCTAGAACCAAGCATTTTGAGCTTAAGTATCATTTCTTGAGGGAAAAGGTTCAGAATAAAGAGATTGCACTCGAGCATGTGTCCAGTAAGGAGCAGTTAGTAGACATATTCACAAAGCCTCTCCCAAAGACAACATTTGTGAATTTGAGAGGTGAATTAGGGGTATTGCCCCTTGAGGAGGTGAACTAAAAGTGGTTGTTCCACATCAGTCAGGTACTAGATAGACAAATCTTTGGTTGATTGGTGTGTTTAAGGTTGCTACTCCTCAGGGGGAGCAGCATGAGGAAGCAGTGATGATTGTACCTCCACTTTGGCATTCATGTCAAAGGGGGAGAAGAAGTGAAGCGAAACGATATCTGCAGCAAATGGGGAGAAGATGTGAAGCAGAGAAGATATCTTTTGTATATTGCCATCAATGCCAAAGGGGGAGATTGTTGGCATTATGTGAACCGGCATGAGCCTTATATAAACTGGCATGAAGGCATAATGATATTGTATGTTGTCATTGATGTCAATATGAGACATAGTGTGAACCGGCACATGAGATAAGTGAAGAAAGAGGTACTGACATATGTGTGAACCGGTATATGCCAAAGTGAAGTGGCACATTTGTTCAAAGTGAACCGGCATGCAGTTATGGGAACCGGCACATGGAAGCACTGTATGACTACCGGTTGGTAAGGCAGCTTCCACTTCGGGGTTTTCGGTTGGAGTATCTCAAGTCTATGTGACTCAATCGGTGATCTTTGTGTGATGAGTTAGCAATATGATGGAGGAAAAATCGTGTTGCCACGTAAGCTCTATGCGCGTGAAGGATCTTGCATGAAGAAGACTATTCCTATCTACCTCGAGAATGTGCGAAGTCTGTCAAATGGTGATAACGCGTGATGGGTTATCAGCCACCATGAAAACGATGGATAATGGACGATGGAGAATGTCTTGAGATTGACTCAAGACTAGTGCATTTAATGCAGTATGTTTCAATGGTCAGGATCGAACCGTTTGAATTGCTCAACCTAACAGGTTTAGGGTTTAAGGTTTTTGCTACCGACCTATATGTTCCCTATAAGGTCGATGTTAGGTTTCTCTCTGAAGTTCTTGGCAAAAGTTGTGAGTGTGTATCCAACGAAAGTGATACAAGATTGTTGCCAGACCATAGGAGAGAAGAGATACCTGCAAAGTGAATGTGCAGAAGGAAAAGAGGAGCCTAAATGGATCTGTATTAGTATTAAGTGTTGTTAACAGATCATTGTAATACCTATTGATCTTTAACCACTTCAACAGTTGTAAAATCCCCTAGCAGGGTAGCCTTAACTGGCTTGATTCAAAATCCCTTAAATCAGGTGGTCTTAACCGGCTTGCTGTAAATCCCTTAACTGGGTAACTCGAAGTTAATGAGTTCTGAGAAGCTAGAGAAGCTTAGGAGATCCTTTCAGCTATTGAGTTCTTAAAATCCTCTAACAAGGTGACCCTACTAGGTTTAACCCTTAACCGGGTATCCCTTAACCAGGTGATCCCTAACAGGATCAGTTCCTACCAGAACCTATTGTAATGTTCTTAACCGGACAAGGCTCCTAACAGAGCGGACTTCTAAGGAGTTCAAAAAGCAGCTTGTGGGTATTCATCCCCACCATGGTTTTTCTCAGTTGGGTTTCCACGTGAAAAATATGTGTGTCATGTGAAATGCTTTTGTCTTGTGATGCTTTGTTTTATCTGTTATGCACATGAAGGTTCTATGTTTTATGCCTGTCTATAAAACATATTGAACTCACTGTTGTGAAGATTTGATGGTTAAGTCAACTAGTTCATGCATGTGAATATTATGATAATGTGGTATTGAGCTAAGAGAAAAGCTTAGTGAGTGACCGGTTCATGACTAACTGAGCTATACTGGATGTTACCGGTTGCACTATGTTTTACCAGTATCTCTGTTTATCAGTCATTGTGAGTGTTTGTTGTCAAATCGGTTTTGGACTGTATTTGTGTCTGTACTGATTCAACCCCCCCCCTCTCAGTACTGGTTTGGTACTAGTGGTTCATCATTGAGTTATCAATATAATGACAATCTTTTAGCTCTATGACTATCATGGTATGGTTTGTTACTGCCTTATACCTACTCTAGATGATTCATTGTTCTATGTATCAAACTATGATTCACTGAGATATGCTTTGTGAACTGAAAATTTTCATTTTTGCTTTGTATTATCGCTACCACATTATTCAATGAAGATCTTTGACAATAATAATCCCCCTTTGGCTTTGTTCTCATGAAGTTATTGAAGTCTTTATAAGCATGATGATTGTATTTTGTGACAATGATATGTGTTGGGTTTACAATATATTGGTCTTTATGATAGTTAATTCTCACTATACAAACTTATTTGTAGACTATTATCTTTTGTGGTGTGTGAGTGACTGTCTAAATGAAGCTATTTTTTCTAGTAATAAGATCTCTTTGGTTTGATGAGATAATTATACATTATTGTTTATTTGGACATCAGGAAATGAGGAAAAATATTTTAAGGCACAAATTAGTTGATAGTGATCATATTTCTGAAGTTCCAATCACAGATTATGAGCGCTCTCGTGAAGAACATGTGGCCAAAAATAATATTTGTTTATCGCATCTAGGTTTGACAAACAGGCAAGTTGTAAATCCACTAAGTAGAATATTATTTGTTTAATATTGTTTAATAAAATTTTATAGGCAAGAGGTTTATGTACATAAGACATGATATGATATATTTTTTTGTTTTACAGCTAAGAAAAATAGTGCAGAGAAAAAAGAAAAGAATGTAAAGTTACAATGCGGCCAACTCGTAGAAGCCAACATTTTTGTGACTCAAAAATTAGACTTGGTGAAAACTATAATTGTGGTGATGTGCAATCTGACAAAGCACATGGTGATGTGTAGCCTAATATACCACATGGTGACGTACAACCTGATATACCACATAGCGATCTCTTAACATAAAGTCTAAGAAAGCATGCATTCTGAAGAATATTTGATAATGAGTCACAAAGGCAAGAGAGTAAGAGATAATGTGAGTGTTGAATATATGTCATTTGGCTGAGGCGGGTTGCAAGCCAAATTGGACAAATTAGGAGTAAGTGTATGGCTTTTTGGTTCAATCTACATCATGTTATTTAATTAAAAAAAAATTGTACTGACTATATGTTAAAATTGCAATTGTATTTTAGGTGGAAAACAGTAATAGAGAAGCAGGTAGTATGAAGTGCAAATCTAGTTCATCCACATAGATTTCACATCCATCTGTTGAACGCCCACTAAGAGCCTCACAAAATCATGTCAACTTAAATGAAGGGTTACAAGATATAATGAGTTGCTTACACAGTCTCACTGAGAAATTTTTGCAGTTGGCTGCCTCTGTTAAGCCTAGAATTCCTGCATGGAATGACAATGATTCCATGGATTCAGATTAGGTAAGAGTCTATCCCTCGATATTTTGATTCTCACCTATATTATATTTATATTGTATTTTGAATATGTATGCAAATGTATTTTGATCATATATAGAATAGTGAATCTATGAAATTTTGCCTTTTGTTGACTATTTTTTAAATGAATCACTCCTCATATGGATAATTTTTTAAACTACATGCAAAGAAATTTTATCAAAGAAAAAAAACAAAAAAACACCTTGATGCCAAGAGAGTTGTCGATAATGATAGTGATGATGATGAATTCAAGTAGTATGTGAATGATATTCATAGTAGTAGTTGTGTTGAACTTGAGGTCAGTGCTATGAAACCTTTACTTTTTTTTTGTCTTTTAGTTCTTGTTTTTTCTTTTGTGCCAACATACTTCTGATGATAAAATTGAATATTTAATCAAATTAAAGATAACATTCACCAAAATTTCACATCAAGAAATTCAAGCAACCTTATCTATTGTAGATAATATCCTTGCATTATATTGAAGGTTTGTCTTTGTTTGGATTTGACACTTCTTCAATGAATGGGTACTTTGATGCCCAATCCAACTAAAAGTTCCTTGACATTTCCCATTTGTGCCCCAATTTTGATTTTTCTTTTCTTTTATCCTTTCGTGTACTTCTGGCAACATCATTTACGTCTTTCTCAACAACATCATCTTCTTTATTCTCATCAACATCATCTATGACATTGTCATCAGACTCAATTGACTTATTCTAACTACTTTGGGTATCCAATTTCATTGGAACATTAGATGCAACATTGGCATTTGAGTCAATTAACTCATTTCGATCTTTCCCAGAGGTTTTCCCTTCTTCAATAATTCTTGGTGCAAATGCTGATGGTGTACTTCTCTATGATGGACTACCAACAATGACATTACCAAAGTATGACATTATATTTTTATTCATGCATTTTAATGGCCCCCCTTCAACACTTTCAGGAGTCTTACTACTCAACATCTCTCAAGAAATAGAAACTGCAACAAATAGAAATAAATTGATAGAATCTAAGAATATAGATAGTTGGAAATTTTTTATTAAAAAGTACACTATAAATATGTGCAATTAAATGCAAACCAATGGTAGAGTATTCTACCAAATGAATCAACAAAAATTCTCAGCCATCTCCAAGGTCGTCATTGGAGCAAATGTCATCTCATTGGTCTACGTTTCAATGAAGGCAGTAAGATCTATCGATCCTTATAAACATAAACCTATTAGGTTCCCAAGATGTATTAGGTTTAAAAACCTTCCTCCCGAATATTGAAATATTAATGCATTTGAAACTATAAGGGAAGCACTAGGATTGCTTATAAGTGTTGATGAAAAATTCTTCAATAAATTTAAATTAGAGCCAAAAAATTTGGTCGATTTAGATTCAAACTTGACCTCGATGGATAACATTGAGATCACCATGGAAAAAGGTATTTGGTATCAAAAAATGGATATTGATATTGGTAGTTATGGAGGTAGATACGTTTCAGGGCAAGGTCACTGTTACCTAAATTTAACTACAGTTAAATTTGGTGACTTGTTGAGCCCTTATACATTGCAGTTTGGAGAAAGGTACACAATTTTTTTTACATATTCTTAATTTTGTACACTATGATTTTAAAAACTTGAAGTTTATTTCATTATGCAAATGCTTTCAAGAAACAACATTAAAGAGTTGCATAAAAATAGCTTTTCATTTACAAAAGAATATACAAGGTATCCCACACAAGTTGTGGGAATAGCTATTACTGTAGACATACATTTTCATACATCATGAAAATAAACTACATAACAAAAGAAACAAAGAGTAGGAGAACAAGGTAACATGTCGTTGCCTGAAATGACGAGTATGAAATTGAGAGAGTTTCCAAGTTGCAGCTGCCCATCCACTCCACCTTTTTCCGCTCTTAGTCTATCAATACCTGCAAGAGATTTGAAAAAATGATGTTAGAGCAATGAAATATTATCATATTCTCATACTCAAACTCAACAGTTATGTAGTTCATGCCTACAGTAAGACATAATATCAGATTCAGAAGAAAGGAATTAATGCAGATAAGGTGTCATGAGATAGCAGCTGTAGACATATAAAAATGACCACTTTTCTAAGTGAATATTTAATATTCATTTTATTCTCATTCCTCTATTTAATTAAATTTAATTTAATTAAATCATTCGCATTCATCTATTTGATTAAATAAGTTATTCAATTTATTTAATTAAATTCACCTAGGTCTTTTATATCCTTTAATAAAATAAATCATTTTATTTAATTAAATCCCCTTTCTACTCTTTTTAATTAAATTTACATTTAATTAAATTGTTCACCTCAAATAAATAAATCTAATTTATTTATTTAAAACCCCCACTTGTGTTTATGCAAGTTGCATCTATTTTTGTTGAAATAAAGCAATTTATTTTAATTAAAATTACCCTCCATCCACTTGCATTCTCCTACATTTCCCACTTGCCTCTCTAAACCCCTCTTCTAGATTCTTCTAATCACTTCTAATTTAGCCTAACCCATTTCCTAAATATTGTCACATCCCTAAACAAAGGTAAGTCACTTCTCAAACCCTCAAAGTCTTTGAAAACCATTAAAGGTTTTATGTCTTCAACAAGTTAACCTTGAAAGTCTTCCAAACCATTAACGGTTAACTCAACCCTCTTGCATGATTAGAGACTTTCTCTGTAACTCAACCCACATCTAACCTAGGGGTCTCATCAAGCATTCATTGTTTTGACCATGGTTATTCCTTTAACCCTTGCACAAGAGTTTACCACTTGGATAAAAGCTTTATCCAATAGATAACCTTAACCTAACCTTAACCCTTACCTCCTAAGCTAACCATGAGGTCTTCTCAAGCATTTAATGCTTCTTACATCTCCTCTCAAGCAGTCTTATGTTGACAATTGTCACCATTTCATTGGTGAAAATTGAGTGCATGGATTGATAACTTTCAATCCTGGCCCTTAATAAGATTATCCAACCTTGACCATCCATTGCCCTGTTTTTCCTATAAATAGAGCCCTCATTCCCTCATTCTCATATCCAAGTCTTGAGCATCACACTTATAGGCATTTTACTAAGCATATCTAGTCTTTTTATCAAGCATTTAGTCTCTCTTTGAATAGAAATAGTCTAATATTTTAGAAGTATTTCTATTATCATAAATAATCATATTAAGCTAGTGTATCATGTTAGGATAGTTCTTTTATTAATCCTTTCATCTTATCATCCTATACATGCTAGTTTAATTCATGTTTGTTAATATCATGCACATTTAGGATTGAATTCATGTTAGATTGATCAAACATCCCTCATTCTCATGATTGTCATCCCCTAAGTCACTTTGCTCAGTGATCTGAGAGCAAAGGCATTGGCTTGAGGGGTCTTGTGAGATAGAGAACAATGGAACATCCCTTGGGAAGTTGAGCTATTCCATATAGCTCCATAACTTGCACCAAGAGTCCCATTGGTGTGTGGACTAGTCCTGAATTCATATTTTTCGTTTCATCGCACCACTTTTCCCGCATACATTTCTGGCACCCACCGTGGGACATAACCCCATTTATCAAATCATTTTTGATGCAGGACTAACTTTGCAGGTATGTGGAAAAATTGAATTAGCGCATGGATACCATCCTTTAGCGCATCTGGTATGTCCTTTAGCGCATCCCGCTCACTGTTTAGCATGTTAAACCTGAAACTTAGCGCATCACGCCTTAACCTTAGCGCATAGCACTTATGCTAATTCTTGTAAGCCTTAGCACTTTAAAACATCAGTGCAGTGCATTCATGCAACAACGTAGCGCATCTGGGATTTTTGTTAGAGTGTGGGTGCTTTTCTGTAGCGTATCTGGTTTGTAGATTAGCGCATAACAAACACAGAGAGAAAAACAAAATTGTAACAGAAACAGAAAATTAGACTTGTAGAAGTCCACCTTGAAAACTCTTTTTGCTAACTATTTTTATTGCAGGTCACTAACATTTGTTTGTAGGGTTGGGAGATTTCCTTTTACTAAGTTTTAGGCTTTTGATTAAATTTTTTATTTCTAACTTGGTTAAGTTAGTTATTTAAAGTTTTCTTCATTTCCTTATTAGTAAAAATGAATTCATTTTCCTTTTGGGTAACTTAAAAAGAACAACAAACAAAAACCTTACCTTGCTTTCATAGGAAGAGAAAACACTTCATTTTTGGGGTTTTAAATAGAACAAGACAAACTCTATTTTTGCAAAGCTTTAAAATGAACCTCACCATCCTTTGGTGTCTAAAAGGATCCATTTCATTTTTGCATAGGTTAAAGGAACCTCATTTTTCCAAATTCTAGATAAAGCAAAAGAGGAAAATCCTTCCCTTATCGAATTCATTTTTGTTGACCATATCGAAGAATTTTCTTTGTTGACTAGGATTTCTTTACTGAGATCATAAAATCATTGATTTGAGAGTTAAAAATAACACCATGCCTTTTTGGAGCAACATCTCCCAATAGAAGTTAGCAAACAATTGAATTGTGAGGTTAAAAAGAACCATTTTGTGCCTTGTCTCGAAAGTGGAAGGTATATGCTCTCCCCTTAACTGGGTGACCAAAAAGCCAAACCACTCTTACGCTTTCAATATTTCAAGCATTTACAACCTTTAGCAGGCCTGCCCTCCCGAGTTTCTCTTAGAGCACCATTTAAATGGTCGGTGAGAGGGGAATGACCTAAGTGGGAAATGACTTTATCGCCAAGTGTTCCAGCCCACTATAATCAAAAGTGGAGGGTGACAAAAGTCCTTTCAACGGTTTTGCTCAGCAATTAGCCTTCCCCCAATATCTTTACGATACGTAAAGCCTTTGTTCTAAATGTTGGGAAGCCTCCCAAGGGAGTTTATCACTGAAGATCGAACAGGAAGCTTGATTATGAACTTTAGAAATAGAAACCTTGAGTCGAGTCAGTATCAAAACATCCTCAATATCATAGTGCAAGGGTGGGGAAGAATCCACCCCTAAGATTACTCACCATATATCTCTCAAGATAGCTACTCAATTGTGAAGCAATTCACTTTAGGTTAATTTCTGGCAAAAGACACAAAAATGGGTGCCCCCTAAGGGGTGACACGACTGTTTGAGCTGATGGAGTATCGAGACTAGTGGGATATGGTATTGTTGATTACCTTTGAATAAAGAGTCTATCTGAATTGTCTTATTTGTATCCAAACCTGTGAAAACATTGGGGATTTGAACACATCCTCGTGGAACATACACTCTTTATTTAGGATACGCAATAATGGTTGTCTTTTTCACACTATGTTTGCATTTTATACTTCAGAAAATCATCCATCAAAGTTAAACAAGTGTTGAAAATTTCCAGAAAACCAAAAATAGAACAAACAGAGCAGTTTAGCGCATAGGAGCAATATCCTAGTGCATCTGAGTCAAAATTTAGCACATCAAAGCTGAAACTTAGCACATTCATCTTCAAAAATAGCGCATAATAGTCTGAACATTTGGCAACTTTTCACTAGCGCTCTTTGGCACCATATTAGTGCGTTGAAGCATTAGCCTAGTGCATTGGGGGCAAACTGTAGCGCTTTAAGTCTAAACATTAGCGCTTCTTGCAGACATATTAGTGCATAATCATTCTTGTCATAGAATAATTCAAAACTTTGGTTTAGCGCATAGCATAGACAACTTAGTGCATTGGTGGCTTTAAATAGCGCATCTGAAGAAAATGTTAGCGCATCCAGTCTTTGTCTTAGCGCATAGGTAAAACTAAGAAAAACAAAGAGCAAAACTGAGCATTCTTGAATATTTCATCATCAGTTTCGAATACCCTTTTGGATCCTCAGTCGACCTCATCAGGCAAAACTTGAGTCAAAACGTCAGAAAATATTCCAAACAATCAAACAAGTCATTCTTAGAACAACAGTTGTCAAAATCCAAAACTAGTTACGGATAATGCTTTCTCGTATCAAAATCGGGTAACATCATCACATTGATCAAAAGGTCTGCCAATTAAACAGATTTCATCAACAAAACATGCCTAGTTTAAACCTAAGTTGTCAAATCGAGTCTCCATATCGAGAAGCTCCTTTTCCATATCATTTGACGCACTTTGTCATGAGGGGGAATCTTAACCTTCATTTGATAAATTAGGCTTAAGTTTTCAAATGAAGTATCATAATCCAACCACATCAAAGGAAACCATTGATCCCTCGTGTATGACCACTCCTCATATTTTGAGAAGAAAAAGTCTTCATCACAAAACTAAGTTGAACAAACAACAACTCAGTTCTCAGAAACTTGCTAAACGAAATATATTTCTCTACATCAATCGCCAACTCTTCAAATCACATTGCACATTTCTCCATCATATGTGCTTATATCTTCAAGACAAGTCAAACGAATTTGACAAAGAACCATTGAGAAGTAGAGCCTTTTGCCAAAAATCAGCATTCAGTCAATGCTTAAACCGTGGAGGAAAAAGCAATCCAGCTTTCTTCCCGGAAGTTTGCATCACTTATAACATAGCTCGATTTGAACCACCAACCCTCGAACAACAAGAAGAAGATTAGTTTTTCCCCTTTGTCAAAGAAATTTTCTACTAGATGCCCTTTGTCACTCGCTCTCAACGAAACAAGCAAAGTGAACCACAACCAGAATCTAGTATTGGTCAAAGATTATCAAACCCATTCGATTACACCGATCTAGGAGAAACAGAAATCACTGAAGAACTCCTTCAAGAATGTCAAGAAAACCCTTTGTTTCAAAAACTTATGGAAAGGCTCATAGAGGCTGACAAAGAAAAATACATGCTCATGCTAACAAGCAAAGGAGTTAGACTTCCCGAAGACTTCAATACCGAAATCTTTAGGACAAGGTCTCGAAATTATACTTATCAAGAACAATAGAGAGAAGAGGAAACACGTGACCCTGAGCAAAACATACCTGAACAACATAACATACCAGAACACACACATACCCAAACTACGGATAACGAAAGGGAAGAACCCTTCCCTCGACAAACAAATGCGCCCTTGGTTTCTCTTACACAACAAATGCAAATGCTACAAAGACAAATGCAGGACATGCAATAGGGGACCACAGTATAGTATTCCTTAAATGAAATTTGTCCTTACCCTTTTGATAGGAGATTAAATATGATACCTTTTTCCCCTGAATTCAGATATACCCAAATATGATAAATATGATGGTAAGAGTGATCCCCATGATCATGTTCAGGAGTTTTGTACCATGAGCCTTGAATTTGCCCACGATGACACCTATTTGATGAGGCTATTCCCAAGAAGTTTGGCAGGACAAAAAATGGAGTGGTTATCCAAACTTACACCTCCTGTCAGATCCTTTGATGAGTTGGTCAATAAATTTATCACTCAATACTCCTACAATATTCAACACGCAATCACCATGTTGGATGTATGTAATACCAAATAGAAAAACAATGAAACATTCATGGTGTTTCTTCAACGTTGGAGACAGATGGTTTCGAGATATCCTCGAGATGTACCCGAAAAGGAAAAGATGGAAATTTTCATCAAGAATCTGAATAGTGAGATACTCAAGCTCCAATGCATACCATCTTTTGCCAAGTTGATCGAAAATGGAATCCAAGTAGAGGAAGAATGTGTCAAAAAGGGGACATTAAAGTTCTTCAAAGAAGGAGCTAATTCATCCAGCTCTCACTTTAAAAATCAAAACAACAATAACAACTTAGACAAATCCAGGTTCTGGACCAAAAACAAGAACCCTGGTAACGAGGGAGGAACTGATGCTAATGATATAAAATCCAAACAACCAGTATTGGCTTTATCAGGTAATCCTCAGGCTACCAAGAATCAAAAGGGTGTTAACCAAAGCACTAACACTTATACACCAAAATAAATATAGTGGAAAATATGAATATCATAGGAGGCATTGATAATCCTCAAGACATGGATGATCAATTTATCTACAATAAGTGGAGATTAAAGGGTCGAGAGCACTTTCAGATCAATCCTAGAGAGGGTGTGATATGGGTCAACCCACCCAATGGGTGGATGAAAATTAATTTTGATAGTGCTTCAAAGGGTAATCCGGGTGTTGCAGGATGTGGAGTGGTCCTTAGGGACGAATGGGGAACATGCAAAATCATAAAAAGCATCCCCATAGGAAGTCAGACAAACCATGTAGTTGAAGCTATGGCGGCTTACCATGGGATGATCCTTGCTAAGGAAGCTAATTGCACTAAAGTCTGGTGTGAAGGAGACTCATTGAACATAATCAATTGTTTAAATATGAAATTCTCGTCTTCTTGGTCAATTAGCAATGCTATTAAAGCGACTAGGAAAATTAGTGAGGATTTTGAAATGTGTGTTCTTACACATGTGTATAGGGAGGCCAATTCCTGCATTGATTGGGCTGCCAACCTAGCTTGCCAATCGGAAGATATCATTACTAGTTATGGTGAAAGTGAGATTGCAAGTGAAATGAAATCCCTGCTTAATCTGGATTGCAGCTAGGCTAGGCAACGTGGTACTTTTAATCATAGTTTCTAATGCCTCTTCCACTTTTTTCGATGCAGGGTTATTTCGAAGGTAATGAGCATTTATATAGGTGTCTTATCATAATTGGCTCGCACGGATTTTGGGCATTTTTACAGGGCATCCATAGAAACCAAAGAAGAGGTTTTGAAGCCGAGAGAAGGAATTTCAAGGAAAGTGCTGAAAAATGGGAGGTAATAAGAAAATATTCGAACCCACCTCTTGCTCAGACTGGAGAAAGAACAATGAAGTTTGGGATATCCTTCAGCAGGGGGGTCTGAATGTGTTCATGGAGAGGCTAAGTGGGAAAGATCCCACAATTACCAACTATTTCATCAAGAACTAGAAAAATGGCAAAATCCTGGTCGGGTCCCAGATGATGAATGTTGATGAGGAGGTCATTGCTGAAGCTACGGGGATGATTACTGAGGGTATGAAATTTTATAGGGACCGCAACATATCAGATAAAGCAGCAAACAAGTTCCCAGTCACAGATGATGAGAGGAGAAAGATGGTGAAAATCGACAATTCATACCATGCCTCAAAGAGGATTTGCAGGCCATGGAGGTTTATTTTATTTGCTTCTATCGCCTACATTACTTTGGATAGTAGGTTTACTAGAGCCTATGGTCATCACTTTGTCTTGTTCAACCATTTCTGCCATGGGGAAAAGGTGAGCTTGCCTTATTACCTAGCTTGTTCTATGGACCACACTATCAAGGAGGTTCAGAAAGATCCCAAAGGTGACCATGCCCTCCACCAGGGGCTTATGGTTCTGGTTTATAAAATGCTTAAGGGGAAATGCATTGAAAAGCCTATTAAAGGCAAAAATGCAAGAGATGAGACTACAGAGAGTGAAGCTAGCAGATTCAACTTTGATTCAGAGACTAAGGGAGATTCAGAAGAGACTAGCCAAAAAGGGAGGAATAAGGCTAAGAGGAAAAGGATTGTGGTGGATTTAGACATTTCAGAGTCTGAAACTGAATCCTTTGACAAAAAAATTGTTAAAAAAAAGAAAGGGAAAGCAATTGGAAAGAAGATTCAGAGGAATAACACTAAAAAGGGTAACAATAACAACATCAGCCATATTCTGGTTGATTCTGAGGAGGATGTTGAGGAGAACAAGAAGGATGAGGGCCAGGATAAAGAGGGGGAGGAAAACCCAGTGATGGGCAACATTGAGGGTTTGAACACCACAAGTCTGCAAAAGGAGGATAAAGGGGATAAAAGTGGTATCGGTGATAATGATACTATAAAATCTTTATGTGATACCATCAGAACCATGGTGAAGGATATTAATAGTTTGAAGACTGATACAAAGGCTATTACAAGAGTTACGGTTGGTGATAAGCCCCTAGCGGAACATGTTAAGGAACTGGTTGTTGTACTTCACAATGCGGGAGCAATTGAATGTATGGTGGGTAAAATCATAGCAATGGAAAAAAAGGTCAATGAGATGGAAGATAACAAGGAGATTAAAGGAATGGAAAATAAAATGAACAACTTGGGTAGCAGAATCGACAGACTAGAACTCAATGTTAAGAAGATTGCAGATCAAAAAATTTAGATCCTCAAAGCTTTGGTGGATAACATGAACATCTTGATCAATAGATTTGAGAACCATGCAAAGAAGGATGGTGATAAAGATTAGTCAAACAAGAAGGGTCACAAAAAGAGGACCAAAGCTAATACAAGGACCAAGGGCGACATCAAAGGTCGTGAGTTGGAGGAATTAAAGACCTCGGCGAACAACATGAAACAAATGGTTGTTCATGTTGAGGATATCATGAAAAGTATTTAGGTCTTTGTATATGTTTCTACAGGGGTTATAGGTTCTATCTTTTTATTGTCGTTGTGTTGTCCTTTCACTCTTCGTTTCTAGTTTTTTATGTTTTGTAAGGTGATTCCTTTTTTCAGGTGGGATATTTCTATTTTTTGAAGTGATCAGGCATGTTTCTTTCTTTCTCTTTTGTTCTCCTAGCTTGTACAAGGTTTGGGTACCTTTCAAATACCTGCTTTTACTTAATCAAAACACTTATACACCAAATACCAATCAGGGACCTTCAAATACAAACAACACCAACAATACCCAAGGCAACAACACAAATCGAGGACCTAATCCAAATCCAAGGGGTAACACCAACAATTTTCCAAATAGACGCATTTACACACCATTGGGGCAATCCTTAGAGTCAGCATGCCAAGAACTCCTGGCAAACAAGATCATCGCATTACTAGCCATAAACAACTTCGAACCTCAGATTAAACCACCTTGGTGGAATGACTCACATTTCTATGATTTTCATCGAAACAAAGGACATCAAACAAACAATTGCATGACTTAAAAACAACGTTCAAGACATGATTGATAGAGGTGGTTTAACGGTCGATGGTCTCAAGACAAATGGTGATCATGACGCTTTTAAAAATCCTCTTCCAAATTATAACAAAGAAGGAGTTTCATCATCGAATGATACACGAGGAGCTCGCATCAATCATCTGTACAACAACACTATCAATCATATATCAACAAAGGATAATCAGATAAACATCATAAAAATCAAAGACAAACGAGACCATACATCAATCAATGTGACAACTCAAGCTCAAAAATATGTCTTGAAGGGACATACATCAACAGCAACCCCTATCCCCAAGACTCAGTATAACTTAGTTGATCAATTGCGGAAAACTCCTGCTCAGATATCCATACTCGAGTTACTCAAACTTTAGCCAAAACATTAAGACATTTTGGAACAGACACTAGTTGAAACAAATGTACCTCAAGATCTGGATATTGATAAATTTCAAGCCATGGTGGCTCACATGATACGGCCTCATAATCTCACATTTTTTGAACATGATAATATCTCTTTGATCCATCCACATAATACTCCCCTTCACATTGAAGTCTTAGTCTACAAATATCGAGTTAAAAGAGTATTAATAGATGGAGGAGTTGGTCTAAATATATGTACCTTAAAACTTATATGTGCATTAGGCTTCTCCGAGCAGTCTATTGATCCACACAAAAATATCACCATCAAGGCATATGATGATGAAGATAGGTCATCCAAGGGAATAGTAATATTACCTATTCAGGTAGGACTGATACAAAGGGACACTATGTGCCAAGTCTTAGACAGACAACATACAATATTTTATTGGGTCCTCCTTGGATACATGAAATGCAAGCAATACCGTAAACCTACCACCAGTGTGTCAAATTCCCATATAATGGGCAGGAGATTTCTATATCAGCAGATAATAACCCCTTTCAATATTGCAATACCATGGGGGTAGCCCAAGCCAGCCTGGTTCCACACAACAGGGAAGCTCACACTTCCTAAGCGTTAGATCATTATCAAGAAAACCTCAAATCTCTATCCATGGATTTCAAACAAAAGAAGAAAATAAAATAGCAAGGCATGGGAGAATACTCTTTTGAGCCCATGTGTCTAACCAAATTACCAACATCGCCAAAAACTCATGAGCAACCTTCTACATCGACACATCAAGCAACACAACCCATCGCCAAGTTTGATGGCAAATTTATCCAATTAGGCACACTAGCACATGAATCAGAAGAGAAAGACATCCTTAGTTAGCTATACAAGGATGAGGAAGAAGATAAAGCTGGTACTATGGAGGTAGTTATACTAACACAACAGTATGGAAAAGGATACCTGATCATGCAACGGATGGGGTACAATGGCAAAGGACCTATAAGAAAGCATCAAGAAGGCATCACAGAACCATTGGACCCTCCTTCACAGTTTTCTAGAGACAAAACAGGATTGGGATATGGACACAACCTACCCCCAAGGAAAAAGAAGAACAAATATCAAAAACCTCAATGGAAAGAAAAGAAGAAATACAATGAGGACTCATAGCAAGAGGCCCTGCACCAAGCAGCAGAAATAATAAAAAAAGAGCGAGAACACCAAGAAAAAGAGAAACAACAAGAGGAGTTGGCCATTCAAAGAGAAGAATCATCTTATGAGGAAGTACACCATGTTCAAGAACCCATTCCAAACAAGGCAGAATCACCCCCTAAATAAATCACTACTCCCCAAGGAGAGACAGTCTATGAACAGATGCAAAGAGTACAAGCGGGTTCTAATATGGAAACAGAGAAAACTATCAGACTGGTATCAATTATCAGGAATCTCTTTTCACCTTACAACATACCTGTCAACAGCACTGAAAGACTCTGGGACAATACTTCCGAAATAGATTCTAATGACTATGAATGGGGAAGTTGTTCAAATGTTAATGAAGATATTCCCGAGAGTACTATTCATACACCCCTTTCTCAAGAAGGACAAGGCACAGAGTCTAGACTGCTTGAATTTGGTCCACAACATATCTACGAAGCCAAAAAAATCAGTAGCGACACTACGAGCAAGTCTACATGGAAGATGATACCATCGAATACCTCGACAATATCATTAACTTATCCAATATCCTAGACAACCTTAACGATTCCTCTATCATGATACTTACTGCAGTCGACCTCAACCCACCCAATGACTCTTTACCGCTCATATTTTTTGATCTCATAGACTGGGATGAACCTGAACACCATGACTTACCCATATTTCCAGATGATGAATGGACATTATCCATTACCTATGTAAAGTCAATCCGAAAATAGACTCTACCAACAAACAAAATAACAATTTCTGCAAACAGGAAGGTTCCAAGTCTCTTAGTCGCAAAAATGAAAGAAAAAAAGGATCTAATGCTGAAAACCAGTCAATGACGGCACTGGATCATAAAAAAGTCAAAATAAAGGATGCATCTGAGGGTGAAACCCTTTTTAAGGCACCTAGGGAAGGGAGACTTGACACTCTTCCTGAACACTATCAGGAGCGATCACCCATATTGATTGAGCCCACTCAATCAATCAACATTGGTACGGAAGAAGCAGCTAAAAACATACACCTAGCAGAGTCTCTGACAGAAGAAGAAAAACTAGAGTTTATCAGATTCTTCAAAGAAAGCAAATCAATTTTGCTTGGTCCTATGCAGATATGCTCGGAATAGATCCAAACTTAATCATGCATCATTTATCTATTGCTCCAAAAGCTAAGCTAGTCAAGCAAAAATTAAGAAAGATGAATCCACATGTAGAATTAATGGTCAAAGCTGAACTAAAGAAATTATTAGACGTCGGATCCATTTGACCTATAGACTATGTTGAATGGATTTCAAACATTGTGCTTGTTTCAAAACCAGATGGAAGCATCGAGATATGCACAGATTTTAGGGATGTTAATAAAGCCTGTCCAAAGGATGACTTTCCTTTGCCTAGCATCGACATAATTGTAGAGCTCACAGTAGGCCATGCAATGCTATCATTAATGGACGGTTTCTCTAGCTATAATCAAATCAAGATAGCTCCAGAGGATCAAGATAAAATAGTGTTCACCTGTCCTTGGGGAATGTATTGTTGGAATGTCATGCCTTTTGGCTTAAAGAATGTTGGGGCAGCTTATCAAAGAGAAATGATGACAATGTTTCATGATATGATGCATACCTTCATGGAGGACTATGTGGATAATTTACTGGCTAAGTCATTTACCCAGGCAGAACATCTGGGCATATTAGAGAAAATATTTCTAAGATTGGAGAAATTCCAAGTCAGGATCAACCTTAAGAAGTGTCTTCGAGGTAACATCAGGAAAATTATTAGGCTACATCATGTCAGCAAAAGGCATTGAAGTAGATCCAGTGAAGGTACAGGCCATCATGGAGATGCCACCTACCAAGAACATTAGCCAACTCAGATCTCTACAAGGATGGCTCCAATCAATCAGGTGATTCATCGCCCAACTAACAGGTACAAGTCTACCATTCAATCATTTTCTACATAAAAACATACCATTCAGATGGGAATCCAAGTGTACAGAATCATTCTATCAAATCAAACAATATCTAATGAATCCACCAGTTCCGGTACCACCAATAGCAGGAAATCCGCTCATCCTCTACATATCAACAACGAACATATCATTGGGGACACTATTAGCACAAGAAGATCAAGAAGGCAAGGAATGAGCTATCTATTACATCAGCAAAACATTAAATGGATATGAGCTGAATTACACATTCATTGAGAAGGCCTGCTTAGCTGTGGTATTCACCTCTCAAAAGTTCTGACATTACATGCTAGCTCACACAATCAAGCTAGTAGCAAAAATTGATCCTCTCAAGTATTTACTCAGCAAAGTAGCTCTCACAGGCAGACTAGCTAAATGGGTCGTGATTCTCAGTGAATTTGATATCCAATACACAGAGCATCAGGCTATCAAGAGACAAGTAATTGCTGATCAATTAGCCAAAGCACCACTACCAGATAAGAAACTAATGGAGGTCAAATTTCCAAACATGGATGTTCTTATTGTTACCACCAAGCAATGGACCCTGTATTTTGACGGTTCCTACACTCAACATGGCTCAGGTGTCGGCATTTTGTTTGTCACTCCTGAAGGACACACCATACCAAGATCATATCGACTCATGTTTCCATGCACAAATAACATTACCGAGTATGAAGCACTGGTCATGGGAATCAAAATGGTCATAGAATGGAGAATCACGAAATTGAAGGTCTATGGAGATTCCCAACTGGTCATAAATCAGATCAACAATGAATATCAGACAAAGGATGACAAGTTGTTGCCATACAAAAGAATGGTAGATGACTTCAAACAGTATTTTTTACACATCACCTTCGATCAAATACCAAGGTTAGACAACAAAACAGTCGATGCAATGGCTACTGTCGCTTCACTACTACAAATTCCAGAGCAACAGAGTCATTATGAGTTTTTGGTAGAGCAACTGTTTTCCCCAGCCTATGACAATTTTGCATCCCATGTTATCTATGCCTTAACTGGTTTAGACTCTCCTTTATACGGAATAATATATGAGTATCTTAAAACCAATACCCTACCCATTGACCTATCTTAGAACCAAAAACACAACCTCATCGGGCAAGCCGCCTGTTATACCCTAACTGTTGATACCCTTTACCATCAACGTCTAGATGGTACTCTTCTTCATTGCCCTGATCATAATGAATCTGACTCTTCTTTACATGAGCTTCACAAAGGTATCTGTAGCACACATTCAAGTGGTCCTAATCTCGCTAAAAAACTTCTGAGAATGGGATATTACTGGCCGACAATGGAGTAAGACTCTTATCAATTTGCAAAGAAATGCCCTAAGTGCCAAATCCATGGCAATCTTATCCATGCACCAGCACAAGAATTGCAGCCATTTACAACATCTTGACCTTTCTGTCAGTGGGGACTTGATTTAGCAGGAAAAATACATCCTTCATCTTCAAATGGACACAAGTTCATTATCATTGCAATAGAGTATTTTACAAAATGGATTGAAGCAGTCCCAATGACCACAGTAACTGGAAAACAAATTATCTCTTTTATTCTCAATTACCTAATTTGCAGATACACCATCCCCAATTCCATCATCACAAACAATGGGCGTCCCTTCAAAAATCAAGATGTGCAAGAACTATGTGAACCATTCAAAATCCAATATCATTTCTCTACACCTTACTACCCACAGGGAAATGATCAAGCAGAGGCATCAAATAAAACAATATTGAAAATCCTAAGAAAACACTAAATGATGCAGGAAAGGATTGGCATGTGCAACTCAATCCGGCACTTTGGGCATACAGGACTAGCATCAGGACACCTACATGAGCTATGCCATATTCACTGGTGTATGGATCAGAAGCAATTTTACCTCTTGAGGTAGAAATTCCATCACTCAGAGTATCTTTGAAAGGCCTCATTCCAAATGAGGAGTATCGGGTCAACAGATTGCAAGAACTAGAGCTTCTGGATGAAAAATGTCAGCATGCCTATAATCACCTCAAAGCATACCAGTAGCGCATGTGAAGAAGCTACAACCACAAAGTCATCCCTAGGATTTTTAAAGTCGGTGATCTCATACTCAAAGAAAATCCCCGAAATCAATAGGATCGAGAAAAGAAGGGCAAATTTGAGCCTAACTGGTTGGGTCCCTATGTCATAATATCAGCCTATGGATCAGGTGCCTATCAGCTAACAACTTCAAAAGTCGATGTGCTCGACGAACCAACCAACAACATCCATCTGAATAAATTCTATACTTGAGTGGTCTAATGCACGAAAAAAGTGAATACAAAAAAAAATAACAAAAAAAAATCGTGTTGGACTGTATCCAGATGAGGCAACGTGGCACCATCAATCATAATTCCTAATGCTTTTTCCATTATTTTTTATGAAGGATTACAATGGCGGTGATGAGCATTTATGTAATTATCCTATCATATTGATAGGGCACAGATTTTGGGTTGTTTTTCAGGGCAATAATAGAAATCAGAGAAGATAATTCAGAGCAGATATTAGGAAATCTAGTGATTGTGAAGGAAAAATGGGAGGGAACAAAAAATGGTTTGAACCAACCTCATGTTCGGATTGGAAGAAGAATAGAGATTTTTGGGAGATTCTTCAGGAGGGAGGATTAAGTGTGTTCATGGAGAGGCTCTGTGGTAAAGACCCAACAATCACAAAGTACTTTATAAAGAACTAGAAGAGTGGCAAAGTTTTGGTGGGAACTCAGATGATGAATGTGGATGAAGATATTATTGCAAAAGCCACGGGGATGGTGATAGAGGGCATTAAGTTCTATAGAGATCGTAGCATCTTTGATAAAGGAGCGGACAAATTTCCTATCACGGATGGAGAAAAGAAGAAGATGGTGAAGGTGGATAACTCCTATCACTCCCCAAAATGCATCTATAGGCCTTGGAGATTCATGTTGTTTGCTACCATACCCTAGATTACGCTAGATGGGAGATTTACGAGAGCTTATGAGCACCATTTTGTGTTGCTCAACCACTTCTGCCATGGTGAAAAGGTAAGCTTGCCCTATTATCTTGCTTGTTCCATGGATCACACAATTAAGGAAATGCAGAAAGACCCTTGGGGCGACCATGCTTTGCATCAAGGTCTCATGGTTTTAGTGTATAAACTATTGAAAGGGAAATGTATAGAGAAACCAGTTAGAGGTAAAAATACCAGGGTTGAAGAAATAGAAAGTGAGTATAGTGGTTTTAACTATGACTCAGAAACTGAAGGTGAGTCAAAGGAGCTTAGTAAAAAGGGGAGGAATAAGGGGAAGAGAAAGAGGATTGTGGTTGATTCTGATATCTTGGACTCCAAGGATGAGTCCTTTGAGGAAAAATTCATCAAAAGCAAGAAAGGTAAAGGAATAGGGAAACAAACCCAGAGGAATAAGAATATCAGTAGGGGAGTTAACAAAGACAAAAAATCAATTTTGATAGCCTCTAATGAGGATGCAGAGGGGAAAAAAATGACAATGTGAAGGATAAGGAAGGGGATGAGATTTCGGATGTGGGTGGTGATAAGGATTTGAATACTCAAGGATTGTAGAATGATTGCCAAGAGGATAAAAGGGGAAATCCTAGTGACTGTCATGGGGATAATGATAGTATTAAGGGATTTTGTGATACTATCAACAGAATTGTGAAAGATATTGATAACCTAAAAAATGATATGAATGCTACCAAAAAGGCCACAATAGGCGACAAACCTCTTTCTGAAAATGTTAAAGAACTGGTGGTGGCTATCAACAATGTTGAAGCTATTGAAAATATGATTGGTAAAATCCTTGAAACTGAGAAGAAGGTTAAGGAAATGGAAGAGAATAGAGAGGTGAATGGGCTGGAAATTACCATGAAAAATCTGGGCAACAAAGTTGACAAGATGGAACAAACCATGAAGAGGATAGCTGAACAAAATTTCCAAATTCTTAAAGCCTCTGTGGACAATATGAACATTCTGATTATACGGATTTGATAACTTTAAAGACAAAGAGGGTGACAAGGACCAGACGGAGAAAAGAGGTCATGAGAAGAGAACTAGTGCCAACACCAGGAATCAGGGTGACATCAAGGGACGTGAGATGGATGATTTGAAGACCTATGTGGACAACATAAAGCAGATGGTGGTTCATGCAGAAGACATTATGAAGAATATCTAGTTGTCTTGGTATCTGTCTTTGTCTTTGTGTTGTCCTTTTGCTATCTTTTTGTTGTCTTTTGTTGTTTTGTTGTCTTAGTGCGGCCCTATGTGGTTTGAGATCCCTTTTTGGTTTGGATGGGATCTACTTTTTTGTTGGGGTGATCAGGTATGGATATTTTCTGCTTTGATGCTTCTTCTTTCTCCTGTTATGTAAAAGGTTCGGGTTCCTTTCAAAAACTTGTTTTTACTTAATCAAACAAAAAGGTGCAATAAAAACAAATGGTGAAAACCTGGCAACAGGCGCTACTTGTGAGGGAACAACTCCTTTATCTATCATTACTCATAGCTTTTGTATCTGGATTCAAAACCACTGGCCATCGCCCAACACTTTATAAGCATCATTATCCTAGACATACTTAGCGTAGTCACTGTCCTTGCTTATCTGAATATCAATTCATTATATCCCACCATGGCTTGGTAATTACTATACATATCCACATTGATCGGTATCTCTAACTAGGGGAAACATTCAACTGACTTCAAGCAAACAAGAATCACAGCATGCCAAGCAAATCCTATTAAGCCAAAACTCCAACAGCCAAGAAAGCAAAACATTGATCCGATTAACAACTTCAACACACATGCTGGATGATTTTCTGAAGTATAATTTGTTTACATCTTGCATGAATTTTTTGACTATTTTGCACTTGAACTTTGTGAATTATTAGATCTCCTAAATTTTCTCAATGATGCATCGAGCTAGAGAAAGTGGCTGGAGACTCTGATTTTTTTGGTTTTCTGTCTATGAGGTGATCACTTGTACTATGCAAATCTTGTCTTACGACGTGATTCAAAACATATCACTGAAGACATTGTTCCACTTTGCGCATACAAAGGGTTTAATCTTGTCTGTTTATAAGCAAGCAACACTCAGGTCATCTTGGTTCAATTATACCTCAATGCTTGTGCCATCTTGCAATATCAAAATCCATGTAAATTTTTCTCAAGTCATTATGGTTCAATTATACCATTATGCTTGTAGAAATTTTCAACATATCAACAGCTCAATGATGATAAACACAAAGAAAGCAAAAACATGTGACTATACAAGAATGACAAATGATAGAATGAGGATGATCAATTAGTTGCATATCATTTTACAATTAGTTGCATATCACAGCATATCATTATCATACATCTCATTTTCAAGATGCATATCACATCATATCATTATCACACATCTCATTTTCAAGATACATCTCACAAATCAATATCATTGCATCTTCATCATCAATCATATCAATCAAATATCAAATCAAAAGCATTTATCTAAAGCATCACATCATCATCATAGAACCATCATATCAATGCATAAATCATCATCCATAAGCACATCACGTGTGGATCAAAAAATTGATGTCATATATATCTCAAAAATGGTCAAAATATACAAAAGATGTCATGTCTGTCGAAATACAACAGAGACAAGTCTCTCAGGTATGACTATCTTCTAAGGTTGATGGTCTCGCAGTAGATGTCCCAACTCCTGGATCTCCAAGTGGATCACATAGAGAAGGCCATGTAACACCTCTGCTCTTTGTCCCTGACTGGCTCCGAGTTGATCGACTAGCAGTAAAACTACGAGCCCTCTGCTCTCTAGGGACTAGATCCTCATATAGCCGCCTATAGTACTCAACCACCATGGTGGCGTACTGTATCTCCCTCAGTGTGTCCCACATCGAGCCACTAGCTATCACTCTCTGCAGTCTCTCTGCAAGCTCCTCTACTCGACCTCGACACTCTCTTTGTATCCCGCTCTGCGGTAATCTGCATAATCTAGCGTTGTTGAGCCAGTACCTGTGCCTAAAGTTGCTGAACTGACATCTGAAGGGACCTAATATGTGCATCCTCTTGATGGGTGGGTACCCAGACCTGAATGGGTACCTATGTCATGGTACCACCCATCCATGTCCCGGTTCTAGGTGTCGGTGAAGGTAATACATCTGATCTCCTCCTCTGAGTCAGTCGCCTGAACTCATCCATCCCACCCATAGCTGCTATCACCTCACTTGCCCGGCCAAATCCACCAACTCCAACCACCAAACCTCCCCTCCCTCCCCCAACAACTATTTGCTTGAATAATCCACCTCCTCTCCTCCCTACATCTCTTCCTCCAATCCTCTCTCTATCTCCTCCATCCCCTCCTCTATCTCCTCGTCTCCCTCTACCACCTCCTCTCCCATCTCCCTTGTCATCTCCTCCACTATCCCCATATCCCTCCTCTATCTCCTCTCCCTCATCTCTCTATCTCCCTAGCCTCTCGGGCTGCTCATCCTCCTCATCATCAAAAGCAGGAATCATCTCCGCTGGATCTGATATCCGTGCTACGGCATGGGCCATGCAGAGCGCTCCAAACTCCTTCGTCATCCCAACATCTACCACTTTGAACCTGTAGTCCCATATATGTCTAGCCAAATGCATGTACTCCTCTACAGTCATTGCACTATTAATAGTCGGACCCCACTCTGGCCCATCCTACCTTTGACGAGCATATAGGCATGCTCCCTGCGGTACACCCTGTTGTCGACCATACTGTCATTGAACTCGGCTGTGCAAGAACCTCTTGATGATAAAAGGTGTCTACCCTATCAAGTATCACAACATATACACATAGGGCATATCTAGCCCATCCTCCGTCCACACCTCACAATCCATATACGGTCTCCAGATGACCGTATCAATATCGTCCAACACTCTCCTCCAACGCTCTAGCTTGCCCAGCTTATGCTGGACAACTATCCTTGTGTACCCATATGCATAAACCCAACCAACTGGCCTATCCCTGTCTGCAAGTGGCCTTACCATGGGAATGTGCTCCTAAGCCCACACCTGTAATAATGTGACCCTGGTTGATAAACTATTGTATCCTAAATACACCACCTGGTGCAGATCTCTATACAGATGGGCCAACATACAGGACCCCCATGCAAACCTGTGACCCTATATCACCATATCCTCTAGAACCAATCCCCAACCCACTGCCAGTCCCTTCAACCTACGGTCGGGACACAAGAAGCCACCTACGAAACCTGCCAGTACAGAAGGTAGTGGAGCATAATCAAAATTTATAAAGTCCTGCCAAGGGATCTCATTTCCACAAATATGATCATCATGGAATATCTCGTGAAGAGCCTTTGTCCCATCCTCCTTTGTCTGCTCATATGACAATTATGCCCCTATCACTGGAATCCATAGAATTCGATAACAGTCCTCTGGAGTGATTGTAATCTCCCCAGTAGCCAAATGAAAGGTGTTTGTGTCATTGTGCCACCTCTCTACCAAAGTTGTCAGTAAACCCTGGTTAATGATATACCGAGGCATGTCCAACAAAGAGGATAATCCACACCTCTCAATGATATCCCTATCTACCTATGTCAACGGAGGAATCAGAGACCATGGTCTAGGAAATCACTCTCGTGGCTTAAGTACGCCAAGTCGTTCCTGTAACAACAAAACATGTCCAAATATCAGTTCCCACATCTCTCTGATATATCCAATTAGAACAAAATCAACTTGAAACAATGCAAGTTTCATATTAGAATTCCAAAATTCCATATGAACATCAAATCAACTTGAAACAATGCAAATATCAAATCAAGTTCCATATCAAAAATCAAATCCCATATCAAAATTCCATATCAGAACAAAATCAACTTGAAACAATGCAAGTATCAAATCAAGTTTCATATCAAACATCAAGACCCATAACGCAAGCACCATATCGAGAATTCATATCAAAAGATCCATATCAAAAATCAAAGACCCATATCGAGAAATCACATCAAAGACCCATAATGCAAACAACTCAAAAATTCATATCGCAAGAATCATATCAGGAACCATATCAGAAATTATGAATCAAAACTCATATTGGACATCAAATTCAATGGCAAGGCAAAAATCACAAATCCAAATCCAAAGAAAATTGGGATCATCATTCAATCAATCATCTTAGTACTTCAAACAACAAAAGCAATTTCCCAATCTCTCACGACTCGGACATCATCACAGCAGGCACAAAATTGGCTAAACACCCATCCCAAAGCACTTGGCAGATGCCTACCCACCCCCAAATCATCTTCCTTCATCTATTTTTCCCCCGCAACGCCACTTTTCCACTCCTTTCTAGCTAATTTTCTACTCACACGCTAAGAAAACCCTCCCATGTGCTAAGTTGCCACCCATGCGCTAGCTAAACTTGACTACGCGCTAAAAAATTTACCCTATGCACTAGGTTAACCCTACGCGCTGCCAAAATTACCCTCTGCGCTAACTTGTGAACCCTATGCACTAGGTTAACCCTACGCGCTACCCTGTTCCTTGCATGCGCTACCCTATTAGCCCTATGCGCTATTCTATCCTATGCGCTACCCAACGACTCCTAGACGCTACCCTACTTATTAAACCCTACGCGCTAACTATTTTATCATATGCACTACGGGACAGACCTGACGCTCTAAACCGTGAAAATTTGACAAAAAAATTAAAAACGTGATCAAAATTGACAAAACAAAAAGCAAAAGAGACAAAATTTGGATGACTTCCAGGTGGACCATACGTGGTGGGCCTCCGATATCAACAAACGCGCTCAAATCGGTGCAGATCATAGGGAACCAGCATCTTGTCACTCTCCAAATGTCACTCTCACAAGAAGTCAATGGGTGCAAATAAAACAAATGAAATCACTTTTTACATTTTATAGGGTAAAAGTCAACTCAAGTTAGTAAGTGGGGCATGTATTTTGCTCATTTTTCTCACTTCGCACCCTATCGAACATCATTTTTCGGGAGATGAATAAATTAAACAATGCATTCAACACAATCAAAATTTAAAAATGCGATCAAATCAAAAACAATTATCAACTCAACCAAATTTTCAATTTTTTTGATTCATCTCCCGATCATCAATATCATTTATCAAATCTAGTGCACGACATCGACATCTCGACACACAACATCACATCGATCAAATTTTGGCAACACGTCAATTTTTCTTTGAATCAACATGTGCACACACGTCACTTCAAAGAGGGGCAAAATGTAGACGTATAAAAATGACCACTTTTCTAAGTGAATATTTAATATTCATTTTATTCTCATTCCTCTATTTAATTAAATTTAATTTAATTAAATCATTCACATTCATCTATTTGATTAAATAAGTTATTCAATTTATTTAATTAAATTCACCTAGGTCTTTCATATCCTTAAATAAAATAAATCACTTTATTTAATTAAATCCCCTTTCTACTCTTTTTAATTAAATTTACATTTAATTAAATTGTTCACCTCAAATAAATAAATCTAATGTATTTATTTAAATCCCCCACTTGTGTTTATGCAAGTTGCATCTATTTTTGTTGAAATAAAGCAATTTATTTTAATTAAAATTACCCTCCATCCACTTGCATTCTCCTACATTTCCCACTTGCCTCTCTAAACCCCTCTTCTAGATTCTTCTGATCACTTCTAATTTAGCCTAACCCATTTCCTAAATATTGTCACATCCCTAAACAAAGGTAAGTCACTTCTCAAACCCTCAAAGTCTTTGAAAACCATTAAAGGTTTTATGTCTTCAACAAGTTAACCTTGAAAGTCTTCCAAACCATTAACGGTTAACTCAACCCTCTTGCATGATTAGAGACTTTCTCTGTAACTCAACCCACATCTAACCTAGGGGTCTCATCAAGCATTCATTGTTTTGACCATGGTTATTCCTTTAACCCTTGCACAAGAGTTTACCACTTGGATAAAAGCTTTATCCAATAGATAACCTTAACCTAATCTTAACCCTTACCTCCTAAGGTAACCATGAGGTCTTCTCAAGCATTTAATGCTTCTTGCATCTCCTCTCAAGCAGTCTTATGTTGGCAATTGTCACCATTTCATTGGTGAAAATTGAGTGCATGGATTGATAACTTTCAATCCTGGCCCTTGATAAGATTATCCAATCTTGACCATCCATTGCCCTGTTTTTCCTATAAATAGAGCCCTCATTCCCTCATTCTCATATCCAAGTCTTTAGCATCATACTTATAGGAATTTTACTAAGCATATATAGTCATTCTATCAAGCATTTAGTCTCTCTTTGAATAGAAATAATCTAATAAACATTTTAGAAGTATTTCTATTATCATAAATAATCATATTGAGCTAGTGTATCATGTTAGGATAGTTCTTTTACTAATCCTTTCATCTTATCATCCTATACATGCTAGTTTAATTCATGTTTGTTAATATCATGCACATTTAGGATTGTATTCATGTTAGATTGATCAAACATCCCTCATTCTCATGATTGTCATCCCTAAGTCACTTTGCTCAGTGATCTGAGAGCAAAGGCATTGGATTGACGGGTCTTGTGAGATAGAGAACAATGGAACATACCTTGGGAAGTTGAGCTATTCCATATAGCTCCATAACTTGGACCAAGAGTCCCATTGGTGTGTGGACTAGTCCTGAATTCGTATTTTTCGTGTCATCGCACCACTTTTCCCACACACAGCAGCAAGTAACATGTTTTATCTAATGTGTTTGTTTCATGTACAGAATTAGGTTTTCATTTCATATCTATCAAGTATGTGGGTTAAAATGGACTCCCAGAAGGGTTGAGCTCAGCATACATGTCATCACTCACAGGGTGACACTAACCAGTTATCAAATAGTGAGTACATCTAGCCATGATTGTTGGTATTGAGTTGTCATTGATGTCAATCGGTATTGCAGGCAGGCTACCGGTAGAGGTATGTCATCCGGTATGAAGAAGAGTGTACCGATATGGTGAAAGACAAATAAGGTATTGAGAAGACTAACATGAAGGCTTGTCAACCTGTATGGTGGAAGACAAGTAGTTATTGAGACTATTAGTGACTTCATCGGTATGAGGTGAGATGCATGGGTGTGTTAGTATGTTGAGTAATAACTGGTAGAGCATAAATCGGTCTTGGAGGTTGGCTTCCTATTTATGATGAAAAGGCAAAATGTTAAAAGTAATCACAAACCACCAGAGGTGAAGATGTGCTACCGATGTAGTGTGCACTACCAATTAGTATGAGGAGAAGGTCTCACCGGTAAAGACCTGTACCGGTATGAGTTTGTTATATTTTCAAGTGTAAACTGACTTTGTGTCGATGAGCTGAGTGTATGACCATTGTGATTCTATGTGGAGCTGAGGTGGCAAACATGCAAAGGTCAGTGAAGCCTCCATCGACATGGTTGTTGAAACAGCTAGTTGAAATTAATGAAACAACCAATAATCATGGGATGGTAACTGACTGATGCAACTCGAGGAAGGAAGAATGATAGAGAAAGATCAGGGAGTAGTTGGCACCTGGATCAAAGCAAAGAAATCAGACTGCAAAAAGACCTCGAGAAGGAAACAGTTGGGCTTTTTATGAGTCAACAGATTTCAAGGCAGAAAATCATGTACAAGATTGCTATCTTTAGCAAGTATGCATTGGATAATGAAAAGCGTGTACAAATGCATTCCTCGAGTACAAGTGATCGATCCAAGATAAACTGGATCGGATCTCATGCAGATTTTTTTGGGTGAAGAAAACCCTAACCGCCTCAAGTTTGAATTGATTCTTGGCGGGAAAGCTCAAGTTTAAATATGATGACTTGAGACTATGATTGATGTTGTTGAAGAGAGAAGACAAGTGTGAAATTGTTGTTTGAGAGCCGAAGAGAAAAACACTTGAAGTGTTTATGAGCGAGGATTTGACTAATAAGGTGAAGTAGAGTAAACCAGTATAAGGGACAACTGGTGGATTGAACACAAAGGTGACAAACCGACAGAATTTGTGCCTGATTAAGAGTGATCAAGTGTGAGTTGAAGGAGAGAAGACATTGTGAGAGGGGATTTAGAAAAGTTATCAGCAAAGTCAAGTTGCAGAGTGGGTGGAGAGAATACAAACTGGTAAGGGTGAAACCGGTAGAGGAGAATATTGTAAGGTTCCAAAACTTCATTTGCAATAGTGATTTCATTTGTATTTCTGAGTTTTATATTGTTTTCATTAATTTGTAGCTTAGTGCAGGGGTTGTAGCTCCTTTAGGTTGTAGCCTATAAATTGTACAAGGGTTGGTGCTCCTTTGAGTTGGTGCTCATAAATTAGGGTTTGGAGCTACTTGGGTTGGTGCCCTAAATATTGTAATCAGGGACTTATTGTGAAGTTGGATTGGCATAGAAGATCTCCAACAGCTATTCTCACCGAGGTTTTTCCCACATTGGGTTTTCCACGTATATATCTGGTGTTGTGTGTTGCATCTTTGTGCATGTGGTCTATTAATGTTTTACCAAGTCCATTCACACACCTTGTTTGCACTATTTAAGCTACTAGTTGGCACTCAGTTTGTTTTATATATTACCGATATCCCCTTGATTGGAAGAAAAGAGTTTAAATCACTGATTCACCCCCCTCTCAGTGATCCATTATGTCCAAAAATGATCTCATATATTGTCACTCAATGACAGTACAAACTACCATGCAATGTCGGTATATACAACATGAACTTGATAGCACTCACTAGTCAACAACAAATTAGAGCCATTGCATGTATGATGATCTATTAGGAGCATGTATAATAAAGAGACAATTGATTGCAATACCATATGAGGACAGCTCACAATACTATCATTATAGCATAACAGTGTCATAATCATTGGTAGCCCTATTTCATGATGTAGAGGACAATAAAGAGCAATCAAGGATAAAATGTCAATGAGAAGCTATTATCATAGAACTTTGTTATATAAAATACAACCTCAAAGATAGAATGAATAGTCATATGTCATAGCTACAATCAGAGAGTATCTAAGTAGGGACTATCAAAGCCTATGATAGTCCACTAACCTGCCTTATAACAACAATATTAAGAGGAATGTAGCCAAATAGAAGCAAAAATGATAGCGACCTCAAATGAGTATCACAAAGAAGCTACAACAGAGATCTTAGATCAGGGTTTTAGACGAAAAAAAAAACATGCATGAATACAACAGATACATAGGTATATGAGATCATGATAGTGAGAAAATGGATGACTTGCATCATTAGATATAATCAAGAATAGCCTCATAACAAAATGTAGTCTCAAACCTTCATGAGTAATGAGCAGGCACAGTTAGGATAGCCTTGAGTTGATGCATGAGATAGTTAATGCAATGAAAGATCATTTAAGCAATAGTGAAATATACATTTGTTAAATCAAGGAAAGAGAAAAAACCAAGCAAAAAAGCAGTCATATTCATAGGTTACAAAGAGTTCACACTTTGCATTAAGAAGGTAAAAAATATCTCCAAAGCAATCCCTGTCAAAGATGTTAGTCAGTAACGGACAAATATTCATAGTCAAATAGTTTACAGGCCTATCAAATCCCTTTAACAGTTTTTGAAGAGAAGAATAAGACAGTCAAAAGTTGCAATTAGAAGAACAAAAGTCCTTATTATGATGAATAAAGGAAAAGTGCAGTTTGTAGTTTGAAGGATGGTTTCAGTACAGTAAGGGTAGCCTTTGAACAAAATACAAATATAGGCTAATGGTATGGTCAAAGATGATACAAATGTGTAGGGCAACAGTGAAGTAATCACTATCATAAGACATTAAGAGCATCATATAAGAGAATCTAGTGAATGCATGAAGAGCGGTAAATGGGCATACATATCAAAAATAGCAGTACCTAGTAACAAATGTATTGAGCATTTACGAAGACAAACACATCATCTGCCAAGCTATATTGATAGTAAAGAAATATCATCATCAAGGCATGATCACAGTCCTCTTAAGTGCAAAAGAACAACACACAGTGATATAGGGTATGGAAAATAGAGATGGAGAATTCAAAGGGATGATGGCAATCAACATCAATACAAGGTTTGCATAGTTATCAGCCAAATTACATTCACTAAGAACAATCATAGTGTTGAGGTACAAAACAGTCTTATGGAGCCAATAACTCACCTACAGTCAGCAATACTTAAGACCAAAGATCATAGTCATAAATAGCTTAGAATATCAATATAATTGTCAAGTATTGAAGATTATTTGATCGTGTAAAGCCAGAGAAGCAATAAAGTCTTCATGGTATGAAGAGTAATATTATTGAGAAGGGTATTATTGATGGTTTAACAGGGATTAATGAAGATCAATCAATGAACTCACACAATAGAGGGGTCCCTAGTAAAAGAGCAGTCATAAAGAATTCTTCCACGGAGATAAACACAACCAAGTTATGAGGGTATTTCAATATATGATAGTATCACATGGGAAGCCATCACCATAAGATTTCAAGACAATGATCAAATAAAATAGCAAATCCAATGGCTTGAAAAATAGTGAACACTACATGGTTAACCAAAGAAGAAGCAGATATTATCTTAGCAGCACAAGCAATCCCATGAACAGTGCATAATCAATGAACAAAGATATCATCATCACACCACTTTATAAGAATACATAATCATATGATGAGGGTCTAAACAGATAGTTACAGTAAAGGAGCAGTAACATTTGTAGTTTCATGACTGAGAAATTCATGACACAAGAAAGTATATAACAAAACATGGTGACTATTATAAGCAGCCTTTATAAAAGTATATAAGTATAGAGCATGACAAGTTTAACATATCCATCCATCACAATGATGAGTACATTCACATGGGAGCACATAGTAGGAGAGTGTACTTCATAAGGATAACCTTTACAAACCATTCTAAGACCAGTAATAATTTCATGAATATATAAAGCACAGTGGTAAAGAACATATTCACAAAAGCATGTTGCAGCAGAGATCATTCATAGCCATCTCATGACAAAGATATATTAGAGGTCAAAGACTAGTAAAATACTTCTCTACATAGCAAAAAGAAATCACTGATACAATGATTATAAAATAGTTTTCAGAATCATAAATATCATAATTGCACCATTCATTAACCAAAGAGAAGATTGATATGTTACAGGAAGACAGAGAAAACCATAGATGACTTGACTTTTAAAGAATAAGGAGTTCCATACTAAGAAATAAATAATGATATCATGTGGATATCCTATAAATACAGTCAAGAAACTTTTTGAAACATTTATCAGATCAAATGATAGTCTTCTATTCGTACAACATGGTGGACGGAGTATTCAAAGTGTCATAGTAGAACAATGAGAAGGATACATTATGAGCAGTCCATATTCATAACAGAGATAACAAACATCAAGACTCTTTAGTGTAAATCACTGTCAAGAAAATTGATACGCAGTAGTTTTCAGAAGGAAAAGAACAAAAATATATTAAGCCATGAAGGTTAATCATTTGAACTGGAGACATGACAATATTGTGGGAGCATACAGGGACAACCCATCAATGTTGATGTTACATATCAGTAACTACATAAATCTCTACCAACCCTCTGACATTCAGAACAAGAAAAGTCTGAGACAGTGCCCTTAGGTCTCCACAAAAGGTCACTGTCAAAAGCAACAGTTACAATGCCACATGGGATAGGATAGAATGATGATTTATAAATATAATGATCTTACAAAAACAAATCTTTGCATAGTAAAGATACTCATGTAAATATATCAAAATTAAATCAAAGGACATCTTCAATAGCAGCATGAAGCCCTCAAAGGTCTGCAGTAGATTAAAGAAGAACAGACAATAAGGACTTGTACAGTATACAAAGGACAGTCATTTAATGGAATGCTATAACACAGCTAAAGGAAAATCCTTATTCATAATCCAAAAGCATAAGAGAGCTTTAAGGGCAGCATTAAGCATTAAAAGACCACTGTTGATAAACAAATCAATGCATAGGTCAAAGAGAAAGCCACCCAATGAACAAAATGGTAGGAGTTGTTCATGAAATAAAGACACTCAAACCATAGAAGCAACCCAATGCAATAATAGAATTGAAAAGACAAGTAAATAATTCAGTCTCAAAAATAGTAAATAATACCCATTAAAAGCTCACACCACAGAGAAGTTATTATCATGAGGCTATGAATAGTAAAAGACATCAAGGATCACAATCATGACAGTTTCTAGGTATGATGAGCACATTCATATTCATTGGAAGCCCTATTTCAGTCTAAAAGATAGAGCATGAAGATAGAGCAAACACATGACATTAACAAGTTCAAAAGGAACGATGCACTAAAAAGGAAATTTACAACCCTTTTTGAACTCGACAACAGTCATTTGATTGTGAGAGAATAGAGTTGTATAAACCATCATAAGGGCACAACGCCATTGTTTTGAAACCCTAGCATTATATTAGATCATGAATAAGCACAATGTTGGAACAACTGAAGTAGATAGAAGGCATAAATTAATAAGAGTTGCAAGTTATGGTGTCATTATCACAACAAATGAAGCCAAAATAAATGCATGAGAACACTTTGTTATAGCCTATTGAAATTAAAGAGCCTCATAAGAGGTTTTATAGTTCATGTAAAAGAACAGAGATCAAAGGTGGGCAGAGTTGTGCAGTTCAAAACTATCAAAAGATACCCATATGCATATAAAATAGTCAAAAGAAATGTATGAGAAAGAGGGTCATTGAGTCTAGTTGTCTCAAGAGAAGCATGATTCATGTCCACAGTCCAAACAGTGAATATTTTAAAGATAATTAATGCGGTGATAGCCAAATGGTATAAAGAGATATAAACCCCTGCATTCTCAAAGGGTCATTACCAAATAGGGTCACAGAACACCAAGCGATATCAAAAAGGACAGTATACAAAACCCTAACACATGCAAAATAAAAACAAAGATATTGTGAAAATGCATGGAGGAGATGGATAAGCATTTCATACCTAGGCTAAGAGAGTTCCTATTTGATATTCATGTTGAAGCCCTCAGCTGCAAGCCCAATTCGAAAACCCCCAAAAGCATAAGATGCATGGCGACAAGAGAGTTGTGTTAAACGGGACAAAGAGATGCAAACTGAATGGAGTACCAAGTCATGTTTTTAGGGTTCAAATGCCTTATGTCATGCAAGCCCTAGTTTCATTTCATCGAATGGGCTTTATTTCTTTTAAATTATTAAACAATTGTGCATGTTTTTTGAAGTTTGAGATCATGACTTGCCAAAGTCCTAGACCTAGGCAATGTAATAGTGTAACCTTCATGCAAAGTGACCGAGAGTTTCAAAAGCTCTTCTATTTAAATTCTCCTGTTTTTTAATATACTTAATATATTCATATTAAGTTTTAGTTTTAAAAAAATCTTAATAAAAATATATTAAGTTATATTTCAAAAATAATGATATTAGATATTTATTATATTTAATATAATTTTGTTAGGGTTTATTTTATTAGAAACCTTAAAAGAATTATATTAAATTATAATAAGAAGAAATTAAAAGGAATTAAATAATTTTATCATAACACTTAGAATAAAACGAGTTGTTTTATTTTTAAATGTTAAAATAAAATTATTTCAAGACAAAGCAAAGGTAAAACGTCTTTCATGCAGAATTCAGAACAAGGAGAGAAGTTTTTACTATTCTTAAGCTATATTTGGCATCATGACATGCAATTTTTCAGTAAAGGGGGTGTTTCTTTTTCAGAAAGGTATTTTTAGCATCAAGATTCATACAGTGATTTTTAGAAGAAGAGTGCTTTCCAAATGGCTATTTTTAGTAGAGGCGACAGTTCTATTTTCAACAGAGGGTATCTTTTTCATGTAGTTTCAATTGAGGGCCTATTTTTAGCATCAAGAGTTATTTTTGGTAGTGTTTCACATGAGTTTTTAATGCTATTTTGGGCAAATCTTCCCAAGGCTTTTTCTCATGCAGATTTTCATATTAGGGTTTATCGAAGGAGAGTTTTCTATATATTCTTTTCTCCTCCATTTATTTCTCTAGTTCTTTCTTTTTGCTTACACATACAGCAAAAAGTATTGTATCTCAGCACTTATTAGTTTTTTTAATTATTTTAATAGAGTTATTTCAATGATTTTGCAATACAGAGTTAGTTTCCTTATCAATATTTCTTACTTTTTCTTCATTTTCAGGTGAGCGATTTGATAGAGTTATTGTGATTTTTTACAATCCTTTGATCCATCTCACTTTTTTTTGCAGATGTAGAATAATTTCATTACAAATTCAGGTTGTGGGTTGTGTTCACCTAGTTTCCAATCCTTTGCATGTTGAGAAAAAACACTTTTCCTTCATGCATAAATTGGATAACTTCGAACCTTTTCCTGAAATGTTTATAAATTTGATGATCTAGTTGATTTATGAAGCATATTTCATTCTTCATTGCAGTTGTCATGGTTTTGGCATAGTAGATAAAACTCCATCATCTCTGTGTATCACCTCCATTAGGATAAGTTTTATTTTGCATGCAAGCCTTTTAACCCTTTTCTCACAAAAAGCAAGTTGTAAGAGATTCACCAAGACATGAAGTCGGCCTGATCTTTGGAGGTCTACTTTCAAGATAGGCAATCCATAGACCTAAAATTATTCCCATGTTTCACAGGATTGCTAGGTTTTACACTTAGTGTTTTCAGGCACAATCCTTCATGACAACAGTCACATAGCAAATTGCATGAAATATTTTGAAGGTGAGCAAAACCCTAGATCTGCTCAACCTTAAGAAGAGAAGTTTATAGATTCAAACTTGGATGTTCCTAATAAGGAGCTTGAAGAATGCAAAATAGTTAAGGCTTAGTTTCACCTAAGATCCCAAACCTTTAGAATCCACAAAATATGGGTGTCCTAATTATGGATATGAACAACTCCTTGGTAGAATGCCTAAGTTTGGAAAACCATCAGGAGTTGTGCCAAAAAAGTATCCCAAAAAGAGGCTTTACGTAATGAGATCAACCATCATCTTAGTAAAATTGCCCCTAAAGCTAGAATTCAACTACCTCAAGATGAGGCCATTCTTCAGGATGATACGGTTGCTCCCCACACCCAAGTCATCAAAGAGTCTGCAATATCAGGGGACCCTTGCTTTGGGAATGTGGATGATGGTAAATTCCACAATGACAATTTAGATAATGAGAGTCGAGATGGAAATAGTCCCAACATTGAACTGGTGGCACTTTATGAGTTCATGGGCATCTCTCCCATGTTCAAACAAGAAGATGAGGCATATCAAACAAAAGAAAGAAGAGCTAATTCAAAAGATCTTGGCTCTTGATGAGCGGGAGGATATTCCCAATGAGTTGTCCATTGGCATAGAAGGAGTAGGAGAAGAGTTGGGCCTAGGTGATCTAGGTATCCACCAAGTCCCTTCTTGTAAATCCAAACCGGACTGTGGCAAATGTTCTAATAAAAAGGTTGGTAGAAAATCTTTGCATGAACTAAGAAATATAGGTGGCAAGGTAGAAGGGCAACTGAAAATCACATCTCTCTTGGATTCAGGGAAGGGAAACCCCCTTCCCCAGGGGCCATCATGCTCCTATCCTAGAATGTTAGGGGCCTAAATGCCCCTAACAAAAGTTGCCTAGTCAAGCAGAGGATTGGCTTGACTAGGCCAAATATTGTCCCGATCCAAGAAACTAAACAATCAAAAGATGAGGTACAGATGTTATTCAATAGTTTCAAGCATTGGAAGGTAGAAGCAATTCAAGCTGATGGAGCTTCTGGTTGATTGACAATATATGTTGGAACTTTGCTTTCACTTTTGTATGTTTTGAGTTTTTATCTAGTGGCAGACATTGGATTGGAAGGAGAGTGAAAAGTTCTTTATCCAACCTGCATTTCATTTTGATCAATGTGTATGGACTTGTTTCTTGTCTTAGTAAGAGATCTATATGGGTTGAAATAGATAATTTACTAGCCACTTATCCCTTAGAGCATTTCATCTTGGGGGGAGATTTCAATGTGATCCTATATAGACATGATAAGAGAGGAGGCATTGTAAGGCCAGGTCAGGCACGCAAAGATTTTGAAGATTGGGTTGATAGGAATAGCTTATTGGAGATTGAGTCAAAAAGTAGAAATTATACCTAGAACAATAGAAGATTGGGATTCAACAACATCGCCAAAAATTTGGATAGATTTTTTTTTGTTGGTGATCTAACATCATTCCCTTCCACCCTAGAGGGAGCGATTATTCCATGTTCTAGATCAGATCTCTATCCAATCCAACTTAACATCCTAGGAGAAGTAAAGCCACTAAGACCCCCCTTCAAGTTTGAAAACATGTGGTTTAAGGATGAAAACTTCATGCCACTCATCAAGTCTTGGTGGAATAAGGCTTCCTTTGAGGGGTCCAAGCTTTTCTATTTTGCAGCAAAGCTCAAATTCATTAAGAAAAAACTTCTAGAGTGGAACAAGGAGCACTTCAATAATATTTTTGAATCCAAATATGAGGTATAAGGGACCCTAATAGAGCTAAATGAAGTAGTTATCAGGGATGGCATGAATGCAAAATAATTTCTAAAAGAGAAGGAGCTTCTCAAGAACAATGAAGATGTTATGGCCAAGGAAGAAATGTTATGGAGATAGGAATCAAGGGAAACATGGATTGGTGCTAGAGATACAAATACAAAGTTTTTTCATAATATTACAAGACAAAAAAGGGATCTCAACTGTATCTACAAATTGGAGTTAGGCAATGGAGCTATCATTAAGGATCCCATAATAATTAGTGATAAAATTGTGGCCTTTTACTCAAACCTACTAAACAAAGAAGTAAGACCAACTATCATGGCATAACAAAAGCTTCTAGGACATATCACAAAGGTCATAATTGAGGACCAAAATAGATGGCTCAATGGTAAGTTTACTTAATTTGAAGTTGAGTCTACTTTGATCCAATTGCACCTAGATAAGGCTATTGATGCAACCAATAATTCAGGGATGTTCTTGAAGGAAGTAAACAACACCTTTCTGACAATTATACTAAAGAAGGAAAAGGCCTCAAAACTACAACATTTTCGTCCCATCTCTCTCTGCAACACCATTTACAAGATTATGGCCAAGGTAATGGCAAACAAGCTAAAGAGAATTCTACCCCTTATAATTTCTAAGGAACAAACAGGTTTTGTTCCTAGCAGATCTATATTTGATGATGTTATTATTGCTCAAGAAGCAATTCAATCACTACAAAATAATAAGGATCATGGGATGTTCATTAAGATTGGCATCAGGAATGTGTATGACATAATGGATTGCATATTTATCTGCAAAACATTGGAAGCCTTTGGTTTCAATGAACAATATATAAAGTGGACTTTTGAATCTATTTTTTCTCCAAGATTCTCAATGTTAATCAATGGCTTATCTAAAGGTTTCTTTGAATTTTTCAAGGGACTTAGACAAGGGGATCCCTTATCCTCCTTTCTCTTCATTATCATGGTGTAGCCCTTGGTTGGGCCATCAAGAAAGCCTCCTTTTTTGGTTTAATCGGGGGTATTAATGTCACCACATCATGATCACTCACCAATAGTTTGAAGTTGACACAACGTTGTATGGGGTGTCCGAGAAAAAAGAAGCTAAAAATTTTATCAAAATCTTCTCTCAGTATGCCAAGGCATTAGGCCAAGAAGTCAATCATAGCAAGTCAAGGGCTTTCTTCATCAATACCCAGCCTAGGAAAGTAGTTGAAATTTTGAATCTACTCAATTTCAGAAAGGGTTCTCTCCCATGTACTTATATGGGTCTCCCATTGGATAAAGGGTTGAGAAACACCAAGTTGTCGGATCCATTGAAAGATAAATGGGCAAGAAGGATATTAATATTGAGGACAACCATATCTTATCTTCCTATTTATCTTCTTTCATATCTAGCCCTCTCTATTGGAGCCAATAAGGTTTTTACTCATAAAATTAGGAATTTATTTTGGCAAGGATTATCAGACAAGGACAAGTTATCCCTCATCTCATGGGAAAAAATCTACAAGCCAAAATAATATGGAGGCGTTGGGCTTCACAATCAAGTTTGGCAAAATTAAACACTAGGAGCTAAACTCATATGGACAACATTGATAACACAAAGATTGTTAGAATTAGCAATCTGCCTAAGGCCTCTAGATTTTGGAATTTTATGTTAAATTGTAGATCTCCAATCCTGAAACCTCTCTCTTGGGATATTCATACTAGAGGCAATGCCCTCTTTTCGGAGGATTCTTAGTGTGACTATCCTAGTATAAATAGTCTGATTAATATTGAGGAAACCAAGAAATATCTTAAAATACATTGGGGGCAAAGGTCAAATATTACATCATCCCTCATCAGGATATGTTGTCCCTTGGTTGAGACTAGAAGGATTTCAAATCCTTTCCTTTGCTAGAACAGGAAGTTGGAGCCTTGAGATATCATCTCTCAAAGGAAGATCACCTTTTGAGTGGGAGAGAACAAACTTATTTGGACAAGGGCCAAAAATGGTGAATATAATATAAAATATAGTTATATATTTCTCTCAAGGTGCGAAAATCAAGCTAAGGCAGATATTCCAATCAAATTGTGTTGGGATAAATAGTGTGTGCCAAGAGCGGTAAATTTTGCTTGGGCAAACTTATTTGGACCCTATCCACACCCAGTTTCGAAAAAGGCTAGCTCGCACCCGCCACATGTTGGCATGACACATGTTCCAAGAACCCCTTTCTTTGCCTTGTTAATAAGCCACATGTTATTGATGCGTCGCGTTTTGTTTTAAGAACTTGAAGGGGTTGGTCCAACGGTATTCCAAGAGGGATGTTGCAGTACGTGGCAGCTCCCTAGGAGGTTATGAGATTGCAGTTTGCAGTGCCCATCCCTCTTTCCTTCTTGTTGCCACATGTCTTCCAGAGAAGTGATCCAAAGGGTTGCACATTTTCAGTTGGCAAGGGTCGCATCATAGTTAGTTGCTAACAATTTTTGAGGGACTGTACTTTGGATATTTTAAAGGGAGGCGTTGCAGGAGAACTACTGAGGGATTCTTTTGATCCAAGTAACTCAACATCGGATGCAGTTTCGCTAGAAGCCAAGAGAAATTTCATTTGTAGTTTTTTTTATGTTGCCACAAGCATGGAAGAAGTGCCAGCGATGCCTTTTGGGGATGTTTTTTGGTTTTTTCCATCTCTGGGTTGTTAGGTCTGAGTCTATAAAAATATCAATTTTTTCCTTGCAAAGGGTTCAAAACTTTTATTTTAAAAGATATAAACAAGTATTCTAGTTAGGAATCGATCCTTTGAGGTGTGATTGTATTTCTAAAGAGGAAATAATCAAACTATGCCTGTAGCCTATATGATTATTATTTTTCAGTACACTTTAATAGTTTTATGTGCATCTTTGTAATTCTGACATAACTTTAAAAATATATGCTTAAGATTCTATTGATTAAACTATGTTTTAGCACTTGCTATCTGGTGGATGCATGGTATATATTACTTTATGTTAAAAGGATTTTTGGTTATATCTTAATCATTGTTCTAGCATGTAAATTGTTGAATGGGCCTTAGAATGGCATGTATGTGAAGTTCTTTGTGCCCCTTATTGCATTAAAATTAATTCAACGCATCGCTTTAGAATAGTTTTGCTTTAAATGCTTATTTCTTTCCCTTTTCTCCCCCCAAATGAATGAAGAGCCAGTTTCTGAAATCCCAAAGGTAAATTAGTGAATATGCGTGGTTCCGCATCACTGAGTTTCCCATAAGGTTGTTTTCCTTGAGAGTAATTCTAGTGATCAACAGTTCTTTTTCTAGCATGCCCAGTGGGACCTTATTTTTTTATTTTAAAAGTGGGTGTATGAGCCATAGACCCATTACTAGGAGCCAAACTACATCAAACCCAAGCTTATTATTACCACCCCTAGTAGTTGTCCAAACAACAACTCAAAGAAGGATACAAATCCCAGTCCAGGTCATTCCTACGCCCATGGTAGTACAGCCTCAAAGGAATTTTGTCACTTGGAATAGTGGCAGTCCTCTTATTGCGCCAATTTCCCCCTCTCAATGGGATGTCATTCTGACTTCTGCATTAAAATCATTGTCAAAATTCACCAGAGAGGACTCTAAGACTCCAAGGGAACATTTGCAGGATGTAACCAACGTATGCACCATACACAATGTCACACAGCAAAATGTGGTATTAATATTGCTCACAGCTTCTTTTAAAGGAAAATCCCAAGATTAGTATAGATCTCTCTTGCCAAAATAGATAAGAGATTGGGATCAATTAGGAGATCGTTTCTTTCAACGTTTCATCGAAAAAAGGAGATAGATCTTCTCTGTTGCAACAATTGATAATGATAAAAAGGGCTCCCCAGGAGGCTTTGACAGATTTCAACTCCAGATTAAAGAAGACTTGGCAAAGAATACCAATATCTGCTCGCCCTCCTACACATATGGTTTTCGTGTTCTACCTGAAGGCTTTCAACTCTGATATATATGTTGTATACACCTAAAAATTGGCTATGAGAAATTAAATAAATATTTTATATTTATTTAATATTTATTCTTCTATTAAATAGTTAATTCGAAAAGATTAATTAATTTAATTCATTTTCATATCTTTCTATTAATTAATTAATTCATCTATCTTATTCCTCTAATTAAATTAAATATCTAATATTTAATTATTCCTCTAACCAAGTTAATTAAATATCTAATATTTAATTATCTTCTCCAATCAATTACATATCCAATATTTAATGGTTATTCTCCTATCCTATAGTCTCAAATATTAAATTTATTAATCCCTTTTCCAACTCACCCTCCATCTCCACTTCATCTTCCCTTTGCCAACTCATCCAACATGTGGCTAAGGAAATTAATATTTCTTAATATTAATTCATGATTTATCTTCAACCTCTAAAATTAATGAAATTGTGTACGTACACACATTTCATAACCATTTCCTATATTCTCTCCAACACCCCCTACATCTTGGGAAGGACTCGAGTCCACTCGTCCTCTCATGCCTAAATTTCCTCCAACCATCCCTAGATTCCCTCAGTCAGCAACCCAGTCAAGGTGAGATGAGTGACACTTGTCTTCTCCTTCCCCCTTTCTCTCAGCCTTCACTTTTGCTCACAGCCATTCAAATCTGCAGATCTGATCATGACCGTTGATCTGAGCCACATCATCTTATCCTCTCAAATTCTATAAAACCAAGAGCTTCAGTTGAGAGGAAGTGAGAGGAAGTTAGTCTTCAAAAAATAGTTTTCAAGCCAATCTTATGCATCCGTGAGTTTTTGAAGCAATTAGCAATTAAGAATTGGCAAATATCATTTTAGCAATATTATCATATAGTATCATTTAGCATAATCATGTAGCTTTGCATATTATACTATCAGTTAACTACAAGTTATCAGTCCATTCTTCATATGCCATCTTGGAAGCCAACAGTGCATTGTCTGAGAGCACACCATCTGTAACCAAGAACAATGGAGTTAGGACACAATGAGACATAAGCCATGGAGGTAAAATAATTATTTATTTTGGTATATATTTCATGTAGTTTCATTGGTGGATTTTGGATTTCATGTATGCATTTCCATTGTATTTTGTGAAACTAACTTATTACAGGTAACATTCTGAGGATGAAATTCAAGCTCACACATTTTGGTGCCCACCGTGGGGCTGGACCTCGCATATATCTTTAAAAATCTTGCAAAAATAAAAGTAACATATTTGTAATGCAGATTCACGCATGTGTGAATTTCGACAGCGCTTTTGCATCTTAGGTTAGCGCTTTTGCATAATTGGTTAGCGCATATGTCATGTAGGTTAGCGCTTTTGTCTGAAAATCGGCGCTTTTGCATAGTTGGTTAGTGCATATGTCATGTAGGTTAGCGCTTTTGTCTAAAAATCAGCGCTTTTGCATCATAGGTTAGCACTTTTGCATCGTAGGTTAGTGCTTTTGTAACGCAGGTTAGCGCTTTTGCATCGTAGGTTAGTGCATTTGACAGAAAAGTTTGTAACCATGATTTGAAATTAGGCTTGTAGAAGCCCACCTAAGGTTTTTCACTAACTTTTTACTATTTTGCAGATTTTTAGCAATTTCTTGCAGATTTGGAGTTAAGTTAGGATTTAGTGATTTATTTTCTGGCTTTTTTGAAGTTGGTTAAAAAGAACTCATATTTCCTTTTGGGTAAAAAGAACTTCATTTTTCAAATTTGGTGTTCTAAAAAGTACCTCACTCGTTTTTGGGCTATAAAAATAATCACATTTGCAAGGTAAAAAGAACAACAAATCAAACATTTACTTTCTTGCAAAGTTAGGATTCACATCTCAAATTTTGGGCTCTAAAAAGAACAACAATCTTTTATTTTCTTGCAAAGGTAAAAAGCACAATCAATCTTATATTTTGCAAGTTAAAAAGAACAATCAACTTGTCCATTCTTACGAAGCAAGTTACTTTTTGCAACGATTTTCATTTTGTTGACCAGGATTTCCAATTCCTAGTTTATAAAATCATTTGCTATGAAGGGATAAAATAAACACCATGCTTGTTGGAGCAACATCTCCAAGTAGAGGATAGATCACATTGCTATGGAAAGTTAAAAAGAACGCTTGTATTTCATGTCTCGAAAGTGGTAGGTATATGATCTCCCCTTAATTGGGTGATCAAAAAGCCAAACCCACTCTTTTACTCTTTCTTTACTTTCAAGCAATTAAATCCTTTAGAGGGTCTGCCTTCCTGAGCTACTTTGAGGGGGCCAATGAGAGAGGAACGACCTAAAGTGGAAATGGGCTAATACCGAGTCCTTCCAATCCACTATAAATAAATCGTGTATGTGACGAAAGTCCCAAACAACATGTGCTGATAAGTTCATACCGACATTATGTTTCCCCATAAACCCTATGGAGCGTAACCTCTATAGGATGGGAACCTTTTGTATTTACAGAGCTAAAAGTATCACATGTATGGCCACATGACCGAAAGCCTTTACTAAAAACCACTTGTACTAGTTGCCAAAAACCTTCTAGTTGTTGGCGCAGGAGGTCAGACCTCTGAAACGGCTCACACACATACGGTTCCTAGTAGAGATATAAAGTTTGCCATGGGGAGTTTTCATGGAAACTGGTGTTTGGCTACCCCGAAGAAGTGAGTGCCGAGGGTGGAGCCAATGGGGTCAAGCATCTAAATATCCGCTTTGAATAGCGTAGCCTCGGGGGAAACTCCATGTGAGATTCAACAACTATTGTCTCAGCCTGCCATAAGGATTTGTACTTGCTTGTGCTTTTCATTTATTAAAAATTGTGTCTTCTATGTCTGTAACATGTTCCAAATGGTCAAAAATTGAAGAAAATTATCATCTACAAGAAATCGAAAATCAATAAATTTCTGAAGAGTGTGATAAAAAGGATAAAACAAAAAGCATTCCAACACTTGAAGCACCAACTCAAAATCAAAGTATCAAAACATCAAAATATCAAAATAATTCTTGAAGTAGGTTTGTCTCTAAACCATCACGTATTTTCAAAATAGCTCAAACAACTAGGTTGCTAATCCTATAGGTTATTCCCAAAAGGTTCTATAAACATCAACATTTAGCAAACTATTGATTCAAACATCTTAAGTGCAAAAATCAACATCCTTGTCAAGTCTCTCATCAGAATAATCAAATCCTCTATCACGAAGCTTGATCAATCTATACTAGGTTCCTAATCTTGGATATATCTTTCCTATTTTGAACTTAGGTTACATCAAAACCAAAATTGCACCAACATTGGAATCAAACTTGTAAACTGTCAAATGCTTATATGACTTTTAAGTATCACCTTAAGAAAAGAAAACCCAGTTACAAAGCTACTCAGAAGAGAATAAGATTCTTGTATATCAATCACAAGATCTTGTTGAAACATAGGACATTCCTACATCATTTTCGTCACTACTTACGTGGTTGCGGTACAGAATTTGACAGTGAAACTCTACAAAGACGTGCTTTTCAACAAAGAGACACTTTATCCCAACGAACAAACAATAGTGGTAAGATCAATAAAGCATATCTTCCTAAACCAATAATCACCTATTGACCTTGTCCTTGGGAAATTTTGACAACTTTGAAATAATCACATGCCAATTTGGACTAGAGCCCAATACGAAGAGCTTAGAAAACAACAACAAATGGAGGAAGAAGATACGACTTTTGGATTTACCATTGTTGACGAAGAAGCTGTCAATAGCACCATTGGAGACCTGGAACAAGATTTCAAATTTGATAGGCTAATGGAAAAATTGTTGGCAAAACAAAAAGAAAAATATCTCTTGATGTTGGCAAAATCTGGAGCTAAAATACCACAAGAATTTAACATAGAAAGCTTAAAACAAGACGCGGAGACAAGTAACACCCAAAACACAGATGAGCAAAATAATGAAGATATGAACAATGAAGAAACAAGGAAAGAAAGGGATGATAAAAGAAAAGAGTGTAGTGACAAAAAGACTCATGATGAAACAAGGAGAGACTATGCAGATAATCCCTTATCAAATCTTACTCAACAAATACAAGCTCTACAACAACAAATACAAGACATGCAAAATGGGACAAGCTCCAAGAAATATTCATTACAAGATATATGCCCATATCCTTTTGATAAAAATTTGAATATGATGCCATTTCCGCAACATTACGAAATCCCTAAATATGGCAAATACGATGGAAAATTTGACCCTCAAGATCACATTAGGGAGTTTTGTACTATGAGCATGCAATTTTCTCACGAGGAAACTTACCTTATGCATCTTTTTCCTAGGAGTTTAAATGGACAATCAATGGAGTGGTTTTCAAGATTACCATATGGAATCAAATCCTTTGAAGAACTTGTGAATAGGTTTATTTCACAATATTCCTATAATATAAGGAATGAAATAACAATGCTAGATCTTTGCAATGTTAAACAAAAGAATGGTGAATCCTTTATGATCTTTTTACAACGATGGAAATGCATGTTTAATAGGTATCCCCGAGATGTACCTGATCAAGAAAAAATGGACATATTCATTGATAATCTTATCAGTGAAATGAGTTATCGACTTAGGATGCAATGTCCTCCCTCTTTTGCCAAAATGATCGAAAATGGTCTGAAAATAGAGAACGCAATGGTAAAGAAAGGAGAACTAAAACTTTACAATAATTCATACAACAACAACAACAACAACAACAACAACAATGACAAACCCAAGTTCTGGTCAAAGAATAGGAATGTCAACAATGAAGGAAATGATGATAAAAATATTGCAAAACAACAACAACCAATTTTCAATCTATCAAGTCAAATCCCAAGCAACAACAATCTAGAAAACAATAAAGCCAAGTCCTTTTTCTCTAATCCTCAAAGAAAATTCACAAATATTGGAGAATCTTTAGAATCAGCTCTAAAAACTTTGCTTGCTAACAAATTGGTTGTTTTACCAGAAGCAAGAATTTATGAACCACCAGTTAAGCCAAATTGGTGGAATGACAATCACTTTTACAATTATCATCGGAATAAAGGACACCTAACAAATGATTGCCAAAGATTGAAACACATTATCCGAGATCTAATTAATAATGGAACCATCACGGTGGATAGCCATAAGATGAATGAATCACACTTGGCTTTTAAAACTCTGCTTCCAAATTATGATAAAGGTGAATCATCCTGATTAGAAAATGACAAAGGAAAAACCAAAGTGAATTATGCTTATACATACGATGATGTAGTAAATGTGATCATTGTTAACAAAAATCCATCTTCAGAACCAATCAACGTTATCACAAGAAGCAAAGCAAAGGTAACCTTTCCAGGTATAGCAAAAGACCCAATGATTACATCACAACACAACAATACAATTTAGTAGAGCAATTACAACAAATACCCGCTCAAATACCAATTCTAGAACTTCTCAAAATTTCACCTATGCATAAAGAAATTTTGGAGAAAGCATTAGTGGAAACAATGGTTTCAAAATATTTGGATGTAGATCAGTTCCAAAACATGGTAGGACATCTTATAGCTCCTCATTGCTTATCATTTTCTAAAAACGATGATGCATCCTTACAACATCCTCACAATGCTCCTTTACATGTTGAAGTCTCCATTAATAAAACTCGTGTCAAATGTGTACTCATAGATGGAGGAGTTGTTTTAAATATTTGTGCATTAAGTTTGATAAAAGCTTTGGGATATTCAGAGAATGCAGTAGACCCGAAAAAGAAAATAACCATCAAGGCTTACGATGAAGCAGAATGTTCTTCTAAAGGAACTGTTATGCTACCAATAAGGATAGGACCTGTGGAAAAGGATACATTGTGTCAAGTTTTAGATTTGAATCTCTCTTACAACATTCTTCTAGGAAGACCATGGATTCACAAGATGCAAGTAGTTCCTTCTACATACCATCAATGTGTAAAATTTCCTCATGAAGGAAAAGAAATCACTATAATTGCAGATTCCAGTCAATATTGCAATAATTTGAAGCCAACACAAGATACCACAGTTCCACATAACAGAGAATTAGTATATCCTACCAAGGAAATTCAAGCAAAATTATGGGAAACTTTTGAAGAAAAGCTCAAGTTAAATGATGAAGGAATGGGAAAGTATTCTTTGAATAATTTTCCACTTTCCCCTAAGTCATATGGAAAACCTACAGATGTTCAATCAAAATCATCAGGAAAATCAAAACATATATTTAAAGGGACATTTGTTAGTGCTGGAACTCTTAAACAAGAAAATGAAGACAAAAGTATTCTTGATTGGCTATACAAGGATGAAGATAAAACTATAGCAACAGCAACAGAAGTCAATATTCCCATAAAACAATATGGCAAAGAATATGAAATCATGCAAAAGATGGGATATGAAGGGAAAGGACCAATTGGTAAGCAACATCAAGTTATTTCAAAACCTATTTGTCCGCATTCACAATCCATAGAAGATAAATCTGGGTTAGGATATCTGAAGTCTAATCAAAAGCAACATAATCATCAACAGCAAAAATGGAGAAATAAATCAGTTTCTAAAGAAGAAAATTGGCAAGAAAAGCTACATCAAGTGGCCGAAACAATAACCAATAAACAATAAGAGCAAGAAGAACACGAAAAGAAAGAAGAGGAGATTATCATCCCAGGGAATGAAAAATCTTCTTAGCAAGTCCTAGAAATACAAACAAAAGAAAAATCTGAACAAAATATTCCAGAAGCAATAAAAATAGAAATGACAGAAATCAAGGAACTTTTTGCACCATACAACATTCCAGTATGGTCTAGTGGAGTAATCTTAGATCAGAATTCAGAAACAGATTCCAATGAGTATGAATGGGGACCAGATGCCTTATCTACTACATCAAGTAAAGAACACAATGAAGATCAAGAAGCTATTACAAAAGAAGACTTGTCTATTACAGAACAAAAGATAAAACTAGAAAGGAGACAAGAGAAACTCAGAATTCAGAGAAAAGAGGCATATGCAAAAAGAAAAGAGAATGACAAAAACAGCGACACAATGCCACAAGAAGTGCAAACAAGAATCAGATATGCAAGAACCATAGAAGAAATAAGAGATAGTCAAGTTGGATTAACTATTAGTCCAGAAGAAGCTGAGTTTGAAAGGAGACAAAATCTGTTAAAAGAATCCTCTTTAACATGTACATAAGTCTATCAACTCCAAACTACAAATTGAGTCATTCAGGAAGACATTTGCAATACCAAAGATGTGTGTGTTGATATAATCCATTCATTTAAGGGACAAACATTAATTGAAGAACCACTTGAGTGTGAACTACAAAATGCTAATATTAATCTTGTTAAGACTAATTCGGAAATTCTTGAGAAAGACAATCCTCAAAAACATTCAATCTATGACAATACCTATTTTATGATAAATTATGATCATTATGTCATGAACGTTGAAACACCTAATGATGATAGTGATTATGATTTACCCCTTCTTCATTCTGAACTAATTGATTGGGATAATTTAGACAACCCTGAACTAAATGTCTTTTCCAATGATCATGACTTAGCTATGTACCTTAACGCTATTGAACCCATCCCACCTAAGATATCTTCTACTACAAAATCAAGTGATGCTTCTCATAGTTAGGAGAATGCCAAACTTTTCAGTCGCAAAAGTGAAATAAAACAAGGAAAGAGACCTATTGTTGAAAACCATTTCATGGCAACATTAGATCAATCAAAAGAGAAAATAAAGGGCGTATTTGATGATGAAAACCTCCTTGAGGCATCAGAAGATGGAAAGTTTGACATTTTTCCTGCATATTTTCAAGAAAGATTTGCTATCCTGATAGAACCAACAGAAGCAGTAAACATTGATACATCAAAGGATCCTAAAATACTTCATTTTGCTGCCTCATTATCAGAAAAAGAGAGAAAAAAATACATGGAATTCTTTAAGCAACGACAAATAAATTTTGCTTGGTCTTATGCAGATATGCCAGGGCTTAACCCAGATCTTATCATGCATCATCTTAATGTGGATTTAAAAGCAAAACCTGTTAAGTAGAAGCTAAGAAAGATACACCCACATATTGCTCTCCTTGTCAAAACCGAGCTTAAGAAATTATTAGAAGTGGGATTCATAAGACCAGTTGCTTATCCAGAATGGGTTTCAAGTATTGTACCAGTATCAAAACCAGATAAGAGCATAAGAATCTGCACATATTTCAGAGATCTGAATAAAGCATGTCCAAAAGATGATTTCCCTCTACCAAACATTGATATCATAGTGGACTTATCGGCAGGACATGAGATGTTTTCATTAATGGATGGCTTCTCAAGATATAATCAAATAAGAATCACACCTAAAGATCAAGAGAAGACAGCTTTCACCTGTGCATGGGGAACGTACTGCTGGAATGTTATGCCATTTGGGCTTAAGAGTGCAGGAGCGACTTATCAAAGGGCTATGATGACAATTTTCCATGATATGATGCATACATTTATGGAAGATTATGTCAATGACATACTCGCAAAATCTCACACAAGAAAAGAACATTTGAACAATTTAAGCAAGATTTTTGACAGGCTGGAAAGATATCAATTGAGATTAAATCCAAAGAAATGTGCATTCGGGGTAACCTCTGGAAAGCTCCTTGGGTACATTATATCAGCTCGTGGCATTGAAGTAGATCCTGGAAAAGTTAAAGCTATCATGGAGATGGAGTCACCTAAGAACATAAGTCAATTGCGATCTTTACAAGGAAGGTTGCAATCAATCAGAAGATTTGTGTCCCAATCGGTCGATAGATGTCTTCCCTTTACCCATCTTGTACATAAAAATGATCCATTAAAATGGGATCTAACATGTGAAGAAGCTTTCTTGCAAATAAAAGAATATCTTATGAGTCCTCCAATACTGATATCACCAACCAAAGGGAAACCCTTGTTACTCTATGTCTCAGCAACAAGTGTATCATTAGGTGCTCTCCTAGCTAAGCATGATGATGAAGGAAAAGAAAGAGCAGTTTATTATATCAGTAGAACACTTGTTGGATATGAGTTAAATTATTCATCAATTGAAAAGATATGTCTAGCAGTTGTATTTGCAACTCAAAAGCTACGACATTATATGTTGATTCATTCTGTAAAACTAATAGCAAAGATAGATCCTCTCAAATATTTATTGAGCAAGTCAACATTAACGGGGAGACTAGCCAAATGGGTTATGATACTGAGTGAATTCGACATAGAATATGTTGATCGGAAAGCCATCAAAGGACAAGTCATTGCTGATCAATTGGCTAATGCACCTTTACAAAATGACATGCCTTTGCACATCGAATTTCCTGATGTAGATATCTTGACAATAAGTACAAACTTTTGGGAATTGTACTTTGATGGTTCTTATACTCAATATGGATTAGGTGCAGGAATCTTTTTTATCACACCTCAAGGACATACAATTCTGAAATCGTATAGACTGAGATTTCCATGCACCAATAATTCTGCAGAGTATGAAGCATTGGCTATAGGGCTCAAAATGGCCATTGAATGGAATGTCAAAGAACTACATGTCTATGGTGATTCACAACTTGTCATTTATCAAATAAATGATGAATATCAAATAAAGGATGATAAGCTTATGCCGTACAAATAGCTAGTGGAAGAATTTAAAGGACATTTTAAAGAAATCACATTCACCCAAATTCCCAGAAATGAAAATAAAGTAGCAGATGCAATGGCTACAATAGCATCTCTCTTGCAAAATAAATAGAATCAACAATGTTATGAGTTTCTTGTGGAAGATATCTTAACCCCTACCATTCAATCCCAGCATATCTATCAAATTTGCCATATATCAGGAACCAGTCAATCCTTATACGGTCAAACCTACCAATATTTAAAAGATCATATCCTTCCTTTGGAATTATCTTGTAATCAATGAAGAAACTTTATCTGTTAGTCCTCTCGCTATACCATTATTGCTGATATCCTATATAGGCATGGTCTAGATGGTACATTGTTGAGATGTCTTGAAAAAGATGAATCTGAGAGAGTTCTTAATGACATTCATGCGGGTATTTGTGGTACACACTCAAGTGGTTTAACATTGGCTAAGAAACTTATTTGTATGGGTTACTTTTGGCCTACTATGGAAAGAGACTCATTCACCTATGCTAAAAAGTGTAAACAATGTCAAATTCATGGAAATCTAATTCATGCACCAGCACAAGAGTTATGTCCTATGACAGGATCATGGCCATTTTCACAGTGGGGCCTGGATTTGGTAGGAAAGATCAATCCCTCATCCTCTAATGGCCATAAATTCATTCTAGTTGCTACTGAATATTTTACTAAGTGGATTGAAGCAGTGCCTTTAACAACAATGACAGGAAAACAAATATCATCATTCATCTTGAATTACATAATCTGTCGCTATGGAGTTCCTATGACCATTATCACTGATAATGGAAGACCATTCAAAAATCAAGATATAAAAGAGCTATGTGATAAATTTCATATCCAACATAGGTTCTCTACTCCATATTATCCACAAGGTAATGGTCAAGCTGAGGCATCAAACAAAACTATCTTGAAAATCCTAAAGAAAACAGTCAATGAAGCTGGAAAAGACTGGCACATTCAGCTAAATCCTGCTCTTTGGGCATACCGAACTAGTGCCCGCACTCCAAAAGGGGCAACTCCATATTGTTTGGTCTATGGATCAGAAGCTATATTACCTATATAAGTAGAGATACCTTCTCTACGAGTATCCTTGCATGGTCTTATACCAGAAGAAGAAAAAAGAGTCTCTCGACTCTAGGAACTAGAACTGATTCAGGAATGTCGCCAAAATGCAATAGACCATTTGAAAGTATACCAACAAAGAATGGAAAGAAGCTATAACCACAGAGTCAAGCTGCGCACTTTTCAAATTGGAGACATAGTTCTAAGGGAGAATCCAAGAAATCAACAAGACCAAGAAAAGAAGGGAAAATTTGAACCAAATTGGCTAGGACCTTTTGTCATAGTAGCAACGTATGGATCGGGAGCATACAAGTTATCTACCCCTAAAGGTGATTGGTTTGATGAACCTATCAATTCTATCCATCTCAAGAAATTCTATGCTTGAGATATAAAGTCTTGGAAAAATCAATAAAAGGCATATAAAGTCCTAAAGAAATCAGTAAAATTCAGAAAAGCAGAAAATCCCTAAAAAGTATAAAACAACAAAAATGCAATAAATTTAGATGGTGAAAACCTGCTAAACAGGCACTATCTAAAAAGTGAGTTCCTCCATCCATGAGATCGCTTTGTGCACCTATCCACTCCATCTTATCGCATCTATCGATTCCATCTATCTTATCTTATCCATTCCATCCTTCGCATCCATTGCTCTGAACTATCAGTAGAAATATGCATCTTACCAACAATTATCAATCTTTGACATACTTGTCATAGTCATTGTCTTAGATTTTATCAAAATCAATCATATTTGCATTTCTATCTCGCCATGGTTTGGATATTGATCATTTCATATATCCATAATAAATTTTTGTTTCCGCTGGGGGCAAGATCCAAATTCCTTTTGCTAAGGCGATCTTCTGAATCTTTGGAAACCCAAAAACATTCAAAAAATTTAAAAAATCCAAAAACACCTAGGATTTTGAAACAGATAATGAGCAACAAAGAAATGAAAATCAAGGCATTTCATCAACAACTGAATCATGAAACTCAGAAACCAAAGAATCAATCAGCAACTAATACGAGATTATCCAAGATCATTCATTAAAATGATTATATCAATTAATGACCATTAGAACATGTGAATGACATACAAGATTCAATGTTTATATCTTGATTTTATTGCTAATCATGTACTCTATGCGACTCAAGGATGTCCATGACTAGAGAAGCTATGATGGGGCATGATTATTTTCTTTGATTGTTGTCTGTGGTTTATCTCTTACTATGGTATGAACTTGTCTCAGGATATGATTGGCAAAAGATCAAGGAGGATGTTCCAAGTCATGCATGAAAGGAGATACTCCTTGTCTGTTCTGCAAGCAATACTCAGGTCAACTTGATTCATTATATCAATTTGCTTGTATTAACTTGCTATATCAAAATCCATGTAAGAAATACTCAGGTCATCTTGAATCTTTATGTCAAGTTGCTTGTATTTTCTTACAACATTTTAAAGCTCAATGATGAAATCAAGCACTGTTACAAGATAGCATATGAAGAATGGTAGTATAAATTTTAGTTAGATCATTTCATTAGCTCATTATTCATTTGCATTATAAGCATTCATTTGTCAGCTACATTATAAGCATATCATTTCATTAGTAGAACAATGGTCATAAATAAAGATTGAGTATACTTGGACAAATAAAAACAATTTGCATTTAATCATTGTAGGTGCATTCCTTTTTTAATCATTATTCATTTCATTTTAGCTGCATTTTATCATTCAATTAAGTGCATTTCATTAACCATATAGTGTATCTTTATTATTTGCATTATCATTCCATTTATCATTTAGTTGCATGCATAAAAATTTCAAAAGAAACATTTCATATAGATCATTTGTATGTACATCATCGTAAACATTAATCAATCATTCATTTGCATTTTCATATAGATCATTTGCATTTGCAACAATTAAGTAATAATTTTCATTTGCATCCAAAATCATCAAAATCAAAGAAAAGACATTTATCATTGCATCATATAAGTCATTATCATCATATCATTATCCATCTACTCATTGCATCCATATAATCCAAGCATCTAAGCATCCATAAAATCAAATCATATAAGCATATAGAACATCATCAAATAAAGTAACATGCATAATAAAAAGCATCAACATATAGAATCCATGTCTGCATATAGATCATCATAAAACAATAAAATTCCAAGTATACAATGATATCAAATAAACAATACAAATACTCCAAATCAAGTCATGGCTATCCTGTACCACTACCACCTGATCTGTCCATCTCTGTGGTTGTGGGCGAGAAGATCCTCCAGATGCATGTCTACCATGCTCACCACTCCTCTGAGGAGGTCCCATGACCCCACCACTGCTAGTGTCCATCAACACGGTGGTCTGATAACTACCTGCTCTTTGGCTCTCTGCAACTGCCTCCTCATATCATCGTTGCTAGTAGGAAGTCTCCTTCCCGACCCGAAATAATGCTCTAACAGTGTCTGCTGAGAGAGTACCTGATCCAACCTGCTGAATATGATCTAGAAGACCCTGAGTATCCTGTTGTCTCCTAACAGTTGTGTCTCTCTCAGTCATAAGAGTCTGTATATGTGCTCGAAGCTGATCAATCTGTGCTCTCAGACTATCAATAGTATCATGCCCTGGCACATTATGCTCTGGTATAACCACATCTGACATATCTTGCACTGGTACAACCTACTCTGGTAGATCCTGCTATGGTGCATGAATCCCAATCCCCTCACCACCAACCTGTCCAACTGCTGGAACCTCAATCTGAGTAACTCTCCAAACCCGTCGTCTAATCAGGGGAATATGATCCTCAGGATCCTCATCATCACCACCATGAGCTACAATAACTCTAGGATCTGGCTGAATTAGTCCAAAATCAATACCTCTCCCGCAACCCCCATCCAATCCAGTCACCCTGCCCCCTCTCAATGGTAATCCTCTAGGTGATCTCATCCCTACCCTGCTAGTATCCCTCCCAATCCATCCACCATCTCTCCCACCCATAAGATGAGGTCTATCAATCCTGTCAGCCAGTCCAAATGGTCCTCCATGAACTCTCAATCGACGTCCTCTTCATCTAGGTCCACCACCATCACCACCTCCATACCCACCATCATCTCCACCTCTCCCAGCCTCATGTGCAGCTCTAAGCTCTCATCTACGTCTCTGTCTCCTGCTAACAGGATCATCTGAATCATCATCATCATCTCCTAAGCTTGGAGGAGGATCTGTCGGATCCGTAATTTGAGGAAATGGATGAGCTAATAAATATTGAGCATACTCTGCAGTAACCCCAAGATCAAGAATGTGTAATCTCATATCGTAAGCCACTCTTGGAGTAGCAACAAACTCTGCACAAGTAATCTCAAATGACAAATATGGTCCCCAATCTCACCTATCTCTATATCTTCGAGCATAAATTGTCACACCAGTAGCCATAGGCTGAATGATACCAAACTGTCTCAAAATCCGACCAATCAACTGTCACTCAACAATGAAGGGTGTACGACCAATGAGATATCTACTTTGCATGATAAATGGTAATGTCTGTGCATCATCCATCCATGGCTCACAATCAACATATGGTCTCCAAATAATACTATCTAAAGAATCAATAACCCAATGCCAATACTCCATCTTACCCAACTTGGGCTGAGTAATGATACCTGCATAAAAATAAACATATGGTTGCCTCTCTCCACGAACTCTATGATGGATAGGCTGAGTAACAGCAATGTGCTCCCAACACCAGATCTATAATAAAGTACATCATGTCGATAAACTAGCACTCTCATCATACACAACCTAGTGTATATCATGATACAAATGTGCTAGCATACAAACACCCCAAGCATATCGTGTACGATGCTGCATCATACTCAGTAGAACCTCACCCCATCCAACTGATAAACCTCAAGATCGCCTATCAGGACATATAAATCCACCAATCAAACCAGCAAGAATAACAAGAAGAGTCTCATAGTACATCACCATGTCTACCCATCGGATCTCTCCTCTACTGATGCTCTCATCAGTAAAAATGACTCTGCAAGCCTCAGTCCCAATGCGATCTTGATAATCATACTGCACTAGCTCCCCAGTCACCAGGATATGCAGAATCCTGTAGACATCCTCTAGGGTAACACTAATCTCACCCATCGGTAGGTGGAAAGTGTTATATTCACTATGTCATCTCTCGGCTAATGCAGTCAACAAAACTCTGTTATGCGTAATCTTTGGCATAAACAATAAATGACGTAAACCACAGGCATCTATGTGTCTAATCTCAGCTTGGGACAACTCTGGAACTAAATGACGTATGGCCGGTAATTTCTCCTGACACTGGAGAACATCAAGTTTCTCCTATTTTTTCCAGAGAAACCAATCAATCAAATCAAACTGACTCAATCATCAATCAATCAATCAAATCAAGCTATCGACCAATCAAATCAATCAATCAAATCAAATTGAAGCAACTTAAGCTATCAAATCATTTAAAACCTATCAACCATGGTTTATTATCAATCACTAAGTTTGATCAAAAACTCTGCTAAGCTCTTGCATCAGAAACTAAATTGGTTTCTTAGAGCTACTTAATCAAGCTAAACAAAGCTACTCAATCATCAAATCTATCAAATCAAGCTTAACAAAGCTACTCAATCATCAAATCTAATCAACCATCAAATCTATCAATCAAGCTAATCACAGCTACTCAATAATCCAATTTATCACTCAAGCTAATCAGAGCTACTTTATTAATCAAGCTACTCAAAGCTACTCGATCAAGCAATCAAAACTATCTATCAATCATGCAATCACTCAATCAAGACTCTATTTCATCCACAATATGTATTACACATGTTAAATCTAATCATCAAAAGTGATTTTAAACCTTCGCACTTATCAAAAATACCAACTTCGAACAAAAACGCTATCCTATCAAGCATATGCGCTAAAAAATGATGCATATGCGCTATTATAAACAAAAGCGCTATCTTTTCAAGCATATGCGCTAAACAACAATGCATATGCGCTATTCTATGCAAAAGCGCTACCATTTAATGCATTTGCGCTAACAAATCAAACAAACGCACTAAAACACATAAAAGTGCTAACAATCTATGCATTTGCGCTAACCAAAATTGCATATGCGCTAATCTAAAAATCGAAAAAATAAAAATTTTCAAAAATTCAAAAAAGAGCGCCTAAAGCATGAAATTTTGAACGAAAACTTGAAAACAAAGCTCGAGATAAGATACATACTAGATATCCATACTCGGTTGGCCGCTGATATCGTTGAACTCGCTCGAATTGATGACACTCCACCAGAATCACCATTTTGGCCACCTCAACAAGAATATTCTCTCCAAAAGCTGACAAGGATAACAATGAAGTTAAAATTAGCCTTGGTTAATTTTATATTTACTATTTCAAGAGTAATTAATTTCAACAATGGGGCAATTTAATTTGTTTTTTACAAATGAATTTAATTGACTAAATTTCTTATCACATTATCACGAGATTAATCATTCACACTAAAATTTTCGACAATTTCATGATCAATCTCCTGAGGGGGCACACAATCTGGATTTTCAATTTCTATTAGGCATTATCAAGACTTGATTTAATCTTTGAAACAATGTTGTCTCGACATCATTTCAAAGAGGGGCAAAATGTATACACCTAAAAATTTGCTATGAGAAATTAAATAAATATTTTATATTTATTTAATATTTATTCTTCTATTAAATAGTTAATCCGAAAAGATTAATTAATTTAATTCATTTTCATATCTTTCTATTAATTAATTAAGTCATCTATCTTATTCCTCTAATTAAATTAAATATCTAATATTTAATTATTCCTCTAACCAAGTTAATTAAATATCTAATATTTAATTATCTTCTCCAATCAATTAAATATCCAATATTTAATGGTTATTCTCCTATCCTATAGTCTCAAATATTAAATTATTTAATCCCTTTTCCAACTCACCCTCCATCTCCACTTCATCTTCCCTTTGCCAACTCATCCAACATGTGGCTAAGGAAATTAATATTTCTTAATATTAATTCATGATTTATCTTCAACCTCCAAAATTAATGAAATTGTGTACGTACACACATTTCGTAACCACTTCCTATATTCTCTCCAACACCCCCTACATCTTAGGAAGGACTTGAGTTCACTTGTCTTCTCATACCTAAATTTCCTCCAACCATCCCTAGATTCCCTCAGTCAGCAACCCAATCAAGGTGAGATGAGTGACACTTGTCTTCTCCTTCCCCCTTTCTCTCAACCTTCACTTTTGCTCACAACCATTCAAATATGCAGATTTGATCATGACCGTTGATCCGAGCCACATCATCTTATCCTCTCAAAGTCTATAAAACCAAGAGCTTTAGTTGAAAGGAAGTTAGTCTTCAAAAAATAGTTTTCAAGTCAATCTTATGCATCCATGAGTTTTTGAAGCAATTAGCAATTAGCAATTGGCAAATATCATTTTAGCAATATTATCATATAGTATCATTTAGCATAATCATGTAGCTTTGCATATTATACTATCAGTTAACTACAAGTTATCAGTCCATTCTTCATATGCCATCTTGGAAGCCAACAGTGCATTGTCTAAGAGCACACGATCTGCAACCAAGAACAATGGAGTTAGGACACAATGAGACATAAGCCATGAAGGTAAAATAATGATTTATTTTGGTATATATTTCATGTAGTTTCATTGGTGGATTTTAGATTTCCTGTATGCATTTCCATTGTATTTTGTGAAACTAACTTATTACAGGTAGCATTCTGAGGATGAAATTCAAGCTCACACATATGTTATGATCCAGTCTTTGAGAGGTAATAATCTTCTGAACGCTTATGAGCTAGCAGTCCGAGCAGAGAATGATCTAATAGATGCAAGAAAGCTTCCTCTAAGGCCACCCTTGCTAGTATTTCCCAAGTTGACAACCCAAATGCTCAAGTCATCATCTTCGAGCACATCTGCCCCACAATCTATGTATGTCTACCCAAATGCTCAGCAAGAAAGCACTTCTATGTCTTATGCTCTAGTTGTAGAAGTAAACGATATAAACAATTTGCTCAAAACCTTTTTGAATGAGATTATCAACCTTAAGAGGCAAAAAGCTTCACTCATCAAGCCTCCTTTTCAAAACTATCAAGGAGGGAGACCCCCTTATCAGCAAAAGCAGTATCAAGGTTCGCAAAAGCTAATCAAGGTCAGTCGAACAACCAGCTTGTACCTGTACCTACCCCTTTGCAAGCTATACCTACCAATAACAATAAGGAGGTGATTGCTGGCTAGAATAATCTAGCGGATGATACCAATTCTTGGTGCTTTCCTTGCAATGACACCCATATGTCACAAAAAATTTCCAAGGGGAAACTTTGCAATAGAAGGTTGTTGAGCAAAGGAGTCAAGGAATGAGCCCTAATGCTGGTGTATATGCTTCTCCAAGGATGAATAATGTTGCACTTACAACACAAATACAAGGCATGTTGATGGAGCAAGAAGCTGAAATTGCTCCAGACCATGCTCTCTTTTCATGGATGAAAGATGAAGAGACAATACTCACAAATGATGCTACTGCGTCATCTTCGAAAATGTCACAAGTGCAGTCCGATTACAACCTCCACTCAAAATGTCAGTTCACGAGAGAATCTATGATGCACCAGCCCAAAGAAAGTGTGGTGAGATCTGAAGAGCAACCTTTGGTGGTCCCTAAAACCCAAATATTTCATACTATACAAGGCTAAAAATAAAAACTCTTGTACCTACAATTCTCAATGTAGTTGTTACCTATTTTCGCTAACAAGCTCAATCAGGTAGAGATTTTATGTTTTTAATACAGAAAGGTACATTTTATTCTGTTGTTATTACATTCATATGAAAAGAAAGAAACAAAAGATTACATCATGATATTTCAGTATGTAGATGCATAGGGGAGAGAGAGAGAGAGAGAGAGAGAGAGAGAGAGAGAGAGAGAGAACATTTTTTTGAGAAAAGTAATCTTTATTAACATGAATGTACAATGTCTCACACAAGCTATGAGACTAAATGGTGGTGTAGATAAGATAAACTATATACTTGCTAATGCAGATGTAAAGAAAAATGCAGGATAGGGAAGGGTGACTCGTCATTGCCTAAATGACGAGCCTTTTTTGTGTTGTACTATAGCATCTATAGTCTCGTGCCCATCTTTTGCCTCCTTGATTCCCCTGACTACCTGCATTTGAGAAGGAAATGTGTTAGAGAAATAAGAGCCATCATTCACTATCTACATCTTCAAATACATAATATACCCCTCATGTGCATCACAACAGTTAATATCTCATTAGGTCTAGGAGACAAATATCAGATCAAATCATCAACAAGAAATCAGATATGCATTATTTTTCTCTAACTTGTTTGCTTCATGTATAGTTACAAGAAAAGGAATTACAACATGTGGAGTAAAATGTGGCTCCCACAAGGGTTGAGCCCAACATGTTGATGTATGAAGAGCAAACAGTGCAATGACAGGGTCTGAAAAGCATATCATGTATAAGTCTTAGTCAAAAGAAGGACATAGCAGTTCCAAAGGGTGGTCCTTTGAAACCTTGATAGTGCATGAAAACAAAACCAAGCCTTCATTAATAGTTGATCAGGTAATCAAAGAATAGTAAACAAATAAAAGATAATGCAAAGATCATTGAAAAACATTCATTATTATTTAATAGTCTCAGAGTTCAAGTAACAACTTTTGAAGGAGAAAGTATATGACAGTGAAGATATTGAAGGGGGTTAGTTCAAGAGTATAATCATCCTTTGATAGTACTAAATATTGCATGTATGTTCCCAATGAATAAAAGATTGCAGCCTTGGTATTAGAGTCATCACAATCTCATCCAAGGATAAGTTTGAAAGGTAGACAATGTAAATAACCCTCCCAAAGCCTTTAAGGAATAGGACAAGTGGTGAATAGTGAATAGTAGCAAGACATCAATAGGAGTTTCTAGTCACAAATATTCGCTATTGATGTAAGTATACAACATGAAAGATAGTAGTGAAGTGGTTGTGGCAGCCCAATAACCAGAGACTTTGTGACTTTGAAGCCACAAGTGTCATCTACACTAACATGAACTTGGAAGGATATATATTGTTGGAAATAATCTTATCACAAAAACCACTGGGAAGTAGCCGCATTCAAGTTTTAGCCTTTGAGGGAATGAGCTATCAAAGCATGGCCACAAAGTAATAGTTTTTTGCAAGATTCTAATGATGATTAACACCATGCAAGGTTTTGATATTGTTTCAAAGGCCATGTAAAATCATGATATTGGAAAAAGACAAAGTGCAGTCCATAACCCTTCTAGTAGAAAAGAGCAGTGACAACATATAGTTGAATCAGCAAGTGTAGTGCCAGTGACTAAGAGGAAGATATAGTCATGAAATGGAAAGCAATACTTTCTAACATAGAGTAGTCATCCTGAAACAAAGGATAGTTAATATATTATAGTGATATATTTTATGATCCAAGGAGCCCTAAGGCAGTTAATAAGATAACAAGACCTTATTCAGCTTCAAAAGATAACAGTACCTACAAGCATGAATAGTAAACATCAATCAAGAGATTGTGACAGTGAGATAACACTGGCAGATCTTTATCACTCCAAAGCTTCATGAATAGCATTCGAAAGTGTTCTCAGTACAATCTACCAAAGCAAAGGCCCTATTCATTGTCAAATGATACAAATAATGAAATTACAACAATCTCAGTGATCAGTCAAAACATTAATAACAACTCCATGATACAATGCTCTCCAATCAAAGAATAGATGCATTCTTGAAATCACAAAGTGCAGAGACATAGTTCTAATAAAAAGATATACACCAAATCTTACAACAAAACATTAATACAGTCATCTTCTGAGAAGGATATTTTATAGTAAAGAACGAATGATATTTGTAGTCATCAATGAGGAGACCTTCAAAGATATCAAGAGAAACCCTTGTCAAACAATACTAAAGGCATGAGTAATCAAAGAGTATATCCAAAAAGGCAACTATGAGTGACAAAGGTAAAGGACAGTTAAGATTTACATTTTCAGAATATTAATGACTTATCCCATTTACAATGAAGAGGGACTTTAAGTTGTTGCTTGTGCTTTGAGTTTGACAGTGAGATCATATTCAAAGGGGTGAATGTGATCAATCAAAAGTTGTGACAGTAAATAAAGAGATCAAAAGGACACTATATGAGCAATTTTGACAAAGAGAGAAGATCATCAAGGGACAATCCTATTCCTGAAAGATGTAAATGAAAAACCTGGGCAATAATGATTTTATTCTAAGTCTCTAGTGAGTTTGACAGTGCCTAGGGTCTGAAATATAGGTATTCTAATGGCATGACTGTGAACAACCAATATAATTTATATCCATTATGTAAGGTAATCTATTTTTTTGAAAAAGATTCAAAGCTGCAGTCATAAAACAATGGGTATGTTTTAAGGAAGATCATTCTCTGTTAAAGAATCTAAAACACCATCAAGTAGAAAGCATTTTGCTCATGTATAGTGGTTTGTGTAAATGGAAATAGTAGAGGTCAATATTGAATATATAGTGAAGAGCTCATAAGATAGTGAATGAGCAGACTCTCAGGACAACACCAAGCCCTACAAGATAGAGATTCAAGCATAAGAAGCATTAAATAGAGAAGTCAATCAAAGAGGATAAACACTAGGGTATCATGGAAACCTTTTCCAAAACTCAGGGAACAAGGTTTCAGTAGCGAATAACAGTCCATAAGGGGATAGAAATGTTGGCATTTGGCATAACTGATGCAGATCGGGTCATGCAGTTGAAGTTGGATGACTACATCGATAAAGGATAGAAGTCTATTTATGATGAAGAGATTGAGATTCTATGAATAGATGAGATGATTGGTTATTTGTGTTGTCATTGCTGGCAACTGATGTTCCTGATGTTTTGTTTTATCACCTAAGTGTTTTGGTTTACCAGAAGATAGGGTTTATCAGTAGTGAGCTAAAGTCTGTGAAATAGGACTTTAACTAATAAAATAGAATTGTTTTGATTGGATGGGTCAATTCGAAATGATTGGTGATTTGTGTTTTGGATGGTTAACTTGTATCATGGAAAGATGTATGTGACCGGAACTGGAACTTGTGATGATTATCGGAAGGCATGTTTCAATTTCTGATGAAGTTTTGCTAAGGTTCTAGTAGGGTTTAAGGACCAATGAAGAAATCATCAAACTGATAATGATTTATGTTATGACGATGATCGACAGTGAGTCTACTTAAAGTTGGTAACACGACAAAACCCACGTGAAGGATTTAATAGCTGTTTTAGCGCGATTCAAGGAAGATTTTCTTGGAAATCAGTGAAATGCTTTGGAGAGTGTTTTGAGGATATAGATCGGATTTTAGTGATTAGTTATGATCAATCAACAATTGATATTGCATTGTAATTTGTTGTTATGATTTGGATAGCGATCTACGATGATCTTTTGTGATCTTATTGTAAATTCATGATGTAATTAGGTTTTGTGGCCGACCTAGTTGAGATGGTTATTTATGTTGATACAATTGATGTTTATTGTGTCGGTGGTCTTAAAGAATGTGTTAAGTCATCAAAGTGAAGTGTGTAATCTACTTGAGAGTAGCAGAGTATTGTGTATACCTGGATCTGATCAAGCAAGTAGAGAAGTGCAAGAAAACAAATCACTTTCTTACTATTGTTCCCTAACAGTTACAGTAGGTTAAATCCCTTTACTGGGTAGGTTCTAATAGGCCCTAATCATTTAAGTCCCCTAATAGGGTAGCTCTCAAAAGAGTGTTAAATCCTCTCATGAGGTTGATCCTAACAAATCATCAAGCTCCTAATCAAGTTGCAAGGCAAATCCCCTAACTGGGGGAATCCTAACAGGGTCTGCTCTTAACCGGGCATATTGTAAGATTCTAACAAGGCTAAGCTCCTAACAAGGCATACTTCAAAAGAGTACAAATATTTGTGGGTGCCAACTCCCATCGTGGTTTTTCCCTATTTGGGTTTCAATGTCAAAAACTTATGGTGTTCATGTGTGAAATATTTTTCATGTGATGTTCTTGTTTATATTTCATTTTATGCATTATTTCTGAGAAACCGGTTATGATGTTTTATCAGAAGTTTATCAGAGGTTACCAGGACTAATAAGAAGTTGTTTGATAAAGTATTTGATCTTTTTGATACGGTTAATGAGTTGGTAATTGATCAAGTTTATATGATTACGTTGGTGGTGAAAGTATTGGTAAATGATTTGATTAATGTGTTAAGAAAATCTAATAAAGAGGATATTAGATCTAATTACAAAAGTTGAGATATTTGTTATATAGTTTCAAATTTGAGATAAGTTGAAATAAGTTTGATTTTGAGTTAAAGGTTGAATTGGTGCTAATACTGATTCACCCCCCTCTCAGTATTAACCGGATTCTCATAGGATTAACAATTGGTATTAGAGATCTAATCCTCAGTGTGCAGAAAGCCAAACCACTTGAGGAAAAGATTATGAGGAATTCAAGATGATGAAGAAAGAGGGTCCCAAGTTCAACAAGGATAACTAAAAGATCTAGAAGGACAGAATGAAGGTCTACATCAAAGGTCTTGGTGCACAGTATTGGAAGCAAGTTGAAACAACATATGTTGCTCCTACCACTACTCCCTTGACACTGAATGAACTCAGAGAACAACAAGATAGCATACAAGCCCTAGAAGCTATTGTAAGTACTTTATCTGATTCAGAATATATTGATGTTCAAGGATTGGAAACTATAGGTGAGGTTTGGGAAAAGTTAGAGACATTCTATAGAGGAGATGAGCATGTTCAAAGAGCCAAAGAGGAAAGCTTGAGAGGAAAGTTCGATGACATGAGAATGCTTGAAGGAGAGAATATTGGATAGTATGGTCTGAGAATCAAAGAAGTTGTTGGTGGCATTAAGAGTGTTGGAGGCAAAATAGAAGATGATACAATAGTAAGTAAAATGCTCAGAACTCTTCAACCTCAGTATGTTATTTAAGAGTGTCAACAATCCAAGAACTTAGATCTATTTCAAAGGATAAGGTAAATGTTGATTCATTGATTGGTAAGCTTACAACTTTTAAATTAAATAGTTTTGACAATAGTGTGACAAAATCTACTGAATCTGCCTTTAAAGCTTCTGTTACTGGTTCATCTGCTAGAAAAGGAAAAGATATATATCAAAATCATGAGTGTAGGAAAAGTCATGGAAGCAACCGGGGAGATGAAGATAGTGAAGATCAAGTGATGGAACTTGAAGCATTGTTAGCAAAGATATTTCCAAGAGGCATTGGTAAGTCTAGAGGAAAGCTACCTTTGAAGTGTTTCTCTTGTAATAAAATTGGTCATATTGTTGCTAACTGCCCTAACATCGATAAGAAAGAAAAGTTTATAAGATTCAAAGAAAAGGGCAAGAAACATTGTTATGTTGCACTAGATGAAGGTGTGACCGATGAGGAGTCGGAAGAAGATGACAATGAAGAAATTGTGTTTGTAGTTGTGAAGGAGGAACTGTCTGATAAAAAGGCACTAGTATCTCATATGGAGAATAGTGATGAATGGATTATAGACAATGGCTGCTCACACCACACGATTGGAGAAAAAAGTAAGTTCATAAACCTTAATGAATTTGATGGAGGTGTTGTTAGATATGGAAACAACTCTCCTTGCATGGTGAAAGGTAAAGGTTCTATATCTCTAAATGGAAAGAGTAATGTTGATGATGTATTTTGGGTTGATGGTCTTAAGCATAATCTTTTAAGTGTTGGTCAGCTCAATGATAAAGGTTATTTGCTTGAATTTAAGAGTGGAGTCTACATAATTCTTGGAAGTAATGGTGAATCGATTGCTACCAAGAAGCAAACAAGAGGTAACTTATTCCATTTGAATAGTAATGTTAATAATTGTTTGGTTGCAAGAATGGATGACAATTGGTTATGGCATAAAATATGTTGTCATGTTAATTTTGATAATCTGATTAAGATAATCAAGTCAAGTGTTGTAAGAGGATTACCCAAACTTGTCAAATCGGATAGTGTGGTATGCAAAGATTGTCAAATCAGTAAGATGACCTCTGTTTCTTTCAAGAGCAAGAATGGTATTTTTGAGAATGTTTTAGATTTGGTACATACTGATCTCTGTGGCTCTATGAGAACAAAGAGTTATTATGGTGATAGGTATTTCATGATCTTCATTGATGACTATTCTAAAATGACGTGGGTAACATTTCTGAGAGAGAAATCATAAGCATTTAATAAATTTAATTCATTTAAAGCTCTGGTTGAGAAGGAAACAGGTAAGAACTTGAAGTTTTTAAGATCAGACCGAGGAGGTGAATTCACATCTGATGAATTTGTTAAGTATTGTGATGAACAAGGTATAAAGAGACAAATGTCAGCTCCGAGGACACCACAGCAGAATGGCATTGCAGAAAGAATGAACATAACAATAGTTGAGGCTGCAAGAACCATTCTATTACAGGGTAATGTATCCAAAATGTTTTGGAGAGAAGTAGTCAATATTGTTGTATACACTCTTAACCAGGTACTGGTAAAAAGAGGTAACAATAAGACACCTTATGAGCTATGGTATGGAAAAACTCCTTGTGTTAGTTATTTTAAAATCTTTAGAAGTCAATGTTTTATCAAGAGAGATAACTACATTGAGAAGTTTGATGCAAAATTTGATGAGGGAATTTTTCTTGGTTACTCTTCTAAGAGTAAAGCATATAGATGTTACAATAAGAGAACTAAGAAAATTATTGAAAGTGCTAATGTAAAAGTTGATGATTTATCTGATAAGTCTGAAGGTACAAGAAAATCTGAACTTGAAAAGGATGATAATGAGGAAAAGTTTGTGATCATTGAACCTGAAACAAAGAATAATGAACAACCGGCAAATACAGAACTAGGTGCTTAATCGGTGAGCGATGACAGTGAAGATGAAGAACCTGATGAAGAAGATGTAGAACTGACACAAGCAATACCTAGGTATCTCAAACTGAATCATTCATAAGAACAAATAATTGGTGATAAGAATGCAGGTGTGCAAACCAGGAGAAAGATCAATGTGAATTCATGTTTGATGTCTACAATTGAACCCAAGACAGTTAAGGAAGCACTTAAGGATGATGATTGGGTTAAAGATATGAATGAATAATTAGATCAAATTAAGAAGAATCAGACATGGTCACTTGTTCCTAGACTGGAGGATAAGAATTTAATTGGAATAAAATGGGTCTTTAGGAATAAATTGGATGAAGAAGGAAGGATTGTAAGAAACAAGGAAAGGTTAGTCTACAAAGGGTATGCTCAAGAGGAAGGTGAGGACTATGGTGAAACATTTGCACTTGTTGCTAGATTGGAAGGTGTAAGAATGCTACTGGCATTTGCTATATATAAGGGATTCAAAGTCTACCAAATGGATGTCAAGCCAACCTTTCTAAATGGGATTCTAGAAGAAGAAGTATACATTGAACAACTAGATGGATTTTCCTTGATCGATGATAAAGACATGGTGTATAAATTGCACAAAACTTTCTATGGTCTTAAGTAGGCACCGAGAGAATGGTATGAGAGATTACATGTACATTTAATCAAGATTGGATTACAACGTACCAGTGAGGACAACAATATTTATTTGAAGACTGATGGAGACAAGATGATGATAGCAGAAGTGTTTGTTGATGATATAACTTTTGGTGGAAATGATGATAGTGTATGGACTTTACTAATATAATGAAAAAGGAATTTAAAATTTCTCTAATCAGTGAAATTAAGTTCTTTATTGGCTTACAGGTCCAACAATTGGATGGTGTTATCTTTATTTGTCAGACCAAGTATATCAAAGAGGTGTTGAAGACTTTTGACATGGAAGACTACAAATCAGTAGGTACACCGATGGTGACTGGTTGCAAGTTGTCAAAGGAAGATGATTCCCCTGTTGTTAGTGAAAAAGAGTATAGATCTATAATTGGCAAGGTACATTATGTTGTCCATAGTAGACCAGACATTGCTCATGTTATTGGATTAGTTGCTAGATTTCAAAAAGAGCCTAAATAAAGTCACATGGTGGCTGTGAAGAGAATTTTTCGGTATCTCAAAGGCATAGTAGACTATGGTTTATGGTATCCCTATAAAGGTGATTTTACTTTGGATGTCTTTACTGATGTTGATTGGGCAGGTAATGTTGATGATCAGAAAAGCACAACCAGTGGAGCTTTTCTACTTGGGGAAATATTAGTGGCATGGACGAGCAAGAAACAATTTTTTTTTTCTCAATCTACAGTTGAAGTTGAGTATGTAGTTGCATCCATGAATTGCACACAGGCAATATAGATGAGACACGTTCTAGAAGGATTCAAGATAGATATGTTAGAACCGATAGTCACGTTCTAGAAGGATTCAAGATAGATATGTTAGAATCGATGACTATCTATTGTAATAATATAAGTGCAATCAACATTTCTAAAAATATTGTGTTACATTCTAGAACCAAGCACATTGAATTGAAGTATCATTTCCTAAGGGAAAGAGTTTAAGATAAGGAGGTGAAGATGGAATATGTGAAGAGTAAAGATCAGTTGGCTGATATCTTTACGAAGCCCTTACCGAAGGCTACTTTTGAGTTTCTTAAAGGTAAACTAGGGGTTAGGCCCCTACATCGGAAGAACTAGAATGATGGAGATCCATCAATCCTATGGATTTAATATTTATTTTACACTAAGGATTGATGAAGGTACATGCTACTCCTTTGGGGAGCAAGTCTGATGCAAAATTTTGATTTAATGCTCTGTTATAATTTTCTAATTTATGTAGCAGAGATGATGGAAGAGGCAGCAATAGAATTAAAGACAAGTGATGCATTTACATCTTTGGCATTGTTGTCAAAGGGGGAGAAGAAATGAATAGAAATCAGATATGGCGGGAATGTGAGAAGTTGAAGATCAGATTGAGTGAAGCATTGGTTTAGGGGGAGATGTCAAAAGGAGAACCAATAGAGATGTGATTGGAGATGTGATATCAACAAGCAAGTTGATGATTATGATGATGGTATTTTGATTAGTTTTGTCATCAATGCCAAACAAGGAGATTGTTGGCATTTGACATAACTGATGCATATCAAGTCATGCAATTGAAGTTGGATGACTGGACTGGTAAAGGATAAAAGTCTATTTGTGTTGAAGAGATTGAGATTCTATGAATAAATGACATGATCATTTATTTGTGTTGTCATTGTTGGAAACTGATATTCCTGATGTTTTGTTTTATCATCTAAGTGTTTTGGTTTACCGGAAGATAGGGTTTATAGACAATGAGCTAAAGTCTATGAAATAGGACTTTAACCGATAAAGCATAATTGTTTTGATTGGATCAATCGATTGGCAATGATTGGTGATTTGTGGTTTGGATGGTGAACTTGCATCATGGAAAGATGTATGTGACCAGAACCGAAACTTGTGATGATTACCGGAAGGCATGTTTCAATTTCTGATGAAGTTTTGCTAAGGTTTTAGTAGGGTTTAAAGACCGATGAAGAAATCATCAAACCGGTAATGATTTATGTTATGACGGTGATCGTCATCGAGTCTACTTAAAGTTGGTAACACGACACAACCCTCATGAAAGATTTAATAGCTATTTTAGCGTGATTCAAGGAAGATTTTCTTAGAAATCAACGAAATGCTTTGGAGAGTGTTTTGAGGATACAAATCGGATTTCCGTGATGAGTTATGATCAATCAAAAATTGATATTGCATTATAATTTGTTGTTATGATCTGGATAATGATCTACGATGATCTTTTGTGATCTTATTGTAAATTCATGATGTAATTAGGTTTTGTGGCCGACCTAGTTGAGATGGCTATTTATGTTGACATAATTGATGTTTATTGTGTTGGTGGTCTTAGAGAATGTGTTAAGTCATCCAAGTGAAGTGTGTAATCTTCCTGAGAGTAGCAGAGTATTGTGTATAACTAGATCTGATCAAGCAAGTAGAGAAGTGCAAGAAAACAAATTATTTTCTTATTGTTGTTCCCTAACAGTTGCAACAGGTTAAATCCCTTGACCGGGTAGGTTCTAATAGGCCTTAATCATTTAAGTCCCCTAACAAGGTAGCTCTCAAAAGAGTGTTAAATCCTCTCACGAGGTTGATCCTAACAAATCATCAAGCTCCTAATCAAGTTGCAAGGAAAATCCCCTAACCGAGTGACTCCTAACAGGGTCTACTCTTAACCGGGTGTATTGTAAGCTTCTAATAAGGCTAAGCTCCTAACAGGGCATACTTCGAAAGAGTACAAATATTTGTGGGTGCCAACTCCCACCGTGGTTTTTTTCCCTATTTGGGTTTCCACATCAAAAACTTATGGTGTTCATGTGTGAAATGTTTTTCATGTGATGTTTTTTGTTTATATTTCATTTCATGCATTATTTCTGAGAAACCGGTTATGATGTTTTATCAAAAATTTATCAAAGGTTACCGGTACTGATAAGAAGTTGTTTGAGAAAGTATTTGATCTTTTTGATAAGGTTAATGAGTTGGTAATTGATCATGTTTATATGATTACTTTGGTGGTGAAAGTATTGGCAAATGATTTGATTAATGTGTTAAGCAAATCTAATAAAGAAGTTATTAGATCTGATTACAGAGGTTGAGATATTCGTTATATAGTTTCATATCTGAGATAAGCTGAGATAAGTTTGATTTTGAGTTAAAGGTTGAATTAGTGTTTCACCCCCCCCCCCTCTCATATTAACCAGATCCTCATAGGATTAACAACCAAGGCACGGTTCATCATCATTCACAAAGCAATACCCAAAGGAGATATGATGAAAATCACAGCGGGCTAATAGTATAAACACAGAGAATATCTTAAAAAAAAATAGTGAGCACGCCTTCACTATCCAGCCAATAACATAGATTTATTGACAATCATAATCATGCAGGAGCATAGAGAAAAGACTCAGAGTTGCAGCCAAATGTAAATCCATGTGACGGAATGATGAAGGGTCAGAGTACCCACAAACCTTACAATATATATTCAAGCACAATGATCTTACCTCGCATGGTTCTGCAAAAACTCTTTCACAAATCATTATAGCAGCTGATGAAGAGAATCCTCAAGATCAAACCCTAGTCCCCATGGCGGCTCCCTCATAACTCAAAGATGCAAGATTGAAGGTAAATAAAATAAACAACAAGTGTCTTGATATTTTGTTATCTTTGGAGTTAGGGTTTGAAACCCCAATAGAGCCTGATAAGAGGCTAAGGCTCTGTAGCCTTTATTTTATAAAAGGAGATTTATTCATTAGCCATGGCTTTCTTTTTACAATTATCTAAGTGTTTGTTCAACACTTCAAAATAAATATCCAACTCAAGTCTTGTAGGGCTTTAAAAAGTCTTTTTGCATTTGATTTACATGTAAACCTATTTCTAAGTGATATTTATAAATCACTTTAGATAAAAGGTAATTTGAAAATGCAAAGTAGAATATAAAAGCAATTATTAATGAGTAAACTAAAGAAAAGACTATGTCATCTTTGAGTTTATTTGCTTGCATCATGGAGTTGATTGGAGTTGTGTCAACACATGTGGGAGTAAAATTAGGGGATTTGTCCACCTAATTGTGGTTTCTTCTTCAGTTAGAGAGTCCACTTGGTTGGGAACTTGGGAGTTGAGTCAAGGAGGATTTTTAGGGGGTTAACGATGTGTTTCTTTTAGTTTCATCCCTGATTTTAAGGGATTTTTAGTTGCATCCGCCCTAGGAGGTTGTGGTCATTTTGACAACTCTTTTTGGTAGTTTGAGGGGAGTTTCTATTTTAGTTAGTGCCTAATTTTGAGGGAGAGGTTGGAGGTTTTGACAGCTTATCATTTTGGAGCCAAAATTCAAAATTTGAATTTTGGAGGCATTGTTGTATAAGTCTCTCTCTTTCACTCAGTATTGGAGAGTTCTGGAGTTTTGTACCTATCTAACAACAAATATTCTTGCTCTTGTAACTCATTACTTATGAGTATTTTCACATTTTGATGAGCATTATTCAAATTTTATAATGAGAAAGACTCCTTATTTTCAATAAATAGCTGGTTCCTTCTCTTATTTTACGTGTCCTAAATATTGTTGTGAATGTTTTTGGATGAAATAGTTGTGATTGTTGTTAAAATAATCCTTCCTTTTATCTCTTTTCCTTTGATGTTTTGTTCATGGTTTGGCATGCTATAATGCAGATCAGTGATTGAGTTATACTATCTGGTAAATGAAGTTGTGAAAACTACCTTGTTTTCCTTCATACAAATATCAGAAAGACTGAAACCTTTCACATGAGGTGTTTATGCAAAGTATGCAGTGTTGAGTTGTGAGCATTTTTAGTTTCATTATTGGATTCTTGTGAGTTATTCTCATAGCAAAGTCATTTTCAGTCATTGGTGGATCACCTTTTTAGTAGTTGTTACATTTTACACATATCCTTCTACCTCTTTTCTCAAGTCAATTTGTAGGTTAGTTTTAGGTGATCAAATAGGAAGCCGACCTATAATTCAGAGGTCTACTCTGTCGATAGGATAACCACAACTTGAGAGTAGTCCCATGTTTCACGAGATTGTAGGAAATTCACACTTACATCAGGTGCAAATCCCCGTGACAACAGTAGTGGAACAATTGAAGAGAGCCCATACAAACGTGTCTCTATGGGATATTCTTTCTATCCCATAATAGAAAAATTAGCTATGGGAAGCGCTCGGTGAAAAAAAAAATCCTCAGACCAGCTTTGCGCACACAAAAGATAAAGGCCTTGAGTTGGAAGGCCAGTCACGAGCATTCGTAGTGCTAACCAATGAAAGCCCAAAGGCCCATGCCAACTTAAAGGCATGTAAGCCGAAACCCAATCCTTTCTACCTAACTCTTATTGTTGGGGATAAGTTACTCCATAACTCTATGATTGATTTTGGTGCTAGCACCACTGTGATGCCCAAGCAAATAACAGAGGTTTTGAAGTTAGAATATGAGCCTGTGAATAGAGGGGTCATGCAGTTAGATGGTAACAAAGTCTAGACCATGGGTATAATAAAAAACCTCCCACTCACCTTATTTGCTTGTCCTAGTATCACTGTAGCTCAAGAGGTAGCGGTCACTAATATTCCTCTCATTTTTGGCCTTTGTTTGTCTAATGACTTTGCCTCAAAAGTGGGGGGGATATCTCTCTTTAGATTGGTCTCACCTTATCATTAGAACCTAACATGGGTCCAAGTTGAAAATATTGTCCGAGCCTTTGCACGTCAAGCATGTAGCTGATGACGCCATGATCAATTTTGAAGCTACTCATACATCAATTTCAAGAGGTGAAATGAAGTGCGTAGAGTTGTAAGAAGATGAGGAAATAACCGGAGATCGATCCATGAAGCAAGGATTTTTTCTCAATGAATCCATAGATGCAGATCTGTATGGGAATTATCACGCCACCAAAATTGGGACATATGTGATCTTTGATGAGGATCAGATAATTCCTAGAGTGCCAAAAGATCCATAAGATACAAAAAAGCAAAAGGAAGAACTGACTTCTAAGCTTTGGACCCTACACTTCGATGGTACAAGAAACAAAACTGGGTCTGGAGTAGGCAGTTGCCTAATATCCCCTTCCAGAGAGCTTTTTTTGAGGTCTTTCCACCTCCAATTTGCCTGTTCTAACAATGAAGCAAGATACAAAGGCTTAGTACATGGTTTGAGTCTTGCAGAACATCTAGGAGTCAAATAACTAAGAGTTTTGGGAGATTCTAAGCTAGTGGTGCAATGGGTCCAAGGAATATCAGTTGCAAAGCATGTTCCCATGCGTTCATATCACCATCGGGTTTGGGATCTAATCGAGAGATTTAATACTTTCAATATTCAAAGGATTCCCTAGAGGAAGAATGAAGTTGTTGATCGTATGGCCTCAATAGGATCTCAGTTTGATCCAGCCTCTGAATTGCTAGAGAATAAACACTCAGTTTAGGTGATTGTTAGACCAACTATACCAGACAACAATGTACACTGGCAAGTCTTTGAAAATGACGAACATGTGGCCATTTTCATACAACAGTCTGGTGAATTTGTAGATCAACTATAGCCCAAGGTCGTCGCGGTGTATGGCGATCAAGTGATCCAGCTAAAGTCAAATAAACTCCCGAAAGGTTTGATCACTTTGGAAAACCTTTTTGACTGCAAGGATGTAATAAATGACAAAAGGAAATTCACAGCAGATAAGGGAGATTATACCAAACTTCAAGTTAGAGATGGGCAGAAGCTTAAGGTGGGAAAAGTGTCCCTCAACATGATAAGAAAAGGTTGATTCATTTCTACAATGAATACGTAGGGGTGATTGCATGGTCATATGATGAGATCAAAGGCTATAATCTGAACATAATACAACACACCATTGACCTAACTGAAGGGTCCAAACTTTTCCAACAAAAGCAACATCTGGTGAATCCCAATATCAAGTCCCTGATGTCACAGGAGTTACAGAAACTAATTGAGTCCTAGATCATTTACCCAATCAAGCATAGTACTTGGGTTTCTAACCTAATATCGGTTCAAAAGAAGAATGGAGACATTCATCTTTGCATGGATTTTTGGGACCTGAATAGAGCGTCCTTAAAGGACCATTACCCTCTGCCTCTCATGGAACAAATTTTTCACATAGTAGCAGGATCAAAGATGTTATCTATGCTTGATGGCTTCTCTGAATATAATCAAGTCCTTGTCAAACCTGAGGATCAACATAAAACCATGTTCACCACCAAATGGGGAACGTTCGCCTACCAAAAGATGTCATTTGGATTGTCTAATGTCGAAGAAATTTTTCAAAGAGCCATGGATATAGCTTTTTAAGAGTTGATTAACAAGATCATTCTCATTTACCTAAATGATTTGACAATGTTTTCAAAGCATAAGGAAGATCATTTTGACCACCTAGAGCTGGTATTCCAAAAATGCCTAGAGTTAGGGGTTTCTTTAAACCCAAAGAAATATATCTTCAGAATCCCTCGAGGAAAGCTATTAGGACATGTAGTGTCCAAATAGGGAGTATCAATTGATCCAGACCATGTAAAAGCTATCAAAGACCTTCCCTTGCTAGTAAATAAAAAGGGTGTTCAGTCTTTTTTGGGGAAAATTAATTTTGTTAGCCGCCTCATATCTAATTTTGTTGGGATGGTGAGGCCCATCACTCTTATGCTAAATAAAGATCTGCATTTAAAGTGGACCCTTGAGGCCAAGAAAGCATCCAAAAAGATTAAGGAAGCCATTTCATCCGCTCCAGTCCTAGTTAATTTGGATATGTCCAAAGATTTCCTAATGTATGCTTACGCCAACAACTTTAGTATTGTTGTTGTGCTAACACAAAAAGATGCAAAGGGAAAAGGAGAGCACCCAATTGCTTTTTGTTCAAAAACGTTAAAAGAGTACGAGACCAAGTACAACTTTGTGGAAAGGCAAGATTTCACAATAGTGAAAGGCTTAAAGAAGTTAAGGCATTTCATTTCCTGTAATAAGACAGTTGTTTATGTGTCTCACCCTGCAATCCATGAATATATAATGGAAGGAGAAATTACAAAAGAGATCCAACTATATTACTAAGATTCTAGAATATGACATTAATGTCAAACCTACCAAGGTGATTTGTGGGAAAGGATTCTATGAATACATAGCTCAGGAGCCTGAGACTTCAGAGGTGACACAAGATGAAATGGTGTTGACACACGCGGACCCAGATGGAAGGAGTTGGATCACTAACAGGAAGGCCTTCATGCAAATTGAAAGTTTCCCCCCAGATCCTCCCTTGGAAAATAAAAGGTTTTTTATAGATTATAGAGTTGCAGTTATCAATTGCTCGAAGGGGTCTTGTTCAAAAGGAATTTCGATGGAGTTCTACTCCATTGTGTGGAAAAGCAACAAGCTGAGAGAATTCTGCATGAATTCCACAGCGGCCCTGTAGGGGGTCACTTCTCAGCTTAAACCACCGCTATTAAAATTACCAGAGTAGGGTATTACTGACCTTCATTATTCAAAGATGTGCATGCTCTTATCTAGGAATGCCAGTTCTACGTTGGGAAATGTAGAAATGTAGTTATGCCTCTCAAGCCTATAGTAGTGGATGAGCCTTTTGCTCAATGGGGATTGGATTTCATATGAATGATCAACCCGTCATCTTTTGCTGACCATAAATAGAATCTCACTGCCACAAATTATTTCACACGCTGGACGGAGATAATTCCATTAAAGAATGCAATGAAAGCTAAGATATTGAGCTTCTTAGAGGAGTTGGTTGCGAGGTTTGGTCCGTCGAAAACCATACTATCAGATAATGCCAGAGAATTTACAAGTTCCAGGGTCACCCAATTTGCTCTCAGCTATGGTATTTACCCAAAAAATTCCTCGAACTATTACTCACAAGGAAATGGTTTAGCCGAGTCAACTAGCAAAAACTTGATTCGACCCATCAAAAGGATTGAAGACAAATATAAGAGAGAATGGCATCATCACTTGAAGAAAGCACTCTAGGAAGATCGAGTGACCCCCAAGAAGGTTCTTAAAAATTCTCCATATGAGCTTGTGTATGGAAAGGAAGTGCAATTCCCAGTCTTGTTGGAGATCCCAGCCTTGCAGCTTTTGAAGTCTCTAGAATTAGAGGAAAATGAACCCATGGAGGTAAGGTTGGCGAAGCTCTTGGAATTGCAGGAGAAGAGGGAAAAGGCTTTTGATTCCCTTCAAATTGTCAACAAATTGTCAAAAAGTGGTTCGACACAAAGAGTTCAGATCCTAGTTTTAAATGCAGAGACCTCGTCTTGAAATACAACAAACAAGGAGTCAAGCCAGGTCAACATGCAAAATTTGATAGTTTGTGGGAAGGTCCATTTCGCATTCTCGAGTGTAAGGAATATAACGCTTTTGTGCTAGAAAATATGCAAGGTGAACTTTTAGAGATCTCGATCAACGGGATCCTTCTTAAACTCTTCAATTAAGCCTTGATTGCTTAGCTTTGTGTAAATATTGTAAATAACGTGTTCTTTGTTTTCTTGGGTTTTTTTTTGTCCTAAGTCTAGATTTTTTGAGCCCTTAAAATTTAAGTGAAATCCTTGAGTTATGAAGAAACAACTAAGAATAACAAGCACATCTTTGAGAAGCAAAAGAGTTGTGGTGACACAAAGGCAACATATCATATTATATTATGTAATGTTGTCTTTACATAATTACAAGAAAAAGAGGCTCTTAGGCCTTTCTTATTATTTTAAAGAAAGAAAAAAGATAACAATAGACAACGACATTCCTCAGTTCTTGTCCTCCTCATCTTCCTCATACTCTTATGTTTTGATTTCATCCTCCACCATGTAGTCAGAGTCAGATTCAGATAGAAGTGTAATTGTTATCAGTTGGGGAGGCTTGTCGAGAATCAAAACTCTTGGGAATATGTAATCCCGAAAATCAAAATACTAGGCAATGCCCTCCGAGGCTACCGGGAAGTGTAGACGAAGTAGGAAATCGACAGTCGTTCAACACGGTAGTGGTGTTAAGACCGCATCATAGTTTTAAAGCTAGAAACAAATGGATGTCGCTGAACCCTTTCATTGAGATCAACGAAGCACCTTAGGTCTAAAGCCGTGGGAATCCCCACAAGTGACACATCAAAACGTATCACTTCATCCAACCCACCTAGGTATGTTTCAGGGAAGATCACATCAGTAAGATGGGTGATGAGTTCCCATCTATTCCAATATCCAATAGAGAAGCAACGAAACGTGAACATCCATGTTGACGCGATATCTATCCTCTGCGCCAACAAAATCTTCCCCCAAGACCCATTTTATGGCAGCAATGAACACATGATTATCCCTCCCAGTCATGCATTGAAGGCGCATGTTCGAGATGTTTGCTAAGAAAGATACTTGTGACTTATTGTTAACTAGCCTAATGGGAGTGTCCATGCTCCCAGTATGTTACAAACCAAGCCAAATGTTAAGACAACTATCAGTATGCATCATGGTCATATTTATAGATGTGACAGAGCTTTAAGCTATAAAGGGAAAGCTAAGGTTTCATAAATATGTGCAAGTTGAAGCCTCACATGAATTCATTCCACAGCAAGTAAAAATATTGAGTTGGATTATAATCAAGTTGTTTAGGGTCTAGGAGAGTGAAAAGTACAAGAATGTGTCATGCATCTTGTCATATGTACTTTTCAAAATCAAGGTAAATTATCGCTAGCCTTTGGCTTGTGTCGACATAGCTGGCCATATTAATTGCAATAAATTAAGAAGTGCAGGTCCCAAGGTAACTATCCAAATGTTTGAAATGGCAGCAGAAGTTGGAGAGTGGCTTCTCAGTATAGTCGAGGTGGCAGTTAATATAGCATCCCACAAAATTAATTTTGCATGAAAGGCATAGGTGGTGCATGTACGAGGAAAAACACATAATTAATGTGTTGTTGAGAATGAAAATCGAGGCATGGAGTGTATTAGAGAAGAAATCTTTTAAGGGTTGCATGCAGCATTTTGTTCTCCAAATAATTATATCCCAACACTAGAGAGAGTTTGAAAAGAAAAAAATAGAAGAAAATTGGCTCACAGAAATGGATGTTCCAACTAAGGCATCGGATTCCATAGAGCTTGAGTCTTGGGTTGATGTTTTTGGGGATTCCTATGCTTCTCATCCCATGCCTCCCAAGCCCGACTACCCAATGACCAAGCCAAAGATGAAGACCATAACCAAAAATCCTACCTTGGTTATAAACAAATATGAAGAGGTCATTGATCCCAAATTACGGAAGCAACCAAAGGGTCTTCGAGAAGCTGCCTATGCTAGGATGCTCAACCATAAGGGAGATTTTAAGTCTACCACAGTCAAGATTTGGAATTGTGGTCTTCTATAGTATGTCGTCCACATGGTCCCTCATTACCCTGAATTTATTGAGGCATGTTAGCGATTTTTCAATCCTGACCTCCCCGCCATTCAAAGCACTTCGTTGAGGGTAGATATAAGCGTGGATGCAATTCGAGACATGTTGTGTATTCCTTCACTTACTAGTCAAACAAAAAAAATTCCACAAGGAGGCATTAGAAGGATACTGGCGATCCAACATTGATGATTTAAGTTTTTTCTGTGGTGCAATGGAGAAGAGGCTTGCCCAACCACCAAAATTCCCATTGTCACTTAGTGATTTGAAGCAGGATGATCACAAGGAGGTCATATCAATGTTGGCTTATGTGTGTGGCCTCAATAATGATCTAAACATCCATACCTTTCAAATGGGTATTCTTTGTAAGCTCTGGAAGGAGAGGGAGGATTTCTTGTACAACTTCATGGAAGTCATTGCCAGAGGAATAACAAAGCAATTAGTTGATTTCCAGACGCATTTCAAATTCAGGTACACATATTTTCTAGTTCACATGTTCCTGCATCAAAATAAGTTCTTCAACCCTTATATGGAATTATCAGTTGTTGATGAATACAATAGAAGGAAGCCTATAACCACATGGACCCCCATATTGTCTACCACACATGATGCATATGCTTTTTCCAATTGTTTCTTGGCCTTGGCTATGCAAGATTTGGTAGAAAAGTCCCCAGATTCTTTTACTCACTTCACAAAACAATAGTTTGGCTGGATGTCTACCTGTAGTCTCCGCTATGATTGGTTTCTAGGTGGAGATTTTTCTTTTTTCAAAAACAAGGTTTTACGGAAGAGCCCTTCCGCCTCCCCTTGTGCATGACTGATTGCACGTTGGCTTTAGAAATGTTCAGGCAATTGGTGATGATTGAAAATTCTATAGGCTTAGGTAAGTGTGATGCCGCTATCACACAAGACCATAAGATTATAGGGCCCGTGGTCCTGAAAAAGAGACTCCACGCAGAAGGGTTGCTTACTTCAAAATTAGTGTAGTTGGGTTTGGTTGTTATTGATCATCAATGGAGTTATGATCCATGCAGTTGTCTGGAAAAGAGAAAGAACCCCATAGCCCACATGCCGCGTGAGTCCTTGGAAGCCTAGATTAATCCTCCGAGAGATGACCCCTGGCTATATGTGGACCTAAATGCTATCCCCACCAAGGAGCGACCACCATGGCTAAAGTTTTATACTCCAACCAGAAAAGTAAATTCGGTTAAACCAATTCCTGTCAATTTGCTTTAAAATATGGATGACGATGATTGACAACAAGATAAGTGATTAACCTTTTGGACATACCGGTAATAAATTTCACAACTCTGAGTTTCAATAGGAAATTATCATTTGGATGAAAATTTTGAAGAGGAGTGGGATATATACAATGTGGACATAGAGGACTATTATGATTCTCCTTTAGGTGGCACCGATCCTCAATAGCCATCCCGACAATAGAACATTCAACAACATACCCATAAAGGGAAGGAGATTGAATCAGGGCCAAGTCACCAAGCAGCTATATCATTGGTCGTTGTTGAGCCTATTAGAAAGTCTTGTTCCCAGTTATCAACAAAACAGTCTGGTGAAGCACGTGCAAGATCTTCCCCTCCAAGGAAGAAACATACATTACCAAAAGTTCCAGGGAGTTCTCAGACTCAAGTACCCATAGTGGCCCAAGTTTTATCGACGACTACAACATCTTCGACCCAGGTACTTTTCTCTCCCCCTCTTCTTTCCTCTCAGTCTTTAGTTGCCCCCGCTATTACCATTCCTCCAGTCTCCACTGCTGCCATTTTTTCCCCTACCAAAGTTGCAGTTTCAATAGCAATGCCTCAATCTAAGTCATCCCCTACATCTAATAGTTTTTCTGCAGTGTCCCCGCATGATACTCCTACCTTGAGTACTGTCCCGAATGTTCCCCAAATTGTAGAGACCCCTTTTCTGTATGCACCCGCCATTTCAATCATCCGGATGTTAGGATTTGAAAAGTCTCACTCCCCCTACGTCATCAGGTGTCGATTCGTTCACCATTTCCCCCACCAATTCTATTATAGGCATTCCCTCTTTCTCTCCTGCTACTCTTCACTAGCTAATCCACATACAACTAAAACATCCCATAGTCTCAGTCCCTTCTGCGCTCCCACTTGATGCCCCTTTGTAGGACAAGCGATTTAGTCTCCATCAGATTTAATTCAGTAGATGAACTCTTCCAAGTTGGCTCGAGCTCAAAGGATTACAAAGCAAAAACATAAAGATTTTCAAAAGCCTGTCCAACCCAGTATCTAGACACTTTTCAATGAAGAAAGCAAAAACTCGATGTTCGTGACTATGTTTCCTAAAGTCATCAAACCACAGGGAGAAATGCAGTTGACAAACTATTAAATACATGTTATTAGCATAGACTTGAAATAAGATCACCCACAAGACAAGATAGAAATGATGGATGAAATGCAAAAAGGTCATGTCATCAGATTTCTTTGAGAGGAGAAAGCACTTGGAGAAACTCACGGGCGAATTGAGACAATTTAAAGCTACACTTGATCGTATGAAAAAGGAAAAGAAGGCCAGGAGTGTCGAGATCAATCACCTTCAGGCCGATGTTCAGAAAGAAAGGGCAGAAAAGGAGAAACTGCAAAGTGCAATAAACATAGTGACCTCCCAGTTATAAGAAAAACAAGTAGAGAATGAGGATTTGAGAAAACAACTCCATGATAAAGAACATGGATTCTTGCAGCTCCAGGTAAGCTCCTTAAGTGTAACCTAGATCGAAACCCAGCTACAAGATGCAATCCAAGATAAAGAGAAGCTCTCCCAGGACCTGGGTGAGGCACATACACTCCTCTCTAGGGAAATAGAGGAATGAGAAAAGGCAACACAAGAATGGTAGATAAGACAAACCCAATTAGAGAATGAGCTTCAAAATTTAAAGTAGGACTTAGAAAGTGAGCACATTGACTTGGCCCAAACACAAGAAAATTTGCGAGATAAGAGCACAAGAGTCATAGCATTGGAACACGAAGCATCTGTGGCAGGGCAAAAGGTTAGGGAGTTGTATGCAGAGATTTAGGCAAAGGAGGAGGAGAGACTCGCTGGTGTTCTTTCTATCACCCCTCCATATTATATCCCTTTCATACAAGAGCTATACATCTCATACTGGGAGAAAGTGAAACAATACTGCCCTTTCTTGCAGTTGACCCTGAAATTCTTAGTTGATGCTCAATCTTTATGTGCTGAGTCGAGTAGTGTCATTGATGGTGTCACATAGTTTATCGCACCCAAAGTCCCTAAGGATCAAATGCTAATCAACCAGTTGTATATTGCTTCCAAGGAAGATTTGATGGCCACTAAGATTAATGATCAGAAACAATTGGCTAGGAAGGCCATTGATTTCATATATCACCATAAAGCAGCAACACAATCCACATCCACTTTGGGCACACTCAAATCCTCAATCTCACACATCAGGGAACATTTCAGGCATTTTGTGAGTCTCGGCTTACCCTCTCCTTTCTTCCTAGATGACTTATTTTTTAGGGTTGAGCAAATTATGAACCTAATTGAACAACAAGAAGAAGAAGAAGAGAAGACATTTATCCAAAACCTAAGTACTCCCCCCACACCCACCAAAGTGGAAGAATTGTTGCATCCTTTGGTCCAGCTCCAAACTCTACTTGGACTGGTTAATAATGATCTCAGTGACCTCCCCTTTCATGAAATTATCTGCCTTGACCAAAGTTATCAAATCCTCGAGTCTTAAGAGTAGCTCTTATATGATGATTGGGTCCCTTTGCAGTAGGTCCTCAACTGACTCTATCATACATATGCATAAATCTGGTTTGAAACCAACAGTTTTGGGTCTCGACATCCTACAAGCAAGATTTCCCCAAAAGTTGCCAAAAAGTTGTGGACCCTATCCACACCCGGTTCTGAAAAAGGCTAGCTCGTGCCCACCATGTGTTGGCATGGCACATGTTCCTAGTGCCCCTTTCTCTGCCTTGTTAATAATTTGCGCACTCCTAATGCGTGGTGTTTTGTTTTATGAACCCAAAGGGACTAGGCCCACGGTGTTCCAAGAGGGACGTCATAGTGCGTGGCAACTCCTCAAGAGGTTATGAGATTGCAGTTTGCAGTGCCCATCCCTCTTTCCCTTCTATTGCCACATGTCTTCCGGAGTAGTGATCCCAAGGGTTGCACATTTTTAGTTGGCAGGGGTCGCGTCATAGTTAGCTGCTAACAGTTTTTGGGGGATTGTACTTTGGGTATTTAAAAGGGGGTCATTGCAAGAGAATTGCAAAGGGATTCTTTTGATCTGAGTAAATGAACAATAGATGTAGTTTCGCTAGAAGCCAAGAGTGATATCATTTTCAGGTTTTTGGATGTTAACACAAGCGCGAAGGAAGTGTCAACAATGCCTTTTGGGGATGTTTTTCATTTTTTTTCTAGCTCTAGGTTGTTAGGTCCGAGTCTATAAGAATAGCAATTTTTGCCTTGCAAAGGGTTCAAAAATTTTATTTTAAAAGATATAGATAAGTATTCTAGATAGGAATTGAGCCTTTAAGCTATGATTGTATTTCTGAAGAGGGGATAATCAAATTGTGCCTACGACCTCTATGATTACTATTTTTCAGTATGATTTAATAGTTTTTTGTGCATCTTTGGAATTTTGACATAACTTTAAAAATATATGTTTAAGATTTCGTTGATTAAACTATGTTTTAACACTTGTTATCTGGTGGATGGTGATGTATACTAAGAGGGGGGGGTGAATCAGTATGCCAAAAATTACTATACTTAAACACTTTACTAGTATAGTTGTAAACCGGTAAATCAGTTTAGCAAACAAACCGGTTAGCACACATGCAAACCAAATAGAAAATAATGCATTCAACCACAGAAGAACAATCACCATAACACAAGAGATTTTGACATGGAAACCCAAATGGGAAAAACCACGGTGAGATGAAACTCACAAGTAACTATTTGCAGAATAGGAACCAGGTCGGTTAAGGTCATACCGGTTAAGGTCATACAAATGTTCTTTACCAGAATAGATCCTGTTAGGAATGTCAATCTTTGTTAGGAGATAAGTCCAATTAAAGACTACCTTGCTAGAGGATTTTAGATCCATAGATGTGAACCACCTTGTTAGAGGATTTACAAAAGGCTTTTTGGGCCTACCCAGTTAAGGGCTTCAGACTTATCAAAGATGTGAGTAATCAACAAGTGAGTGATCTAGCAAATAGCATAGATTGCTTGGTTAGATCCTTGATAGCTCGTTCCTAATGCATTCCAGCATTACTTCAGTCTTCAACACATTCACACTCTACCTCCTCTCGCGGACCTGAACTTCTCTTCTATAATCACACTTACAAAAACTCATCAACCACCTTAAACCCTAGCAACACCCTAAAACCCTAGACATGATGTCCTTATAAAAGAATATGATTTCATGTCGGTCCAATAGGATTACAATACAATTTCCTAGGTTCAATGCATCTGGACACTTTTGGTAACACGACACAAATGCACCGCCAAAGTGTCGGTACCGCCAAAGTGTCGGTACCGCCAAAGTGTCGGTACCGCCAAAGTGTCGGTACCGCCAAAGTGTCGGCATTGCCAAACAATAGATGGATGGTAACTCATCACAAAATGTTGGTTGGTAACTCATCACAGAGTATTACTGGTTCAAACAAAATACCGGTTTAAGCAAAATACCAGTTGCCGGTTTGACAAAACGAAGACTGGGAAATATGAGTTGTGTCGCTTCGTTCCTTCGTACCGCTTGAGATCCTCAAACCGCTTGGGGTCTTCATACCGCTTGAAACCGGTAAACACTTTCTACAAAACACCGATAGTCTAAAGACTATAATACATCATACCAGTTGGAACAAATACCGGTTGAGCTTTAACTCATACATACTGTAAAGCGGAAAAATCGAACCCTAGTCGTTCTCCCCTCCCCAACTCCGAGGAGAGAGAAGGGAGGTCACTAGGGTTGATGGTTTTCACTTGGGAGAGAATTTACATTCAAAAGAGGGGTTGAAACCCACAAGATCCAATCCCACACAATGCAAGATTGGATTCTAAATGAGTTTCAAGGGTTAAGACATCAAGGATACCCTCTTTTGTAAAGAAATGTAGATAGAATGATTGAACTAGGAATGCATGTAAAGTAGGAAAGATTCGTTTATAAACAGAGATAGGGATATGGGATGAAGCTGCGGACCTGGAATTAGCAGTAAAATGTCGAGACGGTGCTGTTTTGCAAATTTGAGCGAAAGTTGACGAGACGATGGCACCCGGCGTGCACACGGTCCTCCGAAAAATCCACGAAACGAAGGTGGATCTGTTCGTCTCTGCACAAGGATTCTAGATCTTCAATTACAGCCGCGTACCTGCAACCTACACATAGAAAAGAGAGGACGATTGGGGGGTTAGGGATGAGGGGTTTGCCTTTAGGTCAAACCCCGGTTTTGGAATTAACCAAGAAATGAGAACGCTGTAAATGTAAATGTTTGTAATGTAAACAAGTACTGATACCTTGTTGTAAGAATGTTTGTATTCTTACATGCGAAGGTGTAATGTATGTTGTGTGTAATGTGTTGTAAGTGATCTCCTCTTCAATGGTTGAATCCTTGTCTTGAATGCAACACCTAGCCTTGAATGGAGACTTAGAATGCTCAATTGCTTGAAGGAATGCTTGAATGTTTTCATATCGCTTTCGTGCCTTGCCCACATATATGTCCTCCTTTTTCTCCTTTTCTAGGAGAGGAAAAGTAGTTTATATACTTGTCAATTAGGGCTGATAGACTGATTTTCCCGACCTTAGGCCGACCAGGAAACATTATTTTCCAATTTGCAAACTTAAAGACCCGAAGCCCCATAAGAGACCGGGCCAAAAATAGGGCCAAGGACCAGGGCGCTGGGCGCCATGGTCTCACCTCCAAGGACAGCAGGGTGCAAGGAGGATCAGGCCAGGGTGCTGAAAAATGCAGTTTTTGATGTCATGAACAAGTTTCGGGGTCTCCATTCAGGTTCCGTGTTGCATCGCTATCGTGAAGACCCAAATGCAGTCGAAATTGCAAGTGTCGCAATTTTAGGACGCTACATTTAGCTCCCACTTTAGCGGGAGTATAAGCGTACGCCAATACTTCCGGTAAAGTACAAGGAAACAACATTGAAAAACTTTCACCACGTCAAGGAGGCAAGATACACCAAGCCCCCAGTGGACTAAGGATCTTACAACTTCGATTGACAAAGTAAAAGGGAAGATCATGAGGGAGAAGCATGACTGTCAGTAGTAAGGCTCCCTCACTATGAGTCATGCAAGAAAGATATCAAAAATTTTCAAGGCAAAGCTAAATTTGTCAAGAAATTTTCAAGTATCTTGAAGAGATATGAACGGGGTGTATGCCCCCCTACGTTAAAGCGATCGCACATGCCTCACCGGGGGTGATTGCTTTAAGGTAGTGATACATATAAGAAATGTGAAAGGAAAGGAGCACGTTATCACAAGGATTTAGCCCCCAAGTGTGAGATAAGCCCAAGGATAATAGACACAAAACACAAAGCACAAGGTGACTTCGCTTTCCTCGAGGTCAGTATGCTGTATGATAATTCATGTATATCATATGTATGTATGCATAATTGTTCTTCATTCCCCAATCAAGGAAGGTCACTTAGAAGAAGGGAACACATGTGTCTTTTGAGTCAACATGAGAGAGACCAAGAGATCTCAATGCTTTGCATCGTCCTCAAGTAGGCAACACTAAGGACAATAAATAGAAGAATGAGAATAACACATAGAAGAAGTAACAAAAGAGATCAAGAGAGGAGGAGAGAGTCTGCTATGCTAATGAACTAGTCTAGCACGTCATCTACCCCCCGATCTTGCTGATCAATATTTCGGGAAGGTAGGAAACACGCTAGAGGAGGAACATCCAACACAGCAGATGGAGCTATCACAAGATCCAAACAAGGGCTATGTTCATGTTCTGAGCCACGTTGTTCTTGTCTAGGAGCTAGGATAAGTGCTTTAGAAAATTCATTAGATAAATGGTTATCAACATCAACATATTCATATTCACTATCAGAATGAACAGGAGTAACATTTTCATCATGCATAACATTTTCATCAATATCATCATCAAGATTTATAAAAATAGGATCTTTAACTCGCACAGGATCAAGACCATCATGCATCTTATGTTTAGGAGATTTCGGTTCAATCGTCGACTGAGGAGAAAATGGAATAATACTAGCTGAAGGTGTTTTTGGGGATTGCAAAGTTTGAGAAGCAGCTGCCTGAGCTCTAAGACGACGCTTTCATCGGCGTTCACGTGCAGAAATATTTCGTCTAGTCTTAGTAGGAAGTTGAGAAGATTGAGGAGGAGGAATTTTCTCATCCTTATCACTTGGGTGTTTAGGTTGTGGTCTCTTAGGTTGAGCAATAGGAGAAGAGGAAGCTCTCTTCTCTCCATAAGAGGAAGGAGGAGGAACTGCTCCATATAAGGGAGGAATATTTGGTTTAGGAAGGAGACCAAGCCCATCATGATGAGGAGGTATAGGTCTACTTTTGGGAAGTTTATTAGATATAGGCATAGTCACATCCACAGGGATGGGTTGGGAATATTCTTGAGGAAAGACATTAGTTTTATCTTTCAAGGGAAGAACTTCCTTCTCAAGAATGATAGGAATGTCAAGTTTGGGTGTTCTAGGTTCACTTAGAGATAGGATCATATCTTTTTTCCACTTTTGATAAGATTTGAAAAGATGATCACTTCGCGGTGGAAGAAATTGAAATTGTTTAGGCCAAAAGTAATCAATAGGAACGCTAGAAGTTCTTTCAGCAGGTTTAAAGAGACTATGATTGACAGTAACAACTTCACCATTATGGGGAAATTTCAAACACTTATGAATAGGAGAAGCAATAGCTTTCATGGAAGATAGCCAAGGATAGCCTAGCTTCACACGAAATTGTTCGGACGATGGAATAATAGCAAAGCTCACATTAAGGGATTTGTTATGGACCTCAATAGGTAATGTAATAGAACCAATTGCAGGAGAAGAAAATGCATCAAATAGTTTCACAACCACATTTGTTTCATCATAGATCACTTGATTCAATTGCAAAGTAAAAATAAATTCTTCAGTAATGACATTAACCATGCAAGCAGGATCAATAAGCACTCCACGGCAAGGTGTATTTTTGACTTTTGCAACTATATATAAAGGACCATCAGGTGCCCTGATAGTTTCACTGGAATCAAATGTGATGGAAGGTTCTTTAGGGATTTTCTGCTGCTCTACCAAGTTAATCACATTCGGAGTCATAGACACAAGATCATCAGGTGAGACAGAGGAGTCAGTAGTATCAATCGCATTAGAGGTATGAGAAGGCAATGGATCAGTAAAAATCTGAAGATTTTGGTAAGAAGGAGCTACAGATGTGTTGCCTTTATCATTCACGCCAGAAACAGAGATAGTATTATTATCAATCAAATCTTGAATTTTACCCTTTAAAGCAAAACATTTTTCAGTATCATGCCCAGGTTGATGATGAAATTAACAAAAAGATTTGTTATCAAAATAAGGCGAATTAATCTTTGTAGGATCTATTTGCCTTATAGGAGGAAGAGTAAGCACATTTTGTTCCAATAACTTATTCATAATACTATGCAATGATTCATTCAAAGGAGTAAACTTTCTTTCTTTCTTGAAAAACTTAGAAATAGGAGGCACACCTGATGCTGCATTCACATTGTTGTTGATGATGTTTTCATTGAATTTAATGGATTCTCTGTTCGGTTTAAACTTCCCAAATGGTTGTTGACTACTATCACCCTTATCTCTCGGAGCCATAGGATTTGCTTGTTCCATTTGACTCACAGTCAGTTGATAATTGTGAAGAGTTGCGCACAACTGTTGGAAAGAAGTAAACTCAGAAAACAGGAGTTTTTCTCTAATATCTTTTTGTAGATTAGAAATAAAGATTCTTTGAATATCATTGTCAGGCACGGGAAAAGAAATTTGAGCATACAAATGCTTATATCTACCAATGAAATCAGTCACTCTTTCTTTAACACCTTGTTTACAATGCATTAAATCAATCAAAGTAACTTTAGGACTTTATTGTTTTGAAATTGTTGAATAAAAGCATTTGCAAGTTGTTCGAAAGAAGAAATAGAATAAGAAGGCAACGAGCAATACCATTGTAGGGCTTTATCTCTTAATGTTCTAGTAAACAGTTTTGCAAGCAACCTTTGGTCATAAGCAAAATTGGTACATATTGTTTGAAAGGTCTTAACATGTGTTAGAGGATCACCCTTACCATTATAAAGCTCCAAATGCGGGATTTCAACATGTTTAGGGGGGATAGCTCGATCAATGTCAAGAGAAAGTGGGCTCGCAACATCAAATGTGGGCACACTAAACTTAGATTGATTCATAGAGGCAATTTGTTGCTGTAAATAAGAGACAGTTTGTGCAAGATTGTTAATGGTCGCTTGAGTCGAAGAGTTCATATTAGACGTGTTAGATTGTGATGGAGGTGTTATGTTATTGAAAGAAGGTAGAGAGTAAGGTGGTGGGACACTATGATAGTTAGTCATAGGAGATGATTGGAAAGGAGGAACACTACAAGGAGGAATGGAATGATTAAACGAATTGCCCCCTTGCGTCATGTTCATTTGTGGAGATATAATAGGAACACTCATTGAAGGAATGAATGAAGAAGTTGGATTGATTGAAGAGGAAGGATTGCCCCCATGACTGGTGATCATAGGGGGAATATCTTGTATTGAAGTAGTCATTATGTTTGATGTAAAAGTAGGTATACTAGCAATAGGACTGGTCAAAGGAATAGAATGATTGACTTGTGTAGGAGGTTGTGTATAACCTAAAGTTTCGGCACAACTCTTCATAGGCATCACATTCGAATCCACAATGTGTGCAATACCACGCAAAATATCAATTCCATTCTTATCACTTTGAACCATACGTTTTAGACCCTCAATTAATGAAAGAGCTTCACTATCAGGGTATTCTTGAGACATCCATTGTCGAAAATCATCAAATTGGTTATCCAATTTTGAAAGTTGTTCTACAGAAACCTCATGGAGAGCTTCTTCATCATTAAGAGGATTAGAGGAATTACCCATGTCCTCGTTAAAAAGGCCATTCAAATTAGGTTCCATCTCCTTAGTAATTAAACCTTGGAAGGACTTAATCCTAAGGCTTCATCTAACGGGAATAGTGTAAGTAGGGCTTATTGTTGTAAAACTCATGCACTAAAGAGAGAGAGAAGATTTTGAATTTTATAGGTAGCAAATTTCAATAAAATCAGCCAATCTCCTAGATTTAAGCTGTTAAATACAATCAGGACAATCTCCCAAAATTTTGGAAAAAATGTTCGGGACCGTGGCGAACGGAGTGCACACGGTCCTCGCAACTTTTTTCAAAATTTTCAAGGATGAAAGTTATGATGATTTTAAAGCTAATTTGAAAAAATTGAGTGATTTTACGATCTGTAGATAGGCCAAAATAAAGTTGCAATCTCAAAATTGAACCCTACCAAGATTGTTGAAAAATGCAAATTCGAATTTTGAAAAAGAGAGGGAAACTGAAATTTTGAATTTTATGATTTTAGAGGGAATACTGAAAGCAATGCAGGCTTTGAAACTTAAAAGTTGACTCGATTTCATGAAAAATTCAAATTTGAAAGCGAAAATCAAAGTTGCCGCAATTAAACACTTAATTTCAGAAGTCACAAATTATAAAAATTTGAATAAAGCACTGAAATTTTGAATGAATGCCAACACACTTTTCAGATCTAGGACAGTAAGGAACACAATTTTGATATGAATTTTAATTTCAACAATTTTTGAATGATTATAAGCCTTTATCCAAGCAATCACTAGACCAATTTTGACTTTAATTTTGAAAGTGTTAGAATTGATAAAATCAGCCAAAATTCTGGATTTTAGCAGAAAAATACAGTAAGATCTAGCTCCCGAAATTTCGGAAAAAATGTCGGGGACGATGGCGCTCGGGGTGCACACGGTCCTCGCAACTTTTTTCCAAATTTTCAGGGATGAGAGATATTGTGATTTTGTTGCGGAATCCAAAGTTACAGCCGATTTGGAGGTGTTTTGATCAGTGAAATTATCAGTCAAAGGTTGAATCAAGAAGGTTTTAAAAATTAGGGTTTTGACACTTAACCACTTAATTTTCAGAATTAAAGCACAAATATGAATTGGTAATTTGCAATAGAAGGGTAGATCTGAAACAAGCATTAACAATTAAACATTTCACAAGCTTAATTACTAAAAAGAAAATTTTAGGGTTCTTTATGCAATCAACCCCTAAAATTTGCAAAAGATCAAACATGAAAAATGTAATTATGAAAGCAAAATTTTCAGATCTAACCATGAATAATTAGAATGAGGATGTTCACGTCGGGTTCACCAAAATGTAAAGCGGAAAAATCGAACCCTAGTTGTTCTCCCCTCCCCAACTCCGAGGAGAGAGAAGGGAGGTCACTAGGGTTGATGGTTTTCACTTGGGAGAGACTTTACATTCAAAAGAGGGGTTGAAACCCACAAAATCCAATCCCACACAATGCAAGATTGGATTCTAAATGAGTTTCAAGGGTTAAGACATCAAGGATACCCTCTTTTGTAAAGAAATGTAGATAGAATGATTGAACTAGGAATGCATGTAAAGTAGGAAAGATTCGTTTATAAACAGAGATAGGGATATGGGATGAAGCTGCGGACCTGGAATTAGCAGTAAAATGTCGAGACGGTGCTGTTCTGCAAATTTGAGCGAAAGTTGACCGGACGATGGCGCCCGGCGTGCACACGGTCCTCCGAAAAATCCGCGAAACGAAGGTGGATCTGTTCGTCTCTGCACAAGGATTCCAGATCTTCAATTACAGCCGCGTACCTGCAACCTACACACAGAAAAGAGAGGACGATTGGGGGGTTAGGGATGAGGGGTTTGCCTTTAGGTCAAACCCCGGTTTTGGAATTAACCAAGAAATGAGAATGCTGTAAATGTAAATGTTTGTAATGTAAACAAGTACTGATACCTTGTTGTAAGAATGTTTGTATTCTTACATGCGAAGGTGTAATGTATGTTGTATGTAATGTGTTGTAAGTGATCTCCTCTTCAATGGTTGAATCCTTGTCTTGAATGCAACACCTAGCCTTGAATGGAGACTTAGAATGCTCAATTGCTTGAAGGAATGCTTGAATGCTTCAATGTTTTCATATCGCTTTCGCGCCTTGCCCACATATATGTCCTCCTTTTTCTCCTTTTCTAGGAGAGGAAAAGTAGTTTATATACTTGTCAATTAGGGCTGATAGACTAATTTTCCCGACCTTAGGCCGACCAGGAAACATTATTTTCCAATTTGCAAACTTAAAGACCCGAAGCCCCATAAGAGACCGGGCCAAAAATAGGGCCAGGGACCAGGGCGTTGGGCGCCATGGTCCTGGGGGAACAGGGCGCTGGGCGCCATGGTCCCACCTCCAGGGACAGCAGGGTGCAAGGAGGATCAGGCCAGGGTGCTAAAAAATGCAGTTTTTGATGTCATGAACAAGTTTCGGGGTCTCCATTCAGGTTCCGTGTTGCATCGCCATCGTGAAGACCCAAATGCAGTTGAAATTGCAAGTGTCACAATTTTAGGATGCTACACATACAAAAAGTGATCTCAAATCAAGTGTGTGTCCATCAATGACAATCACAACATCAATCATCAAAAATGCCAACAATCTCCCCCTTTGGCATTGATGGCAACACTTAGGAAAGTTTTGACATCTAAGTGTTTTACAACAAAAATATGCCATAATCAAAATTACTCCCCCTAAGCATATACACTATCCCTTTTGCAGAAAATACAATGTATACTACTCCTAAATAGAAATAACATGAAAGTATACATAGTATGCATCAAAATTTAAATACCAGTATACTTCTCCCCCTTTGCCAACAATGACAAAGTATAACTGAATCACCCCTATTCCTTTAGCATTAATAACTGATTTAAAGAGTTTATGACAATAAAGAGTGAAACTTGTCAAAAATTGATTTAAAGTTCTGCATAAATGTCTTCATGGATAAATACCATGATTCAAGCAATGAGGTAGCAACCTCATGGTCCATTTGCATCTGATAAACCTGCTCCTCCATGGCATCCATGGTACTCATCTCTTGAGTAACCGTTAGGGCATCTATATTGAGGTAGCATTTCTGGAGAATTTGCAGTCTTGGCAGTAGGACCAGTTGAAGTTCCTACAAATTTTGTGTCTGGTTGCTTATCTCTGCCTCTAGTCTTGCAGACTGAAGTTGAAACCGGTGAGCAGTTTGGTCATATGTGGAGAAGGAATCATATGACACCTTGAAGGTGCTAATAAATGACTGCATATTAGTTTGCAGTTTGTCCTTCTGGTGAGCACATCATCACAGAATAAATGAGGTTGACAAATCTTGCTGAGTAGTAGATTGCCCTCATCCATTGCATCTCTAATGTCCTTATGTGCCTTCTGAAGATCAGACCGGAGCTCTGTTAACTTTCTCACCAAGGCAATGTTTAGAGCCTTTTGATGTTCCTTCTTGGCATTTGCTTCTACAACCTCTTCCAGGCTTTGCACCTGGTCTTCTACAACTGTGCATAGGAGCTTCAATTGTGCAAGTGAGGAATCGGTACTGGGAAGGTTCGTACCGGGTATCAAACTGGTAAGAGTGTCCACCGCAGCTTGGATCACATCTTGCTCCTTTTTCCTCCTTATCACTTCCAGGCATTCTTGAGCAACCTTAATGCTTTGCAGCAACTCTGCTTCATTTGCATACTAGAGGTCTATGGGACTAGTAATGTCAGCCAGTTTAGCTTGACTACTGGTTGCCATTGGTGTCTCCACCTGTGTGCTCTTTACCGTTGCTTCCTTGTCCTTGGCTTTTTGCTTATCTTCTTGAGCCTTCCTCTGCTCCTCTTCTTATTTCTTTCTTTTCTCTTCTTCGTGTCTCTTCTCTTCATCTTTTTGCTTCATCTCTTCTTCATCCTTCTTCTTCTCCTCTTCCTTCTTCCTCTTCTCCTCTTCCTGTTTCTTCTCTTTCTCTTTCTGCTTCTCCTCTTCTTTCTTTTCCTCTTCCTTCTTCTTCTTCTCTTCCTCTTGTTTCTTATTTTACTCTTCTCTTCTCTTCTTCTCCTCTTCTTTTCTCTTCTCCTCTTCCTCTTTCCTCTTTTCCTACTCTTTTCTCTTATCCTCTTCCTCTTTCCTCTTTTCCTCTTCTTTTCTCTTATCCTCTTCCTCTACATGTTTCTTCTTTTTTGCTTCCTGTTGCATCTTTTCTTCTTTTGCCTGCTTCTCCTATCCTATTCCTTCTGATGGTGTACCCTGAGTAACTTTTTCACCATCTAAGGCGTCAACGTCAATGGGTTCCATTTGTTTAGTGACCGGTTCCCCTTCACTCTCATATACTTCATCTGGTTTTGATATTTCTGGTTCTTTCTTAGCCTTCTTATTGGCTTGACACACTTCATGAGTATGTACATCAGTCGTCATATGAAGATGAGTGTCTTTTTCAACATCATCAATTCTTCTTTCTAATAACCAGAGTCTTCTCCTTCTAGTGAAGAAGAGTCCTTTGTTTTGGTTAATGACTTCAAATAGCTCAGAATTGGACTGGTCAGAAAAGTATTGGGCAAATACTTTCTCCCTTATTTCCTGTTCCTTCTCTATGGCAATGCGCCATTTGTTGTCTAAAGAATTATACAAAGAATCTGGTGTCTCAGATCTAATTTTTGAAGGCGACCGGTCATTAACACACAAATACTTAATGATTTCCTGTTCAACTTCTTCCTTTTCATCATCATTGAAGTCATCAAAACAATCAATTAAATCATTCAGCAATTCTCTCCCAATATTCTTTATAGTTCTTTGACAATGTGTTAAAGGCTTGTAAGAAGAAATATCAATATTTACCGGTGCAGATGTTGTCGGTTCATTCTTTGTCTTTTTCTTCGTTTGCCTAGTCTTCTTGGGTGGTTCTTCTAACACAGTTTCTTCTGAGTCTGGTGTATTGCTTTTTGTCTTTCGCTTCCTCTCAAAGACTTTGGCAAGTGCCACTTCTGGTTTCTTCTTAGCTGGTGACTGCTTGGTCACTTTGGGACTGACTGCAGTAACTGGTGTCGATGCTGAAGGCACTGCCTTTCCTTTCTTTACTGAAGGTTCTACAACCGGTGTAACCCTTTCCAAATAGGTGTCGGTTCTCTTTGCCTTAGGATCAAGGGGTGAGGCGATTAGGGTAGAAGCATACCCATTCAGCATATCATACATTACCTCATATCCCATAGGCTCCACTTCTTCCTGTCTGGGCTCAACAGCCTCCATTATGCATTCATCCACTTTGATGGTGAAGTAGATGTCTTCCTCATACTTTTTGACTATATCATCGAATATTCTTACCCTTTGGTTCATTTTATATTTGAACTCATCAAAGTATTTGTTCAGTACTTCTGGAGAGCCGGTTCCAACCGCTTGTAGACTTTCCTTGATTTGCTTTGTCACTGGTTGGTCAACAGACCATTGAATGCCACCTACTCCTGGAAAGTAGCCTTGGAAGTAAAAGAACAACCCAACCAGTAGTTGTCTGAACTTAAATCTCAGTGCATTATCCTGTTTGATCGAATTAAGATTCAATAGAAGTTGTCGTTGCATACAAGTGCACAGATCAAATGATGCATCTTCCTTGATCATCCTGTAAGCAACATTTATCGCTGCAGTAGAGACAGAACTAATTCTGCTAGCAGAGAACATCCGATAACCTATCACCATGCAGGCATACTTGACCAGATCGTCCTTGATTGAGTTGACAGTCATTCCACGTGAGTCGCTCACTGAATTGACGAGCTTGGACATTTCAGTCTTGTTGACCTTCCTTACAGCTGGCACTTCCCCTATGTTACAAAAACCAGTGACAACATGAATCGCTTCCGGTGTGATATCATGCATCCATTCTAAGTACATCTTATCACCGTGTACCCTGCTTAGAATAATGCGAATGTGATCATCCAAAAATTCTTCAAGAAAATAGACTGCATTGTGAAGTTTCTTCTTTTCCAGAATGTTGAATTCCGGTTTAATCTTCTTATCCTTCTCGCATAACAAACTTAACTGGGAGTGGATCACAAGAGACCCTAGGTCTTCAATTTTACAGTATATGTAATCGGAAATGCCTTCTTCTACTATAACACCAGCGGGTATTTGAGACGGGGAATTGTATTTTGACTTCTATTGAATGAAGTCCATAGAATCAACGGGTGCAATAGAGCTAGCATGTGATGCAGAAGCCATGAGAAACAAGGAATTTTGAAAAATACCTTCGTAGATCAAAATTTAGGGCTTCACAATTTGAACTTCGCTTCACACTCCTTCGATTACTTACTGAAATACCGCTTTGCGTTCTACACTCCTTCAACAGATGTTAGCTTCAAATTCTTCTTAAGGTTTTTTGATAGATTCCTTGAATCGCAATGTGACTCGCTTTTCTTCACTCTGCACTTGAAAACTTCTTTGCTCGAGAAAATGATAGTGGGAAATGATTTGAAATTTCCTTTTAAATAGATTCTCCACCTACCATAATAAATGCTCCACTATTAGGGCATAAACCCTAATTTTTCCTTATACCGTTTCTGGTCTTCTGCCAATCTGACAGGTATCTCATACCGGTTAAGGTCTTTTACCGGTGTCAACCAGGGGTTCGAGATATTTCACCGTTTGCTCCCCCTAAGCTTTTCTGATGCTTAGTTTGCCGGTTCAGCGACTTCCACACTGGGTGCAGAAACCAGTTCTACTTGAATCACTTCTTCTGGCTTTTTCTTCCAAGTTTTCTTCATATCTGTTTGAACAGTTTCAACATCAATTTTTCATTTCGAAGTGATCGGTATATCATCTGATATACTCTTTCTTTCTCTGCAGAATCTTGTTGTATGACCCGGTTTGTTGCAGTGATAGCAAACCATTCCAGGTGCTCTCCAAGGTCCATTATTCATGTTTCCTTTCTTCCTTCTGCATGTTGCAGCAGTGTGACCATGACCATGACAAATCACATAGATTGCTCTCCATCTGGTTGCCGCTTGATAGCCACCGCTACCTGACTGATGACTATAGGTATTAAACCGGTTTGGGTTTCGGTTCCCAGAGGGTTCAGGAAAAATTCCTTGATTCCTTTGAGGATACCTTTCGGTATTGTGCATGACAGACCTGCATTCAAATGCTTTATGCCCAAACTTGTTGCATGCATAACAATTGCCATTGAATCTATTGGATCTAGGCTTATCATTTAGAAAATAAGGAAAATTATTGTAAGCCTTACTTCTACATACATTAGCAGTGTGTCCTTCCTTGAGACAGTTAAAGCAAACATGTTTAAACTTTTGATTACCTTTATCCTTTGATGTCGATTATTTCTTTGATGCTCCATCTTTTGTTCCAGAGGTCTCACCTTTCTCATAATCAAAGAAACCAAGTCCATTGGTATTCTTTACCGGTTTAGTTGATTCAAGCTTCTGCTCTAGCTTGATAGTACTCTTATTGAATTTGGCAAGTATTTCCTTTGACTCAGTGAGTTCTTTGGAAATAGCAGCATCGGATTCCTTCAAGGTTGCATTCTTAGAAGTAGCCATGTTTAGTTCACCTTGTACTTCTTCTTTTTCTATTTTGCTTTCATGAAGGTGAGCGGTAAGTGCACTAATCTCTTGCTTTAGTTTGGAGATTTCATGATCTTTGTCTTTTACCAGATTTTCAGCTTTCCTCCGGTTCTCAAGCTCTTGGCACATTCGAATAGTCAGTCCTTCCAACTCTTTTCTCAGGTTGGAATTGGATTCATTCAACTTTTCTACTTCTTGAATTAGGGCTTCCATGTCCACTTCATCAGAAGAACTATTTTTAGATAGCTCCATCAGTTTTTCAGCATGTTCTCTCCTTTTTGCCTGAGAGGCCTTATATTTGACCATAAGTTCATCATAGGCTTGCTCAGACTGAGTGAGCCGATGAGTAAGTTCCCTCATAGTGTATTCCCTCGTATCTCTTTCCAAGTGGTTACACTTTACTAGTCTAACAGTAAATGGGTAAATCAGTTTAGCAAACAAACCAGTTAGCACACATGAAAACCAAATAGCAAATAATGCATTCACCCACAGAAGCACAATCACCATAATACAAGAGATTTTGATGTGGAAACCCAAATGGGAAAAACCACGGTGAGATGAAACTCACAAGTAACTATCTGCAGAATAGGAACCAAACCGATTAAGGTCAGACCGGTTAAGATCATACAATGTTCTTTACCAGAACAGATCCTGTTAGGAATCTAAATCTCTGTTAGGAGATAAGTCCGATTAAAGACTACCTTGCTAGAGGATTTTAGATCCACAGATGTGAACCACCTTGTTAGAGGATTTACAAAAGGCATTTTGGGCCTACCCGGTTAAGGGCTTCAAACTTGTCAAAGATGTGAGTAATCAACAAGTGAGTGATCTAGCGAATAACACAGATTGCTTGGTTAGATCCTTGATAGCTCGTTCCTAATGCATTCTAGCATTACTTCAGTCTTCAACACATTCACACTCTACCTCCTCTCACAGACCTGAACTTCTCTTCTATAATCACACTTACAAAAACTCATCAACCACCTTAAACCCTAGCAACACCCTAAAACCCTAGACATGATGTCCTTATAAATGAATATGATTTTATGTCGGTCCAATAGGATTACAATACAATTTCCTAGGTTCAATGCATCTGGACACTTTTGGTAACACGACACAAATGCACCACCAAAGTGTCGGCACCCCAAACAATCGGTGGATGGTAACTCATCACAAAATATTGGTTGGTAACTCATCACAGAGTATTACCGGTTCTAACAAAATATCGGTTTAAGCAAAATACCGGTTGCTGGTTTGACAAAATGAAGACTGGGAAATATGAGTTGTGTCACTTCGTTCCTTCGTACCGCTTGAGATCCTCGAACCGCTTGGGGTCTTCATACCGCTTGAGACCAGTAAACACTTTCTGCAAAACACTGATAGTCTAAAGACTATAATACATCATACCGGTTGGAACAAATACCGATTGAGCTTTAACTCGTACATACAAAAAGTGATCTCAAATCAAGTGTGTGTCCATCAATGACAATCACAACATCAATCATAAAAAATGCCAACAAATGGATGGTATATATTACTTTATGTTAAAAGGATTTTCAGTTATATCTTAATCATTGTTCTGGGCATGTAGATTATTGAATGGACCTTAGAATGACATGTATGTGAAGTTCTTTGTGCCCCTTATTGCATTAAAATTAGTTCAACACATCACTTTAGAATAGTTTTGCTTTCAATTTTTCTTTCTTTCCCTTTTCTCCCTCCAAGTGAATGAAGAGCCGACTTCTAAAATCCTGGAGGTAACTCAGTGAATACATGCGGGTCCCCATCATTGAGTTTCCCATAAGGTTGTTTTCCCTGGGAGTAATTCTAGTGATCAACACCTTACAAAAAATATTTCTAATTACAAATCACCTTTTCATTGATTACTCCTTTGCCTAAGAGTTAGGAAGGAGCAAGATTTAGTTGATCACCTTTTCATCAGTTGCTCCTTTGACCAAGAGTGTCGACAATGGATGTGTGCCAAACTAGGATGGGTTAACTACATTGCCCAATGACATTTTGAGCCTATTTCAATATTGGCCACTAAGGAATGGAGCTAGACTATTTAGTTGCCTATGGAAGATTTGCCCCTGTCTCCTGATCTATAAATATGGAAAGAAAGGAACAAGATAATTTTTGAAGAGAAAGAGATGCCTTTAGCATATTTTTAGAAGAAAGTGGAGGTTGTAGTGATAAAGGTTGCTAATCGTTTTTCATCAATTCATATTTCAATCCAGGGGATATTCACCGAATGGGATGGTCAAATGAGATTTCGATGGCCTAGTTTGAGAGTGCCGACATTCGCTGGGAAGGGCTCTGTGGGAGAAAATTATGTTATAAGGTTGGCTAATTGGTCACCTCCCAAGTTTGGGTGGTATAAAATGAACTTTGAAGCTTCCAGGGGCAACTCGGGTCCCTCTAAGGTTGGATGTATAATTAGAATGTGGGATGGCGGAGTCATTGGTAGATTAGAAACTCCCCTTGAAGAAAATACCAACAACATAGTTGCATTCAATGCCCTTATTTTGGGCTTTCTTTTCTGCAAGGACTTGAAGGCTGAGGATGTTGAGATTCAAGGTGACTCAGCCATAGTTGTCAATGTAGTCAGACAGAGTGCCACCCCCAACTGGAAACTCAATGCTCTACTCAAAAGGGCATTGGAGATCCTAACACTATTCAGAGCTTTCACTATCAATCATACCTATAGGGAAGCAAATAGAGAGGCAAATGAATTGGCCAATTAGTTGATTGATGGGATCACCTTTGAGCGTATCAAGCCATTGGCAAACTGGTGAATCAAATTTCTCCAATTGGTCAGTAATAAATGAGGTGAATATCCCACTCATCAATGATATCTTGATGATGTGTATAATTATGATTGAAGTCGGTATTCCTAACTCTCTCATAGTGATATTTAGCTGGCAAGGTATTTAAAAAGTAATACAAATAAATATATTATTAGTTAAAAGACTTGCTTGGTTAATGACGTCTCTAGATGATGGTGACTATCCTTAATGGCTCTTCCCACATGCCAAAGGAAAAATGGTTTACAACAACCCAAGGAATGACAAGATTATTCCTTGCGATTGATATGATCTTTATCTTCAAGGACTTCTATACGCTCTGCAGTTATTTGGCCATTATGATATCTAGTCCTGATTGGTAGTGTAGAGAGCACATTTCTCTATAAATCACCCCTCAGCCTCTTCATTGGCATTATATCCTCGAGCTTTGCCTTGGCCTTCATATTTCTCCTTTGCATTCATTTTTTGTGCTCATGGATTCACCTATTTGGCTTGTCTCTAATAAAAGAAAAATGTCTTTTATAGGGGAAATCACGAACAAGTGCTTTCTTTTTGTCATGAAGTATTCCCATCCCCTCATCCTACATGCGGTCAAGCAAATTTTGGCCGAAGATTGTTTAATGTTGAACCATAGATATAAGGTAAATATGGATATCACTGTCATATTTCTAGCCACCATTATCTTGGTTGGGGAAGCCAAGGTGACCACGAGGCTTTTATGTCGAAAGCTCTTTAAAGACTCCTTTTTGGGAGAACTGGACGTGGTTATTATTGTTATATAGAGCCTAATCAGACTCGGAGGTTAAATTTTCCCTACTTCTATCGGTGCCGTTTCCCCCCATATTTTTTGATGGGGGTTTGGGGGTAGTGCCCCCAAGATGGGGTCAAGGGGCAACACCCCTTGCGAGATCCAGAATTTTATAAAGGCGTCGGGTGTTACTTTTATGTTGGCTAACATGTTGTAACCCTAATTTCGTAACCGACATAAGTCTTGATAAAAAGGCTAAAGGTTTGGGTTTTCTGTAGAGAATTTTGTAGCATTTTGCAGCGGTATTGAGTTGCAGGGGGATTGTTGGTTGTAATCAGTTTTGATTTACTGGATAATAATATTGGACTCTTTGTTTGGTGGATGTAGCCCGATATTGGGTGAACCACGTTAAATATTGTCTCTTCGTTGTTATTATTTGTGTTTTTCATTCTCATGTTTAATATTTATCTACATATAATTGATTATTAGGCTTGTAACTATTATATGTAGATATTTATATTACATTTAACTACAGGCCTGATAATTAATATTTATCTATTATATGTTACTATTATATTTATCTACATATGGATAATAGTTACAAGACTGATATCATATTGTAAAGGCATTTTGTATAGGAGATTCTCTGGGCAATTTTGATAATATATGCCCCTATGATCATACCTGCAGTTGGTCTGGAGCATTGCTCAACCCTCTCCAACTTTTGTAAATTTTTGAAAATATAATATAAATCTCTAGCTTCAACCTTTTATCGACAAAAAAAAGAATATAGATTCCTCTAGATACTAATTCCTTAGGCACTAAATGTCTCCCTACTAAATAATTTGTAACAACAAACTAAAATTTACAAAGTCTAAGGATAAATAATCTTATAATACTATAAAAGAAATTGTCACTTACTGATAGGTTTTGTCAAAGTTTGTTATACAACAATGCCTGTAGTAGCAAATTGTCTATCATTTGAATTGACTATCGAGAGCTTCGAATAAAACAAAATGTGTAAAAAAAGTACCAACTTTTGATTGTATTTATACCAATTCATATTTGGTGAATTTCGTGGGGTATTTTAAAATTTATTAAATTTTGGCGAATTTAAGCGGGATTTTAGCACAGTGGAGTAAAAATGGGTGAATCTCCCTAGCTATTAAAATGATACATTTTGATTTCCAAGGTGATCATGGACCTATGATTACCGTTAACTTACAACACGGTTGGCGAAATGGGTCCTCCTACACGATTGTGGTATCAAATTGTTTAGCTAGTATTGGCAAATAAATGGGTGGATGCATATTGGAACCTTTCAAAGCTGTTGGCAAAAAAAATAAAAATGTATGACTGGTCTGAAAAGTTGATGGCGAATTAAATTTCATATGACCCAAAACACATAAAAATTGGGCAAATGGATGATAGACCCCGATTCGTAATATTCACCAATTTCAAAATCCTTGATCTTAGATATTTGCCAATTGTCAAAAAATCGCCACTAAAAAATAACTAAAATAGACTACACATCCTCCTTTGTCTTAATTCCAAATTGCAAAAATATATCTTCAATTGTAGAGAAATGTGGTACAACCTTCTGAGTCAGAGACACCAAAACTGGCACAACATATTTGAGCTATTTCATTACAAAAATTTATCAATTAGGAACATTTTGAAATCCAACCATGAACATCAGAAGCGCCACTCATTTTGACATCCAACCATGAATTTCCAAGCATAAGACATAGGTTGAACACACTATCACTACAACTACTTTCCCCCTTTAGGCATCCAAACAAGAACATTCAATGTCATAGGTTAACATTAATACACTACAACACAACACACATCAATACACCATATCTGCAACACTCATATCATCAATGACAACACACTACACTATGTTTGCAACAATCATATTATAAGTTGACATCAAGGACAACACCATAGATGGATCAATATTATAAATAATATTATTAACTACGAGGGATTGAAAGTGTCCTACATAAAATCCATTCTTTTCTCAAGGATAAGGATAAGAACGAATATAAAATAAATATATAATGATATTATAATATAATAACAAAAATAATGTAGCCTTAATATATGTTTTTCTTTTGTCAAGAGTTTAATAAAAATATAAAAATATAATAGTATAATCCTATTTAATATTAATTACAATATCATAATATAAAAATAATGATTTAATATTTTTTTTGATGCGTAAGCAATTTAGTATATTGATTTTCAAAAAAGGTTTACATCATTGATGTCCATTGGACAGTTCAGACCATTACCAAATACAACAAAAATCTAGAAAGACTAAGAGAATGGCCATGCAGGGCCTAATGGAACTAGCATCTCCCACCCCCTTAATCTATGAAGGAAACTTGCCCACAACTTCGAAGTGCTTGAGAGCAAACCCTTGGTTTTTTGCTTCAAACGAACTATGACACCAAATAGATTTAGACAAAACTCATCCATACCTTCACATTTTATCCTTTTGTCATAAAAAAATCCTTTTATGAAGGGAGCTACCACCCACACTCTTACAATATCACAAAAGAGATAATGATACCGATCCAAGAATGAGCTACTCCTCATATAGCTACATGTGGAGTCTTCATTTACTTCGATAATTAAAACTAGTCATTTCAGCCATTATGATTTGTGCTCTCTCTTGCTTGTCTTGTGCTTCGACTCATTTACATTGCCCATTCAAATACTGATGACTTGATTGTTGCTTAAACTTTATTAAAACCCTCTATTTATGGCGTGGTTTTTGACATGAGCACATTTGAAGGTTAGAGGGATTTTAATGCAACATACAAACACATGATTTACTTAGTTGATACTTTCATTGGTTTCTAACCATTCCACTACAAATTAACTAAGCCTCGACATTTGGACAAAACAATTCTCCATCTACAACTGTGTTTGCTAATGTGTTTGCTTCCCCATTCAAATCTTTGTAGACATGCTCTATATGAAACGATTCAAAGGCTTCTATATGTTACCGTGCTTCCTCTAGTAAAGTTTGCAATTTTCAATTGGGGTATGCCTCTTTCTCAACACATTGATCACTAACACCGAGTCATCTTCCACTGCTACATGTTTTTTAACCCCAATTCTCTACATTTATTCACCCCCATTGTTAGTGCTTCAAATTCCACTTCATTGTTAGATCCATTTGTTAATGGTTTAGCCATGCCACATATAGACCTCCCTTTCCAATTTCTTATTAAACATCTAGCCCCCAGGGCACCCAAATTCCCCCTTGAAGCCCCCATCAAAATTCACCTTATACCATCCTACTTTTGGAATACACCATTGTGCTGATGCTCTCAAACATTGGGAATCACTACCTCTAGGACCCCTAATTGGAGGATTTCTTAGCCCATAGTAGCTCTTTTTCATGCATGCATCCCATGTTAGGAAATAAGAGCTACCTAAATTTTGTTCTCTGATTTTGCTGTTCACAACGTCAACAATTAAGGCCACCTTGTTGAGGAAAGATTCCACACTCATTTGTTTATCTTGGAATATCTTGCAGTTACATTCCTTCCAAATCTCCCAAATCTCCCATATTATAATAGACAAGCTAATAAAACACCAAAAGATTGCATTGTTTAACCAAGCCAATCATAATTGAAATAGACTTAGTATGTAATAATGATTTAATATTAATTACAATGTAATAATTAAATAATTTTTTAAATAAAATAATTAACAAATATGACATCTTTTCACTTAGTAATCATGATATTCTTATTTGATATTTAATTTAGATTTTTTTAATGTTTTATTAAAATTTGACATTTGTAAACAAATTTAGAAGTGTGGCCTTGGCTATAAATGAAAAAGGAAATTCAGTCAAGACGCAAAGTTATGTCTTGGAAGCTACATCGCCTTCCAGCCTCGTTTTTCCAGATTCCTTTTTTAAAATGAAGAGTTTTATTGCAAATCCAGATTTGAAAGCGTTGAGCCGATTTTCTATTATATTATTTTAAAGAGATATATTATTGCAATTGATAAATCGTTGCCTTGAAGTAAGGTATCTTAATCGATAGATTTTTAAATGCTTTACCAAATCTACAGCAGGTTGGCTTTTGATTTATCTTGATTTTCTTCAATCCACGTCGACAGTCCGATAATATTCATCCGAGCCCAAAAATTTAATTTCAAGAACATCGAAGTCTTAGTTTTTTGGTTTTTTTTCCCTGTACATCTACTTGAATCAAGATCAAGAGCAATCTAGGTCGTAAACGGAGAATTTCGGGTCAATAGCATTAGCTTCCACTGTTATTGTTTGCTTTAGGTTTTCATATAAATATATTTATCTGGCGGGGGAGGCTGAAGGGATTGATGGCCAGTGACATGTTAAAGGAAGTGAGATTATGGAACGACAAACGTGAACGCGAAATGTACGACAATTTCGCAGACCTCTTTGCCATAATCCGAACCATGGAGAAACTGGAAAAAGCCTATGTTCGCGACGTGATTTCCCCAAAAGATTACGAACCAGAATGTTCAAAATTAATAGCTCAATTCAAAACCCTGAGCACATCCTTAAAAGACACGGTACCCAGCGTGGAAAGATTCATGGAGACATACAAAATGGACTGCCCGGCTGCCGTAAATCGGCTGCTAGTTTCGGGGATTCCGGCCACTGTGGAACACAAGGCGCAATCCTCTGACATGGGCATGGGCACCGCCGTGGCCGTGGCGGAATGCGTGCAGCATTTTATCACTGCAATGGATTCATTGAAGCTCAACATGGTGGCAGTTGATCAGGTTCATCCCCCGCTTAATGACATATTAATGGCGCTCTCTAGGGTTCCTCAGCTCTCTCCCGACTTTGAGGGGAAAGTGAAGATGAGGGACTGGATTTCCAGGTTGAATAAGATGACTGCTGCAGATGAGCTTACCGAGCAGCAGGCCCGGCAGTTGCTCTTTGATTTGGAAACATCTTATAACGCATTCATCAATGCTTTGCCTAAATCATCTTGATTGTACCAGTCTGTAAGTTTTACATGTATTTGAGCATTATCTAGATATGAAGTTTGATAGACGACAACTTTAATAGCAGGATTTCTACTATATCAGATTTCATTCTGTATTGAATTTTCTTGGTCCTTTGTTAATGCAATTTGTTATTTCTTGTTCCTATCGATCCTGCAGATAAATATCACGGTATAATCCTGAAACTTTTATTACAACTATGCTTTGCGTAAATCTTATGTATTAGATTATAATGATATTAATTTCCTCCAGGATCTGGATAAAATTGAAAAGTCTTTCCTAGAGTTGTACAGCAGTAGCTTTAAATGGGCTGAAGACTTGATTATTTGCTGAAATTGTTGAAGACATTTAGCACCGTTGGTGAAACTTGGGCTCGATAATTGTCTTAAGACTTTTGGTTTCAAATTTGTTATTGTTTTTGTATCTCAATCTCTTAACTATTTTTTCTTGCTTGTTTTCCAGAAAAGTCATAGTTTACTTAGTGCATAGATACGGTTACTGTGTTTTCTCTTCATAATATCCGTGACAGTTTTTCATGATAATCTTGTGATTTAGTGCTTGGATTTTCAAATGCACAGTATTGATTAGTCTGTTTTAAAATATTAACTTTTAGTTTCCCTTTTTTGTATGAGCCCTTCCTTTTGCAATTCGAGCATGGTGGTTCATACATTATATTCAACCTTTCACTAAAGTTTAAAGGCACGGATCCACTAGGGCTCAATGTTTGATATTCATCAGGAAACCCTAGTTTAGAGACGAGAATTTTTCACACAAATCAACTGGTGACTATATTTATATCTATTTTGCCTTTCATTTGTTCTCTGACCCACTGGAAATCTATTGTTATATTAGTTGAAAGCAGACTTTGTCTTATGTGGTTGTGACCATTGTATTGAGACTTTGTGATTCTCAATCAGATTTACAGAGCCCCCATGCAAGCAGTCAGCAGCAAGTTTTGCTGAATTAACTCGGCAAAAATTGTGAGCTAAAGACCACCTCTCTACTGCACAATATTTTTCATAAAGTTTTTACATGTGCAAATCCAGTCCTCCTTCATTCCTAACGCACCTCCCATTCTTTATGCTTTTCAAACCCTCGCTGCATTATTGTTGTTAGTTTGGGTTTGGGGTTCGATCAAAACAATTTTGGGCTCAGGTTTGTCCATACAAAAATATATAAAAATCAAATATATACATATTTGCAGCCTAAAATTATAAATATTAGAGGCATCTAATATTTTTAATGTATAGGAGTATTTATAAGCTTTATACAATATTAATAAAGTTAATATATAATATTATAGTATAATAATAAGTTAATATTAATAATTATTAATTTATTACCATTGATAATAATAAAATCTACAAAATGAGATGTCGGGCTTTGCATCTGCAATTTCATTTGCGCAAATGTTTCCAAGGCCTTTTCAACAAATTCTTTTTGTGCGTATGCTGCAAGAATGACACTCCAAGAAACTACATGTTATTGAGGTATTTTGTCAAACAATTCACATGCCTTGTGTATGCTTCTGTACTTGGGCATAGATATCTATTAGGGCATTGGGAAGTTCTAATATCTGATAAAAATCTACCATTAGTTTTTCTTTGATGTTTATACATACCATAGTTCCCATACTTTAGGTTTGTCTCAAACTCAAGAATTAAAAATATACTTAAATTTCTTAAAAGATATAATTTTTATGCAAAATGCAAGTACAAAAAATGTATTAAATGAGTGTGGTGGGGGTCTAGCGGTGGTGTCCATGGTTGGGTTGAGGGACAACACTCCTCGTAGGGGTTTGGGGCCATCGTGCTTGGTGTGTTCTTCTTCTGGTACAGAGCAGGATTGAGGGGGGCAGCCACCACCTCCAAGCACAAGTGAAGCCTTTAAAAGGCACAGACTGTCACGGTGCATGCCATTTTCATAATTTTTAATAAAGCAAAAAAACATTTTTCGAGTGTGACAGCATTTGTTCCATTTCTTAAAAAGTCTTGAAGCTTCAGAAAGAACACCATTTTATGTATATCTTGCGTCATTGTATTCTATGATACAACACATTTTTGAGGTATTTTGTCTAACTGTTCAGATGCCTTGTGCATGCTCTCACATTTTGCATACTTATCTACCAAGGCATTTTCAACTACAATATCTGATTAAAAAAACCCTTTCCATTATGGTGTGATAGATGACCATGCCATGATCCAAGGCTCTTATGTTGGCATAGGCTGAAGCATGCTGGAGAAAATAAATTGATTGGTTTAGATAACTGTTCATTGCATATAATAAAATAGTGTCAATCTTTGTGAGAATATCTATGTTTTCTGTTAGCTGCAAATAAAACATTCCATGGGAAGACATCTCATTTTGTTACTTGCAAATAAACTTAAAAATAACAAGGACGAATGATGAACTAAATGTCAAATTAGAAAAACAGAAAAAATCACAAAAAAGCAATGGATTGTTGTGGAAGAAGTGGAAGAAGGCGAAGTTTGAGATGGATTTGCCTGGGTTTGTCTGGGACAATCCCATTGAGCATTTGTAGAACCCTGTCCAGTTTCCTTGTCGAATCGTATCTGGATCTGTATCTGGGCTGGATTGGATTTGACCTGCAGGTCCAGGGGCCTGAACCGGTAACTTAGTATACCTATATGCTATAGTGTGTCTACCTGGAAGAAAAGTCAGACATTTAGCATTGTTGTTATTATTTTTAACTCAATTATAGTAATTTATTATAAAAAATGATTGGCTCAGTCTTCATAAGGAGGAGCTGTTTATTAATTTGCATTGAACTGCAGTGATTTGGATGATTTGGCCTATGGAATGATTGTTGTTTCCAGTCTGAGTGATCTTTGGTTATTCTTTAGGTTGTCTCTAACACTTATGAACAACATCAGTTGGACAGTGTTTACTTGTATTCCTAGGATCTCATGTTTTTCTTCATTCTACTCATATCTTTTCTCCTTTCTTCTTTTTCTCCCCATTCTGTCTAGTCTTTCCCCTTTGTAATTTTCCCCTTGTTAATCATTGGGATTTCAAATTCTGTGTTTTTCTTTTTCTCCAATCATTTTCATTCCAGTCTAGCCAAAATTCTCTTGGTCAATATTTATCCTCATTTTTCCTTATTCTGACCTATCTCAATTCTATCTAATTATTCTTATCCTTTGTAAGGCTATTTCAAAAATTTATTGCCCTTTCCCAACTCTTCTTTTAATTTTAAAAAATTGGGCAGGAATTTGGAGTGTGCTGTCCCAAAAAGTGGATTGGTCACTCCAAAAAGTGGGCTAGCAGTTCCAAAAATGGGCCTAGGGTTTATAGAGTTTGGAGGCTTAAAACTGGGATGCTCAGAGCCATTGGGAACACAGAGTTTGCCAACCCAGACATTATGGTGAAAGTTTGAGTCATTCTGGGAATGACACGAGGAGTTGTGGTGATTGCTGAAACTAAGATGTGTGGTGATTGCTGAGATCTAATGTTGTGGCAAAGTGGCCAACAAAAAATTGTCTTCAACTGCATGGGAATCAAACAAATGACTCCTATAGGGTAATTAGAGTACCCTGCAACTACAGTGTTAGCATTCTACAAGGCATTCACTTCTCCGAGGAGAAGGGTTATGTTGGGGCAATCCAAGGACTCCCATACTAGCATTCAATCAGGCATAACAAATTGTAGAAAAAGACAAGTTAGTGCAGAACCTAAGAAGAGTGCAGTGGGATGAAATAGTGTGGAGTTGGGCAGTGATCTGATAGGGTTGCTAGACCACTTGCAGTGAAAAGGAGAACTCGACTTGGAGCCCCAAAGAGGGGCTTGGGTCGTGTGGCACATCAAGAGGTATGCATGTATGTATGTACCAAGCCTCGCAAGGGATCACTTAGGTTCCTTTGTGCACAACACAAATCACGTGTTAGAGGTATGCAAGTTGGGCAGATGATCCAACTTAATCCAGAACGCCTGGTTGCCATGCAAGAGCTCTTTTGCCATCTTATAATGGTCTTTGTGTCAAATGCATGCTAGAAAAGGAAGTTTAGCATTGATATTGAATTCTAGTATCATCCAAGCCAAGACAATCTAAGGGATTGCTCAAGATGTATATAGCTATGTATTTATGTATGTACCAGGTCTACTAAGGGATCGTTCAAGTTCCTTTGTGCAGAACACAAGTCATATTTTAGAGCCATTCAAATCCACAAGGGATCCAACTTGACCAAGGGCACCTGGTTGCAACATGTGAGCTCTCTTGCCATCTCGGAATAGGCTTGGTATGGGACACAATACAGAAAAGTGGTAGATCTGCAAGTCTAGCATTGGGAGCTGATTCTAGGATCCCCAAAAAACGTTTGGGCCATACCCAAATAAGGGATTTCATGGAAGGCTCCATCTAGCTCTTGGATTGCTAGGAGAGTCATTAAAAATGTGGTAAGATTTGTAGAACAGTAGATTTTGACTTCAATTGAGACACCCATTTGCTATGTGGGAGCTCTCTTGTCATTTCAAAACCTTCTTGGTATTGGACACAAGTTATAAATGTTATGGATCTGCAGTTTGAAACTGGTAGTTACTTCTAGGATCCTCAAAAATCATCCATGCAAGGCCCAAGTAAGTGATTTGTTAGGTACCCCTGTCTAGCTTTCGGGTTGCTTAAGAGATATTGACTTTTGAGGTAGTTGCCAACTTTCATCATCTGTCTATCAATGTGGGAGTCAGACTAATAACTTATATAGGGGGAGCGTTTCCTTTAGAAGACTCCCTCTATCGCATGCCTCTCTAGTGTGACGTTGTTGTGCAAACAAATTCGATGCAATCTTAGAATAGTATGGATTATGGATATGCATTAGGAAGGGGGATCCACAACTTGGGTAATGCTTGACCATTCTAGGGTTATCCTACTTCATGCAATACATACATACGTTATACACACACACACATTATATATGTATGTATTTATACATATAATGTATATCTGTATTATATGAGGTAGGATGACCCTAGAATGGTCTTATGTATGTATGTATGTGTGTATGTCTATATATATGTATACCTACATTATGTATATATAATGTTTGTATGTAAGTATGTATGTGTGTGTGTATTACATGAGGTGGGATGCCCATGTTGTAGTGCAAATGAATTTGATTCAATCTTGGATCAGTGTGTGCTATTGATATGCATTAGGAAGGAAGACCCATAGCTTGGACAATGCTCGACCTTTATGTATAGATGTATGGATTGGTGTATAACTATATATGTACATATAGACATATATTCAAGTATATATGTATATGTATGTATTTATGTACATACATACATACATAGATGCATATGACCATTCTAGGGTCATCCTACTTCACATGATATATACATACACTATAGAAATAGATACATACATACATTATATATATAGATACATACATATATAATGTGTGTGTGTGAGTGTGAGTGTATATATATATATATATATATATATATATATATTTCATTTGATATTTGATCATTAGTGGAAATAAATAAGAAAGATCAAACTATGAGAAAATTTGAGAAAGGGTAGGAGCTAAAATAGCAAATGGAGTGGGTTGATGAGGTGGATTAGTTGAATGAATTAAATAAATAAATTTATTAATTCATTTGGTTGGAGAAGGAATGAGAAATTAAATAAATTATTTTAATTTATTTAATTATGGGAGAAATATTTCTTAATTTAATAATTTAAAAAATTATTTAATTATTGCAGACCAAAAGAATATGGGTGAATTAGTTAAATAATAATAATTAATGTTAGAAGGAAAATGGTAAATTAACTAAATAATAAATAATTTATAAGTTTTTTAATTAATATTGGAGGGAAAATTGAAATAATCAAATAATTTATGTTATTTAATTTTTATAGATGAAAAGAGGAAATGTTGGCTCAATTAAATAATTAAAAATTTATTTAATTAATATAGATAGACAAATTGTCGAGAAAATGATGATTGACAAGATGAAAATGCATTAGTCATTTTTAGGTGTCTAGTAGGCTTAATAAAGAGCATAGCTAAATCAAAGGATAACACCTCATCCTTTTGAAAAAGATGATAAATTGTATCTGAAACTTAACACAGCTGTCTACAAAAAATTGGCCTAAACTATCCTAGAGATATCGTGGACCATTCAAAATTTTTCAATAACTAGACAAGCTGGCAAACAAACATCAACTATAACTAAATTCTGATGTAGAAGACTACAGACTATTTATGCTAGTTATTTAATGGCAAATTGAGTTGCCATTAAATAGAACATCGAAGATTGTCATATCATAAACATGGTTATCATATCTCTTTGTGAATGGCATTATATGTTATTATGTAGCATTATAGCAACCCAACATTTTCTGCCCTTTTGATCAACAAAGATTTCTGGCGACAACAAGGTGACTTGGAGGAAGTTAGTATCGTTGACAACATCAGAGAAGCCCACAACAGCAGGTGGAACAGCATTAACCTCACAGTTGACTGTTGTTTGTCTGTTCTTTGACAAGAATTTACAGTTGTTCCACAAGAATAGTTTTCTACTGACAATTGAATACTAAAATGTACAGATTAAACTTGTTTGAAAAGGTAAGCTGACTGTTGATCCCCTAAAGGACTGATAAAAGTGATTTACCAGAAATTTACTTTATTTGACTAAAATACGTACTTGTCACTTGGTCTTAGAATCATATGCTAATTTGATTATATGACCACCATAATGATGACTGCATGCTATAAATGCCAAACTTTGTTTTCCTGACTCATGAGTGTTGTTGTACTTATTCTTGATGGTAATTTATGTTTTTATACCACAATACATGTTGACCAAACGCTGATTGTGATAAATGAGAATATATTTGCCTATTCATGCTGTATTTTATTGAACAGAAGCCAAAGTGGAGATGCCTGTAAGGCCTATCATTTCTGGCCTTTTAGTCATCCTTCAGGAACAATATCAATTAAGTTATTAATGTGGTGTCATCTTTAGACCTCCTATTATTTGGGATATGTAAATCAACATGTGGATGTTATGAGTTATGAGGACATTTGTAAATCCTCCAATTATTGAGTTCTATAAATTGTCCAGTGAATTTACAAAACTACGAGATATTTGAGGGCGTTCGTGAATAGTCATTTTACTGGGGCCCAAATTGTCCTATGAGATAACAAAGAATGTTTAACACACATATGATTGGGTATCTTTAAATTATCCTTTTGCTACATGACTTGATGGCCTAGACGATTACTACTGTTATGAATATTACTAGTTTTAATATATTGTTTTGGGATTAATCTATGATATACTAAAAGCAGTAATACAACTTGTTGAGAGATGCAAAAGATTACAAGATCCAAACAGATTGAAGGCATCTGTACTACTTTTTCTGATAAGAATTGACTCAATTACTTGTATAAATGAACATAAAACAGAATGTACCAGATGGAGTAACAGTTGTATAGATCTATGTGATCAACCCAGGATCAGACATTCTACGCTATCCATGAGAAGCATTTTTAAAGTTCCTAGTGGCTATCAAACAAAATAAAACTATTGGCAACCACTGACAATTAACTCCTTTTCACCACAAGAAATTCCTTTTCTGGGGGGGACTCAATCAACTCCAAAGATTCAGTTATTTCCTCCAACTGAATCTGATCGGCATGATCAATACACCCTTCTTTAGAACGAGGGACTTTCCTGGCAACCTTGACGATCTATTCTGTCATACACAATCAAATGTTGATTATCAGTTGGATACTTAAATATATTTGTTCCCAATTACAACTCCTAGTTACACTTAAGCTCAGACTTATACTTCAGTATTTATGATATAATTATACTCATGGATTTTCTTCAGATGATCATTCTCTTTGTTTCACCAATCTCAAAGACTATCCAATCTCTTGCTCGCAACCATGTTGTGGTATCTTGCAACCTTTGTTGGGACATGAGGGCATTAGTTTACCTACTTTCTCAAAGGTAGTGGTGCCAATGTTTATTCCTTTTACCTTCGCATAGTTTGAACTTTGGATAGGTCCAAAAAAATGTAGGGCAACTTCCCCCTAGTTTGAATGGATGCCTAGGAAGGTGGGGAAATGGTTGTTGTGTTGCTTGCTTCCAAGCCCAACTTGGAGGAAAGAAACACTTCCAAAAGTTGACAAACTTTGCAATCTAGAAGAACTATAGATGTTCTCTCCTATGTATGGCACCAATTCCCTAGAGAAAAATAGTTGTCAATATGCCAAGACAAATGTAAAGGCAGGGCTTTCTTTTGATAAAACGAATAGCTTTATTTAGGGTCGCAAATTGCACCTAGTGCATTTATGACACTTTCACATTAAGCCTGGTGCACATATGATGAAAATTCATGATCGAGAATTTATCATACTGACATCATGAATCTTAAAGATAAAGTAGGGCTCGCCACCCATCTAGATTTGGGATTAATTTGGTCAGACGGGAGCGCGACGTGCAGATGTCTGGGCGGTGCGCAAACGTCCTAAGAATATTCCTGATCCAAATGAGCATATTTTGTATTAGGTTTTTGTCGACGTGTGTCCCTTTGCTTGAACACATCCGAAACGGTCACTCCTACCCGTTCTGATCAACAAAACTCTCTTTTCTCTCTCATTTTTTTTACACACAATGCTCACTCTTGGATCTCTTGCTCTCACATCTATAGCAAAACTCTACCGAAATATGCACACAATCTCGTAGCAGCTTAGTCTTCTTTCAAAGCACAACACTGTTATCTCAAGGGAGGGGTCTTGGCTATGTAATTCTCTTCCTCTCTCTTATCTCTCGTATCTATTGCATTGCAATATTATCTAGTTTTATCAAAATCTCTAAGTGCGTCTATCATTTAGTTGCATTTAATCTATTTATTGTTTTATCTCTTGTAATAGGGGTTTTCCTCCATTAAGCGGGGCTTGCTTTTATTATGTAATCTATCTATTTGGCTGTCTATGGAGGTGGAAACATCGAAATGGGGGTTTGACTGAGGCAAACCCTTTATACAGCCCCAACATTTTTCCGTGTCTGAGTGTGTTTAGGTGACGAACAGGTCTGAGGATCGTGGAGTTAATTCTAGGGTGATTTATGGCATTTTCTGTTTTCTGGCCGTACAGACGATAGTGCCATGCAACGTCTCCTTGGCGCACTAGTGTCCAAGGCCGAGGCTTCATTAGAACAGTGGTACGATCTGTGTTTAGTGAGATTCTGTCCCTGTAATCAAAGCATTTCCACTACATATTCTCTTATTATTTAGTAATTTCTGTTTACAAGTTTAGTATAGCTTGCTTTCTTTCTTTCATATTGATCTCCCTGGCTCTGTGATGTCCCCTTTCCGGACCTGAAGACAACTAGAGTTGATAAACGATTAAATAAGTTTTAATTAAAGATTTAAATTTATTAGTCATACTCTTATGTATATACGAGGGCAATCCATATCGATATTATCATTTCAATTATGAAGGATGAAGGCAACAGACAGGACAATCATACATTCAACAATACATCATGAAGGGAGTCTCTGACATAATGGAATCATGAATGAAACACACCAAGAATCGATCACTATGAATTGCTATAAGAATTCTGATGAACACAAGCAATACCAAGCAATGCTATGATTCTTACTGGGTCTACATCGATAGTATGAAGGGAATTGTTACTGATATCAAGCATAGAAGGCAGCGTTGATACAAATGTATCGATGAATAAAGAGAGCACCAGAATTAGTCAACGATGATAACACGTGTCAACTCCTAACATAATATTGTCATCATTGTGCGAGAATATTAAAGTGATACCTTACCGACTATTGATAAAGCACAGCGATCCTATCAAGGATGTATAGATACGATGCTAATCCATTATCAGCGGTTAATAATAATGAATGGGGGTTATCTGAAGACTAAGTGATTGCTTAATGAAAGGATATAATTATCATTAGACAAGATCAGTTAACAATACTAGCTTCATCGATAACTCAAGAGGTGTGATTAGTGTTGTTATGAAGAGTGCTGAGTATTAAGAGGTTTGGGTTATGTCCTTCCCAATGTGTTTTATTAATCTGCCAACAAGATATAAAAGGACATTCATAATCATTCATTTGGGGATGGAGTTTTTATCTTATTGTTAATCCAGATTGGATAGCTCTTTTAGAGCAATTGCCAAAGACACAATATTGGCTGCATGAGGAACAAATTGCCAATCAGAGAAGGCACCAGTGATTGCAGACATTAAGAGTGCATATCAGAAACAACATCGATTATTAAGCTGCAAGCATATAAATCAAGATCTGAAACAGCAACAAATCGTTCATAGCAAAATTACTATATTTGCATAATTACATTGTCATATCTGACATAACAAATGCATTGCTGCAAGCAATTATTATCGATTGCATATTTATATTGTTCATATCAGAAATAGCATCATTGCTATCACTATAAGTGATAGGGAATATCATATCCATAGCACATTTCACATCGATATACTAGACATTGCTATTAGTCATGTCATATTGCATATATATATTGTGATTGAATCTGAAATAGCAATTGATGTTTTGAATAATCTCTATTAGTCTGTCCAAATACAAATATTTGATAGAGTAAGTGTGAGAAGTTGGAGTAATTGCCCCGATATCCCAAGATATCCTAAAATGGGACATTACAAGTTCGCCAGAGCACTAGTTGAGTGATGTAGCGTTGGGCTCATTGTCTCCTTGGGGTCTTGTCATCTTGAGGGTAGCAAATTGCCTTCTCTACACTTTCTTCTTACTTGCTAGCTGATTTTCTTGAGGATTGCCAAACAAAATACAACTACTAACAACTAATGCCATTTCACCACAAAAACTTGCTTCATCTACAAGAGTCTCAATCAACTTTGAAGGTTTGGTTATATCCTACAACCCAAATTGATTAACAAGATCATCACATCCTTGTTGAAGAAGAGGGAGTTGCTTGGCAATGTCAACACACACTTTGCAACGTCGACACACTTTTCATATGCCAGTGAACATTCGTAATTGGTTGGATACTCGTAGATCTTTGTTCCCAACTACAATTCTTACTTCAACTCCAACTTCTACTTCGGATCCAATGATGAAATTTTGCTAGTGAATTTCTTCAAATATTCTTATTTATTCAATTTTTTCCACTGGTCTCAAAGACCATCTAATCTCTTATTAGTCCTAACGACATGGTGGTCTCTTACTACCTGTTTGGGTCTAAGGGCATTAGTTTCTTAAATCCAACCCATCTTAAAGGCAACAATGCCAATGTTTACTCCTTTAACCAACCATAGTTTGGATAGGCCCTAAAAGGTAGGGCAACTTCCCATAGTTTTGATGGGCTCATAGAAAGGTAGGGACAAGTTTTTTATGTTGCTTGCTACCAAGGCCAATTGGAGGAATGAACTACTTAAAAAAATTGATAAACTTTGCAATTTAGAAGAATTGTAGATATGCGAATGGGCGAGGTCAAATATTTTTGTGGATAGTAGGATTTCCCTAGAAAAATAGTTCTACTCATGGACAATAGAGCCACTATAAAGGTAGGGCTTTCTTTTGTTAAAATGAACATCTTTTGTTCTAGTTAGGCTTTCTTGTCCTCCTTCCACCCCCACTACCAAGCCCACCTTTATCTTAGTAGGTGGGGCTATGTTGATGCTAGTAGCTAACTTGCTTAGGTAGGAGGGAAGGCCTATGAAATGTAGGCTTTCATTAGTTGGCTCTCTCCACTGCTTTTTGTTTTCTAGCATGCACATACCACTACTTTCATCATGAATATAAAACACAATACATATTAGATTAACTTATGTGTTACTTTATTCATATGGAGTTTTTAATACTTGTGGTAGGCTAGGCGTGATCAACCCAACAATCAAATATTTTACCTAGTCTATGAGAAGCATATTTGAAGTGCCTGTTGACTAAATTCTTGTCAACCTTGGCCCTGAAGAAACTATCAATCTGAGAAAACCCAGTTGGTTAAAAGATCTTGCTAACCTTGAGGGAAACTTCCTTCTAGAGTTCTAAAACCCTAAACCCTAAGTGTTAAGGCTTTTTAGCCTTTTAAATCCTATTCGGGCTCTACTTTCTAAAACTGAGTGTTGACCGGCTCAGGTGGTTGAATCACTAAAGACTTACCGGCTGGAGGGTTTAACTTCATGGCGGGGCCGATTTCTTCTTTTCCTTAACTACCGGTTGGCGAGGTCTTCTTCTTTTCGGCATTGCTCCTAAGGGCCGACATGAATGAAAATGCATCTTGGCGAAAAGCCATGTCTTGTCGAAAAGAGCTGAAGGGCATTGTGGGTCCGGCATGATACCTCATCCTAGGTGGACGAGTTGGCGGCTGCTAGGTGGTCTCCGTGGAAACTTGGATTGGTGGGCCTCATGGCGAAAGCCTTTTCGGCATAGCTTCCAAAGGCAAAAATGCATCTTACCGAATATCTTTCTCTTGGCAAAAACGTAAGTGGCCCCCGCTACCCCGCATAGGTTTTAAGCCTATCAAATTTGGTTGCGGGATAGTAAACGACGATGGATTTAGTGGGTCTTGCCCGATACGCGGCTCCTTTGCAACCGTTAGATTTTCATAAGGGCCCCGATCTGACGGTGATGTTTTAATCTTCAGTTGGGCGTAATGGGCGATTATGTGGCGTCATCTCACGCGTCTATCTTCGTGCGACCTCCACCAATCGAACGACCAAATTTCAAACTTGCAAGAGCCGTTAGAATTCAAATCTCTGTAAGGTTTGGTTGCCGATTGGATGGTCAAGATCGACTTTTAGACCTCGTCAGCAGCCAAATCTGATCTGATATCAATCCACCCACTCCCAGACATCCATCATTACTCCAAACTTGACATACATACCGATTTTGAACGCTACCTGCAGCCCTTCAATGCAGATTGAAGACTTTTTTGCCTCTGCGGTACCATCATGATGCATATCAGATCAGAGCTTTCTTCACTTGCAGGAATGTGTTGTTTCTTCCCAGATTGGGAAAGATATTTCGAAGTGTTGCACACACGCAATCAGATTAGTTTCTTGATTTGTTCCCCCCTCTGATATTTTGTACCTTAAACCTAGTAGGGTTAGGGTTTCTAACTGCAGTTCCATTTTAAGTTATGCCTAAACTATAAAGGCAATTTTGTAGCTTGTTTTCAAGATCTTCTTTCTTTCTTTTTGTTGTGAGGTATTCACACATCGCCCCATTGCAAATGGGGACCCCCACTTTTTCGCTTTCTACGTTAGTTGTCTTAGCTTAGTTGTTGGTAGTTGTTGAGTCTTTGCTATTAGCTTTTCATTTGTAAGACATGTAGCTACTCGAAAGCTGGCCAAGTCTCTCTCTTTGAGACGAAGTGAGGTTCAAAACTCCCTTTACCCAACCAAGACATAATCCCTTCCACTTCTCCCAGTCCTGTTAGTGGGTGCCCAAACCCGATCACTCCCATTTCCATTCCTCACCGTCGCCACCACCATTTTCACTTCTCCTCGCTGTCTTCAATTTCGCTCAATATCCTCTACCCACCTACCTTTCTATACGCCATCTTCCCTTCCTTCCACCGATTCCCATATCCTAACCCACTTCACCTACATAACCTACCTTATATTTCCTAACTTCCATCCCACATCCTTAACCTACCCCTACCACTACCTTTACCTTTACCTCCACCTAACCCTCCCTCTTCCCATCCTAGCATACTCATCCCCTACCCTTCACCTACACTTACACCTACATCCTCTACCCTCCATCTCACACCCCTTAGCCTACTCTTTCCCTTCCTACCACTCTACCTCCTACCCCTATCCTATCCTAACCTACCTTCCATTTCCTACTTTTTCCCTTAACTACCACCTTACCCCCTCACCCTTTTTATTACCCCTTATACCTCCCGTTCCATTTTACTCCCATATATCTTAACTCCTTTCACCAACCCCTTTTACCTCCCACATCCTAAACCTCCTCACCCCACGTATTTCCTACCTTCATCATCCACACCCCTTATGTCTCCCTTTTCCCAAACATCCTCTCCTTCCCTTCCTCACGTGGCATTTCCCCTACCACTCTTCCCTTCCCCACAACACTTCACATTTCTTTATCCATACTTGCCACATCACATTTTGGGCCCCACTTTAAACTCAAAATAGAGAATTAAATAAGTTTTTAAAGGACTCTTTGCTGGGACCCACTAACTTTTGGATTGGGAATTTAGAATGTTTTTTGCATTGCATGAGCCCCACCAAAATTTTGAAATGCAAAGAAAAGTTTTTTTTAAGGAATTTTAAATAAAAGGGAGAGCATCCACCTCACTCTACCCCTTCATCCTTTCCACCTTATCCCCTCCGTGGCACTTCTTTACCAAATCACCCCATCTTCTTTGCCACAATATCCTCTTTTCTATTACACCTTTCCCCTCCCTTTTCACACCCGTGGCATATTTGGGCTCCACTAAAACTTTAGGATGGAGAATATAAAGCACATTTCAGTGTAAATTTAATCCAAATCTCCAAGTTCACGATGGAAGATTCGCTTCAAAGGTGGTGAAATCACTTTTTTGAGGACATTCACTGAGGATCGCCCAGCTAGTGCATACAGGAGCAACTGTGATATTGATCAAATTCTGATCGTTTTGAGGCAGCAATCTTGATCTTTTACTTCAATGAATTCACTTTGGCATTATAATCATCAGAGATCACCCCAAAGGCAATTTGATTCACTCAACGATATAGGATCAAGGAGATTTCGCTTTGAACTCAGGCTTGAAGGTCCACGATATTGAGTTTTGATACTTCAACAGTGATTGAAAGGGCAGTGAATTTGTCACTCTTCAGCAAGTTTGACCTCCAAGGTGGCAATATAAAGTTCGGATCTGAGACTTGAATAGTTTCAGTGGTTATCCAAGTTCAATCAAGGTGGCTTCATTGGAAATGATTTTGTGCCTTTGAAAGTGTGACATACCAGGCCAGTTAGTTGACAAAGCTTTGAAGGTTTTCAATTTCACTGATCATGTTTTGGTTTGCAAAGGTCCCCTAATCTGGCCTATCATGTTTGCAAAGCTGCCTAAGTTAGCTGATCAAATGGGGAGATGCAAAGACATTCAAATTAGCTGATCAAAGTGTCAAGTTGCAAAGGTGGCTTAGAAACCCGATCAAGAAATGACATGGTAAAGCTCCCTCAAAAATCCGACTAAGTGTTTGAAGGGAAAGTTAGTGGGTAACTTCATGTTCAGGCCTATGAGAGCGAACTTCATCTTCAGCCCTATGAGAGCGAACTTCATCTGGCCTATCATGTTTGCAAAGCTGCCTAAGTTAGCTGATCAAATGGGGAGATGCAAAGACATTCAAATTAGCTGATCAAAGTGTCAAGTTGCAAAGATGGCTTAGAAACCCGATCAAGAAATGACATGGTAAAGCTCCCTCAAAAATCCAACTAAGTGTTTGAAGGGAAAGTTAGTGGGTAACTTCATGTTCAGGCCTATGAGAGCGAACTTCATCTTCAGCCCTATGAGAGCGAACTTCATGTTCAAGCACTCAAGAACGCACTTCACAAAATGTGATAGATGAGCGAGCTTCAAGAATCATCATACATGAGCACACTTCACAAATCACCATAGATGAGCTTACTTCACAAATTGGCAGAGATGAGCGAACTTCACAAATAGGAAGAGATGAGCGAATTTTATGAACATGTTAACTAAAGCGCACTTCATGTGGTGGCTGATAGGAGCGAATTTTATGTTTGGAAGTGGAAGAGCGAAGGGTGTGAGAACATTTACCTCGAGCTGATCCAAATTGGAGATAACTTCCTGAACTGAAGAAGATGAGTGAATTTCACAAATTGGACTACATCAGCAAACTTCATTTGAAGCCACATGAGCGAACTTCAGGAGTTGAAGGAGAAGAGCGAATTTGTTTCATTTACTCAAAATAGGATGCCAAACAGCCAATAGATCATTTCCTTGTGCCAATTTGATGTCTTAACAGAGAACAACTTGAATTTAAATGATGAAAGGTAAGTTAGAGGACTACTTCAAGATTCATGATACATGAGCGAACTTCAAGGATGAAGGCACATGAGCGAACTTTAGGAATCAGCCTACATGAGCGAATTTGCCCAAGACAAGATACAAGCCAGCTAATAGATCTTTTCCTAGAGCTAATTTGATATTTAGCATGCCTAAGAGAGAATAATTTTGAATGAAAGGCAAGTAAGAGGTTAACTTAATGTTGGGAGCAAGATGAGCGAACTTCAGGAATCAGCCCATATGAGCGAATTTCATATTGAACTTCAGGAATCAGTCCACATGAGCGAACTTCATGATTTGGGGTAGATGAGCGAAGTTCATGTTGATAGTGGAGGAGTGAAAGGGATTTGAAATCATTTACCTTTAGTTGATTCAATTTGAAACAAAGGTCAGGAACTCCACTATATGAGCAAACTTCATGAACTCCACTAGATGAGCGAACTTCAAGATTTGATACACATGAGCGAACTTCATGTTTGAAGCTAGATGAGAGAACTTCAGGGATTAAGATAGATGTGTGAATTCTCTCAATAGTCTAATAGTAAGTCGGCCAGCTTGAGAGGATTTACTAATTTTATTTTATTACACTAAGTTGGCCTATATGGGAAAAGACACAATCTTCCCCTAATCACCTATAAGAGGAAGCTCAAGCAATCATTTCAAACACCAATCAAATCCAACTCCTCTTTCTAATCAGCGAACTTCAGGAGCAGATTAGCAAATTTTATCAGCAAGGCAGTGAGTTCAATCATCATCTACAGCGAATTCAGTCAAGCATCGACATCAAATCTGATCCAGAAGCAGCAACTCCAATCGATAGTGGCAGCAAAATTCACAAAGGAAGAAACAAATTCATCAAGGAGACAACAAAATTTGCTCAAATCAAGGAGCGACCTCCTCTACAGATGCCCTTGTTAAACCTGCAAATCACATAATTACATCAAACTAGGAGGTTATAATAGAAGGAATATCATATGTGTTTAATGCTTGCTTGTTTGTTATGCAGGAGATGAAGGAAGAAATCAAGGAGATCGCATTGGAGGAGGAATGAAACAAGTCGCTCGAGGATCAAATTTCAACATCAAGATTAAGATGCAAGGAAGATATCCTCAAGGGAACTTCATAGACAAATACAAGGAGGTGATTACACAAGATGCATTCATTTACACAAAGGCATGATCCACAACATCAACGACATGAAGGGAGTCACAAGAGAAGGAATTTCGAAGGAGAGAGACAGTGGTGACATCAAAAGTTCATTCTAAGGCAACTTCAATACTTCGAAACTAAGATCTATACCTTGCACCTCCATTATTGAAAACCTCAAGAGTATAGTTTTAGAAGAGTTAATTAAAGTTAGAAGATCATCATCATCGCAGAAGCTAGACAATGTTGAATTCAATATTCCTTCATGATGATCTATCAAGCCTACAAAGTGCAAGTTAAAGGTGGAATCCTAGTCATCATCCCACCAATCAGAGGAATTCCACCTCAGCATGTCCAGATTTAATGTACCTGACTCACCCGTGATGGCACAAACTTTGAGACACCTACCCGTATCATCTATTGGTTGAATGTTCTAAAGAGGACGTGTCGAAGTGTTGCAATTATTTCATTGGCCAAAATGAGTTTGTTGTAACAAACCCTAATTAGGGTTTTCATTGTAAAATCTCGGCCATTGATTTCAAATTGATCTGAGCCATTGAATAGTATTGAGAGCATTATAAAAGACTCAAATCTCTCATTTGTAAAGGTTAATAGTGAATAATTAGCAAATAGATTGTTTTAGAAGAATAGCTAGATTAGAATAGAAGCTAGATTAGGAGAAGGCAAAGATTGTTGCCAAACCTTGTTGTAAAGAACAATTGATTTCATTGAAGTTATGGTCAATTTGATTTGTTACTTCCACAACTCGCATGATCTTTACTTCTCAATTTATTTTCATGTTGATTAGATTGAATGCAAGAAATTGTTGAATGCATTTGTGTGGAATCTGTTTTGTCCATACCACTAGCCTCTTGTTGATTGTAAGTGTGTCTTGCGTGGTCAACTGGAGTGATATGAGCTTAAATTCAAATTGTTATGCGTCCATTGTTTATGCGTTAACTTGAATGGTGAGCATTGTTTGATGGTAATGATTTGAACATCTTTGAAACATCCTTAGAAGATTGCACTGAGCTTGTGTCAAATTGTTCAGTTTGATGGTGAGACCTTGCTTGGTAGGATTCCATCTTACAATTCATCCATCTTCTTACATTCTAGGCCTTAGAATAGACTTTCTCAACCCTTCACCTTTTGCCCTTTTTTCAATAATGAGTTAGTTTAGGATCAAAAACATCATAAGATCTCAACATCAGATGATCTAAGTTCCAGCGATTCAAGCATTCGACAATTCAACGTAAGTCCCCTTGTGATACCAGCAATGACATCAACCAACTATGCTTATCCACACGTCAAGACCTGACATTTATAAACCTTGGAGTTGTCTCAAGTGATCCTTAAGCCAATCTTCAACATTTGAGAAGCTTTGTTCAAGAGAGGATAAGATACTTTTGGGTATTTTATTCTGTGTTCGCATGTGCGTAAAAAACACATCAACACTTCTGCAGAAAACTTATGTTTTCTGTATCTATAAAAGTTGTCTTGCCTGCACATGAATAAAATTTACTTATTTTGCCTTCATCCAGTTCTCACAATTTGTGTATTTTGCTTACCTAGTTGTTTGAATGCATTCTCATTAGCTTTCCTTGGCTTGGTGATTGTGTTGACCCCTTTATGAATGTTGTCTGTGGATTGACACAATCCCTCTCTCCATCCTATAGAATTCCAACCTTCACTCTTCTTAGGGAGCTGAATTAGGATAGGATCTTGTGCATGCCTTGAGCGGTTTTATTTGTGTTTTGGGTAGTTATAGGCAAGGAGATCAAAATTCCATCTAGGTGCAAACCTCTTTTCCCCTTTCAAGCATCTTTTCTTCCCCTTTTCCCCTCTGACAGATAGATTAGGATTTATTTTGTGTTGGGTTAGCCCAACACCTGCATCTAATTGGAAAGGAAGCTGGCTTTCTCCAAGGACTCAACCTCAACTATGCAAGGTCCACTTGAAGGCTGTTTCAATGTGTCATAGGGTTGATGATCAAGGTTGTTCATTAAGCGGGTACACTTTGTGACAACAGTGCCCGCAAATTGTGAAAAAAAACTCAACCGTTGACAACCACTAAGAACCAACTCCAAATGACTACCGAGAAGCCAAAAAAAGACTAACAAAAGAAGTTCATTTTATGGACTACAACTTCTTGGGCAACTAGGAAGCTTGAGGCACTAGGACATACTAGTGAAAGCGAATAGGAAGCTAAATCCATGTCACCATGAGTGTATGGCGACCTAAAATGTCAGGGTTGGGTTTCCATATCTCTTTAAGTTGTAGAAGATGAGATGGCTCAAGGTGGGGATGACCTTCACAATTAAGCATTGATTCCAAAAGAAACAATTATGCCAACAAAAATGAACCTAGCAACCTAAAGACTAGGCATCATTGTACAAATGTGTTTCCAAGATTCAATGGCAGGTGTTATGGGGGCAAATTTGAGGGACCAAAAAGCATTCCAATTTTGGGGGACAATGGGGTGATGGCTATTAATAAATTATAAAATATATGAAAGTTGATAACTGAGTTTTTAAAATACAATTTAATAGATCTATGATAAATAACTTAGATAAACTAAAAAATGCTAAAATTTTCATTCATGAACATTTAACTGTGTTATCGGGTCCTTCCCCTTGATCCCTCATGTCCTAGTCTGGTTCAAACTGGGTCCAGGTTTAGGGCCGGTATGCTTTGGGTTCAGTCATTTCGTCAATTTAACTAAATAATTGTATCTTCTTGAATGATGTGAAGCAAATCTTGAAACTGTGAAAGGCATCTCGAAATTCCTCTTGCTCCTGCATTTCTCCCTACCTTTATTGTAATGATATTGTAGTGTTTTCTACCCATATAATATTCTTCTATTTCATGTGGTTAAATTTCTTGTTTTTGTTTGCTATGGTTGTAACATTCTAGGTATTTCGTTTGCTATGGTTGTTGTAACGAAACTATTTTTCCAATGCTATGGTTCTTCTATAACATTCATCCCGATTGTCTGATATTTATATGAATAATTTTTATATTTCATAAATTATATTCATATCTTTTATATTAATATGTTTTTATATTTCATATATTATATTTTTTATATTTTATATTAATAACTTTTATATTTCATATATTATATTTATATATTTTATATTAATAGCTTTTATAATTCATATGTTTTATATCGTTTCCATTATGATGTCAGTGAATTTAACTTATTTAGAGCAAGTTTGTTTAGTCTCGCAGACACATCATAGAAACTGTTTTAGAGAAAATTAAGTTTGAATGGATGAATTTATTCCCTCTAGAAAGGATAGGATAAGTATTTCTTCTCAACACTTGTGAGCAACCTCTTTTACTTCAGTAATTTAACATTGGCTTAACCTCCATCAAACAAGGCTTTTAGCAAGCATTGAAATAAATCTTTGACCACCAATAAGATGAGATCACAAGTTCAGTTTCAATTTTCCCTAACTTTCCTTAATGACTCTGTTTTATAATTTATTCCTTGCTTCTAATCAGCAATTCTCTCATGTCTACATTCTTGCTTTTGTATAGCAAAATGAATGCTAAAGAGTGGGTCCTTAAATTTTTTTTTTCAGTTAACTAATTGAATTGATTGTGTTTTTGGGACATTGGGGATGCCTTGACATCATACAACGCTCCAAGGACTGCTGAATGCCCCTTGTATCATCCCAAGGATGGCAAGGTGTCCCCAGATGTCTTTCTAAAGGGGAGACATCCCTGAGGGCATCACAAGGACGGTCCCTTGTTATGGCCCGGGCATAGAAGGCAGCAAGGGTCAGTTCATCCCCATTCTACCGTCCCCAAAACATTGGACCTGGGGCTGGTGCATATCCCTATAGGCCCTTCCATTCTGCAAGGAAATTAAATTGCTTGATAGTTAATCATATAACCAATCAAGATAGCCCTCTTGCAAACTAGTAGAGTTATGTATGGCTTCTGTAATTGACGTAAGTCTGAGACCATCCTAGCTTAACAACTATTGATGCAAGATTGAAGTACATGCGTGTGTGATTAACTCTATTTTTAATGAAGGAATATATTGCATTAAATAATAAATTTCAACACAAATCTGCACAACTAATTATTTGTTTACTTTTTCAAATCATCTATTTGTATTTAATGGTCTACACAATCATAACCAAGATCATGGTGAGAAGCTTAAGAGAGTTTTAGACACAATTATATCTCCAGAGAAATGGCAGCTGTCAGGAGGGAACAGATTCTTGACTTGGTTGCCATTGCTAAGGTAGCTATTCATACTCTTGAAAATTTTACTGAAAGATGCAACTACAAAGTTGATAAATTGGATTCAAGTAATATCCAATGAATCTGAAAAATTGCATCTCACCAGGCACAAGAAGGGATGGAATCGCTAAGCATGGGAGAATTTTGGGCATAGATCCTTGCAAGATATGGGCTAATAATTTAGAGGATATTGTATGTTAGTAGAGTTCTATGGTCTGAGCTTCCTAGAATTCACTAGATAGGGAGGCACTCTTCACTCTGGGACAGCTTTCTCAAGGTCAATCTTTAATTCAGGAAGAGATGGGCAATCTTCTCTGGTTTGGGAAGATGATGCATTAACAATTCTTCTTGAGTTGCTTTTATCCAATTTGAATGGAACTCTATTTCTAGGGTTTGCATATGCAGTTCACAGGTTAAATGGGTTACCATAATTAAACAGATGATCTTCTAGAAGGGAATGTTTTGAAACCTTTGTTTCCCTATAATGTCATTTCCTTAATAATGTCAATCTTGTTCAGCATGAAAACAAATATATAAGTCCAGACAGTTAATATATGTATATCATAGAACTGTTTTTGCCTCAAACATAAATGTTACATCAAAACAATATATTCGAATATATTTTCAGTGATGTGCTATGCAACAGCTAGAGACTAATAATAAGTATAATAACAGGTTTCCTTGTGATTTTATACTCACAAAATGTTACTCCTGACGTTTAAATCATGAATAATGCAGTCATTGACTCATTCCTGGTTTTACTTAAGTAAAAAAAGGTCGGCTGGTTTATTCAATATAACTATAAAGAAACTTGAGACCTCATGATGATTATAGAGTAAAAATTAGCTTTCAAATTTCTACCATTATAGAAGTTTGTGGAACTTACTAAGCATGCCACTAGGTTTTAGGTTGATTTTTTATTTTGCATTAGTGACCCTCAGGCTATATTTGCAAGGAATGCATCAATAATGCTCATTTCATATTCAAATTACCTAAATCCCATACATGGTGCACACGGTCATTGCATACAGGCTTCAATCCATAGCCTCCTGACACAACATGTATGTGCAGCAGGACCATTGTAGGTGCCATCACGTCCAGTGCAAGATGCCCCCCTCAACATGTCATCCAAACCTTAGAACTTTTCAAAAGCCAAAAAACCTCTGTTCTTGATTTATTGATATGTTTTGAACTTCCCGGCTCCATTCAATGGTTTAATTTTGAACAAGCATACAAATCAATAAAACACAACATAGAATCGTGTGCCAGCAGTAGAAGAGAGAAAAAGAACGTTATTGTAAGAATAGCAAGAGATAATCAGAAGAACAGACCAGTAAGCAACTCAACAATTACCAAGGTATGTAGTATGTACATTCACGTTTCACCTATCTTTGCATCCAGATACAATTTGCTATTGAACACAGTTATTTTGCAATCAGAAATTTAGACATCGAAATTTCTTCTTTCTTTCTCACAGAAAGTCTTACAATTTCCATTTACATCTTGTCTCATATTTTACTCATAAATCTCTCTCGTTTAATTGATTGTAGTGGCATGAACTAGCCTCCAACTTGCGTAAAGTAGTTGTCTTTATGTTAGTCATCTTTTTGGAAAATTTTGCATATTTGTAACGTTCTCGTTTAATTGATTGTAGTGGCATGAACTAGCCTCCAACTTGCGTAAAGTAGTTGTCTTTATGTTAGTCATCTTTTTGGAAAATTTTGCATATTTGTAACGTTTCCTTCATTTGAAGACATTGAGACTATGTTACCGGTTCTTTTTTGGATCCTGGTTCAGGTTCATAGATTTGATTCGTGGATTTGGGAAACTTTTTTGGAAGGTTGGGTTTGTTTTGTCAACTTTTGGGTTCATGGATTTTGTGTGTATTAAAATCAGGAAATAAGTTTAGAATTCCACATAATACATAATCAACAAAACTGTCATAAACTTTAATGTCATTTAAAACATATATGATAAATATTTTAAAATAAACATTGCTCAAACTTCAAGCTCAATACTAAAATAATGTTATCAAGTTCAACAATTAGTATTCAGAGTCGTATTTCGATTTTCTAAATCATCTAGATGATGTAGGAACATTTGAATAACCACAAACAATGCCACAGCCACTCCAACTAAAAGTGTGCTTGCATTCAAACTTCTCTAGTGCAACATGTTGGGAATTGGAAGCATCCAATTCGGTATATTTTGACTCCACATCCCACAAATTTGTGGGGGTCAAAGTTGAAGGCTGGTGCTCCTCGCAGGAATCTGGGGGCAGCACCCCCTATGGGGTCAAGGCAAAGTCAAAGGTGAACAAATGAAAAAAAATGTAGGAAAATTAATGATTTTACCCTCGGTTCGGTTGGGTCCACCTAGATCCTTCTTGAGTTTGCTAGTATTTGTCCTGAACAAACCCACCTCCCCACACCTGGGCTCTCTGCATATCAGTAAGTGGACTGAATCGGACCTTGAATCTACTTCAAAATGGACCCAGTTCCAGCTAGTCCCCTTGCAGAGCTGGTAACATAGCGTTGAGATCTAAAAATTCGCACTACCTTTTGGATGAAAAACAGATGGTAGTGCGACAGCCCTAGCTTCTGCCAAATCTTCAAACTACCTTCTTTCCTATGTTTCTAAATGAACATTGCTTTTGTATTTAGATAAATACCCCCAAAACTACCAACAACCATTTAAGGGTTACCTAAAGAAAAGTTGAAGTGTAACAAGATTGTTCAATTGTGTGCAGCAACATCATTGCTCTTTTCTACATGTATTCTGTTTAGCACAATTCAGAACGACACTTAGTTGGCCCTTACATGCTTGTGTGATATTTTAATCTTCTACAAGCACTCAACCTCAGATATTCAAGGGCATGATTTCCATATCTGCCTATCAATTGTTAGAAAAACTTGTTAATGCCTTAGTTTACAGTCCAAAATAGCTCTTTTGATAATTTTACTTAAAGCATAACTGAAGACATGCTAGGCTTAACAAGAGAACTAAAATTATTTTAAATGCTTCCTCTTGTTTGTTGATACATCTTATATTGTACTGTAGCCAATTTTATGCTGTCAATCTGTCAAGCACTTTTGTTTTCCAATTGATGTTTAGAAAATTCAAATACAAATATTTCTCCTAGAAATTTGTTATAGTTAATTCTCATTTTCCAATGAAAAAATGCATGAAGAGATAGATTATCTTCACAATTTATTCCCGTACTAATTATTTAGATTTGCTAATGTTAGATTTAAGCTTACTTTTATAACAAACAAAAATAAATATTCTTGCAGATCATTTATAAAATCTGCAATGCTCTTTCTACACTAGTGTTATCAATAGATGGCCAAATTCCCAGAGTATACATTTTCTGTAACTATTTAAAAAATCATAACTAGCCTGACAATGGCAAGCTTTTACCACATCCACCAGCATACATTGCATTTGACATGATGTAGATAAATGTATAGCCTATAGTTATTTATTTATATTTTAATAATATAATAATGTATAAGCCATAATTTAGTAATCTTTATTAAATATAATCAAACTCTCTAAACATAGGACTGACTAGTGCTATCCAAAAATCTATATTTAGACATGCTCAGCTTAAAAATTGTTTACAAGGTTGGAGATTTATAGTTTCCTTGAATTATTCAAGTTCTGTTTTAGTTTTAAAACTAACCAATTTGCAGAGTTATACGAGCCATTATTTTTTAATGTTTTGATTCGTGTACAATTTTAACATATGTAATTATTGAGCAAGTATGAATGACTTTTTTCCTCTAATATTGCTAGCAGTAAGTACCAAAGGTTGGCAAAAATAATCTTAAGGTTGTGAATTTCAGTCCGTTTAAATTTATTGATATGTTTATATTAATTTCTCTTATTTTACAGCTTTCATTCTTCTGTCTCCACCATCTTTTCATTCAAGAGCCATAGGGTTTTCCACTATAAGTCTGATACTATGTGTTGAGACATGGACGAGCTAGGACTTGAACCTAGGACCTTCCATACGTTGCCGGAGTGCTCTACCACTGAGCTACTGGCCTCTCTTGGACCAGTCCATCGTCGGTCCGGGTGTGGTTTATTTCCAACACCAACACCCCCCCTTAAGCCATACCTCTCGTGTGCTTGGGGCTTCTAGCCTGGACCTAGCTCTGATACCATGTTAAGTTTTATGATCAGATTAGATAGACAGTAAATCAAACATAAATGCACATAATATATCCTGGGAAAACCTTCCTCTAGAAGGTGAAAAACCCAACAATGAATGTCTCTGATTATATTTATCAAATATGGATATGATTTTACAAAGTTGCTTCACTTCTTGAAGCTATATGAATAAGTCAATTCACTCTAGACTGCTGTGATATAATCCGAACTCTTGTAGGATTCACGGACTGCCGAAGGATGGATTATGATCTTCGATCTAACTTGAACGTATTAAGTAATCTGCAGATGAAGGAGGTCGATCTGCTGTAGAATGAATTCGATCCACTGAAGAATGTGTTTGGTCTGCTATATATTGTGTTCAATCTGCTTATTGTATTCGATCTGCTGATTGTATCCGATCTGCTAATTGTATATATTTTTTCGCTATGATGGAAGTGTGAGGAAGATTGAACTATATACTTGTTGTCATTTTATGACATCCTTAGTCCATCAGTAAGAACCGATTCAAAATACGATCCATGGACCAGCGCTGCCCTAGTTGATCAAGGAGAAAAGCAGAAGAATTATGAAGTATGAGGTGTTGCCTTGCTCGGAGGAAGTTCCTTCCTTGACCTTTTCTTCCTTCCTTGGAATTCCGGAACCCTGAGGTTCTGAAGTTCCTTCTCTTTGCCTTATCTTGTTTTTCTTTTCTGGAACTCCGGAACCCCGAGGTTCCGAAGCTCCTTTCTCTTCTTCTTCCCTTCCCTGGAATCGAGGTTCCAAAGTTCCTTTGCTAAGTCCTGCCCCTCTATATCTATATGGCAATGACCCTATACTCTATATATAGAATTGGGGGGCCACTCATGTTGTGTAGATAATGAATGTAGCCTGGACTGCATTCCAATATGGTATGGAATGGAATGGACCGGTTGGGTCACTTCACTCCACCAGTCACCCCTACTATTTGAAGGCCGGCCCAGCCGACTGGTTGGGTCACTCCACTAGTCACCCCTACGGCGAAATGTTTTTTTTAATTTTTTTCTTTGTTTTGTTTTTAATGCCGGTTCGCGACAATGCTGGAAAAAACGAATGGACCGGTATTGCCCTTATAATAGTAGGGGTTTGGTACGGCGGCATCAATCGTTAGGGACTGACTCATCGCAAGTATGTATGGCCATATATCTATTCCCGATGAACGACCACCTCTATCTATCTATCTATCTATGGAGGGCCTTTGATGGAATGGACTGCATCACTGGCTCGACCGACTTCAACACTTGGAAGTCTGGAATGGTATGGCCCTAGTCATGTAAGGTTGAGCACATAGAGTCCCCTTCAAATAGTAGGCCCCCCCCCACCCCATAGTAGATTTAGATTGAGTAGAGATAGGGGCCCCCACCCCCACTATATAGATCTCGGCCCTGAAGCACCCGTAGAGCGCACACATATAGTCCTAGTCCTCCTTTTCAGTTACTCGGAACTCCGGAACCCTGAGGTTTCGAAGTTCCTTTCCCTTGCCTTCTCCGAAACCCCGAGGTTCCGAAGTTCCCTCCTAGCCTTTTTTCCTTTCTTTCTCCGAAACCTTGGAACCTCGAGGTTCTGAAGTTCTCTTCCTTTGCTTCCCTTCTTTCCCGGAACCCCGATGTTTCGAAGTTCCTTGGCCCTTTTTTCAGTTCCTCGGAACTCCGGAACCTCGAGGTTCCAGAGTTCCCTGTTGCTCTCCTTTCTCCTTCCCGTTCTTTCCTTGTCTTCCCCACTTCGGGAACTCGAGTTTCCAAAGTCCTCAAACTTCTTTCCGGCTGGCAACACTTCTAGATGGCGTGATCAACACTAAAAACTTTAAATGCTTTGATGACTTTTGTGACTTGTGCACCTTCTTTTGTGGAGCCACAAGGGTGCATTTAATGTTTTTGACAGGATTTCCATCAAGAGAGGTACATGGCCATGCTTGTTGTGGTGACTTATATCATGTCTGCATGCTTTGACTTTGGAAGGTCAGTCAATCCACATTTCTCAGGGTTGTATTTTCAGGGTATGGCTAGGTTGCTTGCATGTACAATTTTCAAGTGCATGCACTTCCCTCCTCTCCCAGACTGACATTTCCCTGCACACACAGGGGTCATGATCACTCTTGTAACCATTTTTCTATATAAAGGCTGTTAAGCCTCATTGTAAAGGGTTCTCTCCTCGTTGGCTTGAGCTATTCTATGCTCTTTCACTTCTCTTGTATTTATCTTGCATTTTTGCAACTGTAAGTTTGGCCATTGGCCTTATAATGAATTGAAATAACCATTCTTGCCTTCCTTCAACTTATGTATGCTGTGTATGTTTCCTTACCTTCATCATAGGTGTATGTTTTGTGGCTCTTCTCTCATATATGCTGTGTTAATTTCTTTCTTTCTGTGACTCATGGGAAACCTTCTCCTCTCTTGACATTCAACGGATTCTAACCTCCATACATGCATTGGGGTCACTCATACAGCTGAAGTTTGTGCATCTCCTGGGTATTTCAGTTGATTCTTTGTGTCATTTCGGGTAGGGAGAGAAACAATCTCTTCTTGGTGCATCACCTCCTTTTATTTTAAGCATTTATCTCTTCCCTTTTCCTCTACAAGTTGTTAGGATAGGCTTAGGAGTAAGTTTTGAAGTGTTGAGTTGGTTCAACACCTGCACTTGGATAGAGAAGGAAGCCAACCTTCTTCGGAGACTCAACCCCCTTGCGCAAGGTCCCACACTTCGGGATTGTTTCCATGTTTCACGAGGTTGCTGAGTTGATAGCTCAGTAAGGGTGCAAGCTTTTGGCACGCCTGGTGGGACACAATTTTGACATACATGCTAAGGATTCAGTGTTGTTCTTAGTGTCTTAGCCTTAGAGGCAGTTATTTCTCAAGCACTCGGTGACTCTGCTCAACAAGCCCAGTTTCTGTTCGTGACTAGCTCCTAACGTTGGGACCCTGAAACCCCTAGGTTCCCAAGTCATCGCAACTCTCGCAACTCCGGAGTCTGGAACTCCCAGGTTCTGAAGTTCTCTACTCCGGAGGTCCAGAACCCCCAAGTTCCGAAGTGCTTAAGTCCGGAACCCCGAAACCCCGAGGTTTCGAAGCCTGTGC